>NC_059300.1:15475340-15670340 GCF_017591435.1 Portunus trituberculatus
TGGTGTGGAGGAGGATAAGACACCGAGTAAAATGGAGAGAGAGAAAAACATAAAAAAGGTGATAAATAATATCATTAATGTGGTGCAAGAGGAGGGAAAAGACCTAGTACAAGAAATAGAGGACTTCCATAGAATTGGAAAGTTCACAAGAGAAGGTATGAGGCCAATAAGAATCAAACTTAAGTCACAAAAGGATGTAGATGAATTGGTGGAGAAGTCATGGAGGCTAGCCCAGCAGGAAACAACAAGGAAGATTTGGTTGAGAAGAGATCTCGGTGAAAAGGAAAGAGAAATGTTAAATGAGTTGAGAAAGGAGGCTTTGAAAAAAATGAAGAGAGGACAGAAGAGAGAAGAAAGAGTTTTTCTGGAGAATCTTGGATATGAGACTGAGGAAGTGGTTCATAACCCAGAAAAGTACAGCAAGAAAGGACTAAAGAAACTTACATATGAGCGAAATGTAATGTATTCCAACATAAATGGAGTGATATCGGGATTTTAGAACTCAACGATTACTTGAGGGACAAGAACCCAGATATTGTGGGTCTTACTGAAACAAAACTGAGAGAGGAGAAGACCTGATGAAGGTTGGAGAAGGAAATATAACGTTTGGAAAAGAAATAGAGTAGGTAAGATGGGAGGAGGAGTGATGTTGCTGGTTAAAAAGATATAAAGGTGGATCAAGTGAAAAAGGTATGGGAAAGGCAGAAGTGCTAAAGATCAGAGCAGAAACTAATGAAGGAAAAAGAGGCACTACATAGTGGTGTACGTACCACCTAAGACAAATGCATGGTCAGTACAGGAATATGAAGAAATGATAAGTGATACAGGAACATGTCTGGAAGAAATGTTGGGTGGCTGTGAACGAACTATAATGATGGGAGATTTTAATTGTAAAGAGGTGTGTTGGGAGGACTGGTCAATGGAAGGATCAGAGACAACATGGGAAATACACTATTGACACTGGCAATGGAAAATGTGTTAACTCAGTGGGTCAAAGAAGATACTAGGTTTGGAGGAGAGGGAGCATCGTCAAGACTGGACTTGGTCTTTAGTACAGAGCCAATGGTCATTGAGGAGATGAGGGTGGAGTGCCCTTTAGCAAAGAGTGATCATGCAGTTTTGGAGTTCAAGGTGATAGACGAAGAGAAATCTAGAAGAAATGAAGAATATAAAGTGGGAAGATGGAATTATGCCAAGACAGATTTTGGAAACCTAAAGAAATTCTTTCAAGAGACAAATTGGATGAAATTCAAGAGTGCTAAGGAGCAAATGAAAAGTGGAAGGAATTTATAAAAATATACAAAGAAGGTGAGAAAAATTTGTACCAATAAGACAACATAGAGAAGTTGGAAAGCAGGACTGGTTTAACGATAGATGTGAAAAGGCTAGAACAAGAAAAGAGGATGCATGGAAGAGGTGGAGAAGGAAAAGACGGATTAAGCAGTGGGAAAGTTACAAAAGAGCAAGAAATGAATATGTGTTGATTAGAAGAGAAGAAAGAAAGAAACAAGAAAAGGATATAATTGATAAATGTAAAGACCAACCAAGGCTTTTTTACAGACATGTGAACAACAACATCAAAAATAGAGAAAGTATTGAAAGTTTAGAAGTAAATGGAGTATACAGTGAAGATCCCAGGGAAATGGCAGAGGCTATGAATGGATGCTTTCGGAAGGTATTCACAAAGGAGACTGCTTTTGACAAACCACTGGTAATGGAACAGAAAGGGATTATGAAGGAGTTTCAAGTAACGGTGGAGGAGATCAAGAACATGATGGGGAGTTTAGAAGTGAGAAAAGCTGTGGGACCTGATGGGGTATCAGGATGGATTTTAAGAGAATGCAGGGAGCAATTGGCAGAAAAAGTTTGTGAAGTAATTGATGCCTCATTAAGGGAAGGCGTAGTGCCCCAAGACTGGAAAAGAGCTAACATTGTCCCAATCTATAAATCAGGTAACAAGAGAGACCCATTGAACTATAGACCAGTGTCACTTACAAGTGTGGTAGCTAAGATGTGTGAGAGGGTGGTGAAGAATAGATGGACAGACTTCTTGGAGAAAAATGACATACTTTGTGAGTGTCAATTTGGTTTTAGGAAAGGGCGTTCATGCACGACAAACCTGATATGTTACTATTCGAGGGTGATAGATGTAATACAGGAAAGAGATGGTTGGGCTGATGGAATATATCTGGATTTAAAAAAGGCCTTTGATAAGGTACCACACCAGAGACTGATCTGGAAACTTGAAATGGTAGGAGGAGTGCATGGCAGTTTACTAAAATGGATGGAAGACTTTTGGTAGGAAGAGAAATGAGAACAATAATTAAGGACAGACCATCAGAATGGGGATTGGTGGAGAGTGGAGTTCCACAGGGATCAGTGTTGGCACCAGTAATGTTCGCAGTCTACATAAATGACATGGTGGATGGGGTGTCCAGTTATGTGAGCCTATTTGCAGACGATGCAAAATTGTTACGAAAAGTGAGATGTGACAAAGATTGCGAACTACTCCAGGAAGACTTGGACAGAATATGGAAATGGAGCTGTACATGGCAAATGGAGTTCAACACGACAAAATGCAAGAAAATAGAGTTTGGCAAGAGTGAAAGAAGAATCAGGAGTATGTACAAGATAGGAAATGAAGACATAAAACCAGTCATGAAGAAAAAGACCTTGGGGTGACAATTACCAATGACCTATCGCCAGAGAGACATATAAACAAAATAATTGGAGAAGTATTGAACTTATTGAGGAACATAAGAGTGGCGTTCGTATATCTAGATGAAGAAATGATGAAGAAAATAATTACTGCAATGATAAGACCGAGGCTTGAATATGCAACAATACAGTGGGCTCGAACTTAAAGAAACACATAAGGAAACTAGAGAAAGTACAGAGGGCTGCAACGAAAATGGTGCCTGACTTAAGAGATTTGACTTATGAAGACAGACTGAAAAGAATGCAACTTCCAACCCTGGAAAACAGAAGAGAAAGGGGAGACCTGATAGCAATATACAGAGTGATGATTGGCATGGAAAAATGGATAGGGAAGATCTGTGTATGTGGAATGGAAGAATGTCGAGAGGGCATGGGAAAAAACTAAAATGGCCACTTATAGGAGAGATGTGAAAAATATAGCTTCCTCATAGAAGGGTGGAAGCATGGAATAGTTTAGACGTGGAAGTGGTCAACGCAAGGAATATTCATGATTTTAAGAAAAAGCTGGACATTAATAGATATGGAGACGGGACAACACGAGCATAGCTCTTTTCCCGTATGTTACAATTAGGTAAATACAATTAGGTAAATACACACACACACACACACACACACACACACACACACACACACACAGTAAGTCCTCGTTATACGGTAGTTCTTTATCCGGTAAATTCAGTTACGGTATTTGGAAATTACTACTCTCGATTCGATATACGGTAATAAAAATTCACAGATACGGTATCCGCTCATGTCATCCGAGAGGGCCCAGCGCGGAGGAGCAGGGGGGATGACGTCATCCACGCCACACCTCCCTGCCACTCACAATACTGACTTCAACTTAACCACCCTTGGAGCCTGTTATTTCTTCCTCTCCCCCCACCCTTTTTTTTTTTAACTACATTACATATTACTTACATGCATTACTAATTAGATGAATAAATGGAATATTAAAGGGTCCATTGTAAGCACAAATATATTCATAATAATTATGGCAAACATTAAAAGCCTACTATCAGCGGCGAACCATGCAGCAATTGATAAAGGGTACAAACGGACCTGGCAAGCCCACTATCAGAGAAAGGTGGAAGTTGTATAACATCAAGCACACCTTAGATCAGTGGTTCTCAACCTAGGGGTCGCGACCCCTCGGGGGGTCGCGAGATGCTTTTAGGGGTTCGCGAGATGATGTTAAAAAAAAAAAAATAGTATTATGGTCGACTTTTGTTTTAAGGCTGTCAAAATAATTCTGCTCATAAATTTCAAACAAATAATAAACTGAATGTTTAAATTTCAGGCTTAGAACCTTCCTTGTCTTCTCAGTTACGTGACTTAGATATCATTTCAGTTATTTGTTTATTTTATTGATTTATTTACTTACTTATTGTCAATGAAAGCTTAATGAAAGCTTAGAAATATAGGCTTGTGTTGGGACCAGTGTGTTGGTGTGTGCACAGACGGTGCGGGCAATGTTGGGTAAAAGGAAAGGACTTAAGGCAAGAGTTTTACAAGTGGCACCTCACATAAATTTTACACATTGTATTATTCACAGGGAAGCTCTTGCGAGCAAAGCACTCAATCCAGAGTTAAGTAGTGTTCTTCAGACTGCGATTAAAATAGTAAACTACATCAAAACACGTCCCATAAACGCCAGGCTGTTCTCCACACTCTGCAATGAGATGGGCTCGAGCATGAAGCACTGTTGTTCCACACAGAAGTCAGGTGGCTGTCCCGGGCAAAGTTCTCAACCGCTTGTACGAGCTGCGAGATGAGGTGCGCCTGTTCCTGATTGAGTCTGAGTCCCAACTTGCTGACCATCTGACTGACCCTGACTGGTTAGCAAATCTAGCATATTTGTCTTGTATATTCGAAAGACTTAATCTGCTGAATTTATCACTACAAGGCCCAAACACAAACATCTTGGTTCTTTCTGACAAAATTGATGCATTCACAAGGAAACTGGAACGATGGGCTGTGCGAGTTGATGGGGCAGTGTTGAAATGTTTCCTGAGCTTGAGGAATTTATGGAGGAGAATGAACTAAGTGTCGATAACGTGAAGGTAATGATCACGACTCACCTCCGAGGTCTTGTGGCCCACTTCAAGAAGTACTTCCCAAAGGAGACAGCCCCACAACGATATGACTGGATACGACAACCATTCACTGCTACAGGGGATCACTTATCATCCGACATGGAGGATGAACTGCTGGAGCTGTCCAGTGATCGCACCTTACAGACATCGTTTGGCTCAACCACACTGGATGAGTTCTGGATTTCAGTTGCAAATGAATATCCAGTATTATCCAAGGCTGCAATGGATGTACTAATTCCTTTTGGATCAACCTATTTATGTGAAAAGACTTTTTCGGCACTGACATATATTAAAACAGATACCGATCACGACTCTGGGTGGAGGATGATCTCCGAGTTGCCATCTCTGGCATCAAACCCAGGATGGAGTTACTGTGTTCAAAAAAGCAGGCCCAAGTATCTCACTAACTGGGGTTAGTTATCATGATAAACTTAGGCCTGTGTAAATACTATTTTTCACTGTGGAATATGGATATTATTAGCTAATCACTACTAGTGGAGCCCCATAGTAGGGCCTAAATATTGACCATTGTCTTTAAACTTTCATGAATATTGTACTTTAATTGTAACACCACGTTAGTAATTATTTGCAAGAAATTCATACAATTCTTTCAAATCCAGAAAATAATTATCTCAGACAGAATGTCTTAAATATTTCCAATATATTAATTTCCAAACCAAAGAGGTATGAAATATCTCTGAGTCTACCAGATTTTTGTGTGGGTGTATTGTCTCATATGAGAATTATACATCATCAGCTGATTTTAGGTTTCAGCAGATTTGTAATATCAGCAGATTAAGGAAATACTGTAATTATTTTGTAATTATTTTAAGGCTGAATATTTAAATTTTGGTATAAAGTTATCAGTAATTTTATTTGATTGTGGTTTACAAACACAGACATAATTCATACTAACTGCAGTAGCTTTTTCAACAAAAGTATTATTATAATTTCATACTTATTTTTGTCTCTTGAAGCAGTTAGTAAAGTTGTTAGTGGCTGTACGAATTTAACATTAATTCTATAAAATATACCGTATTGCTTTGCATATTTTGTCTCAAAAGATTGTATTTTTCTTATTCATATATATATGTAATATAGAAAAATTAAACATGCAATTTCATAATCTTATTCTTTTTATAGTGATTCTATAGTAACATTTCATGATGTCTAGCTGTAGCTCGCATATTCCAAAACCTTATTCTCATTTCAGTTAATGTAAAACCAAAAAAGTAATAAATGTGTATTTTAAATATTTTTTTTATCTTATTTGTTGCTATTATGTTGTTATGATCCGGAGCATAGGCATGTACTGTGTGTGTGTGTGTGTGTGTGTGTGTGTGTGTGTGTGTGTGTGTGTGTGTGTATTTACCTAATTGTATTTACCTAATTGTAACATACGGGAAAAGAGCTATGCTCGTGTTGTCCCGTCTCCATATCTATTAATGTCCAGCTTTTTCTTAAAATCATGAATATTCCTTGCGTTGACCACTTCCACGCCTAAACTATTCCATGCTTCCACCCTTCTATGAGGGAAGCTATATTTTTTCACATCTCTCCTATAAGTGGCCATTTTTAGTTTTTTCCCATGCCCTCTCAACATTCTTTCGTTCCACATACACAGATCTTCCCTATCCATTTTTTCCATGCCAATCATCACTCTGTATATTGCTATCAGGTCTCCCTTTCTCTTCTGTTTTCCAGGGTCGGAAGTTGCATTCTTTTCAGTCTGTCTTCATAAGTCAAATCTCTTAAGTCAGGCACCATTTTCGTTGCAGCCCTCTGTACTTTCTCTAGTTTCCTTATGTGTTTCTTTAAGTTCGGAGCCCACTGTATTGTTGCATATTCAAGCCTCGGTCTTATCATTGCAGTAATTATTTTCTTCATCATTTCTTCATCTAAATATACGAACGCCACTCTTATGTTCCTCAATAAGTTCAATACTTCTCCAATTATTTTGTTTATATGTCTCTCTGGCGATAGGTCATTGGTGTGTGTGTGTGTGTGTGTCAGAAGCACTTCGGGGGAAAGCGGGGGTCACGAGTCTCTACCAATATTGTCTGGGGGGTCGCGGGCCAAAAAGGTTGAGAACCACTGCCTTAGATAACATCAACTCATCTTGGGACAAAGTGAAGATGTCTACCATGAACATGGCGTGGAATAAAGTATGGCCAGAATGCGCGCATGACTTCCCAAGTTTCGCTGAAGACGACATTGGTGCGATCAGAAATGACATAGTAAATCTGTTCCATAGGGCTGGCTTCGATGAAGTTGATGATGATCAAGATCTTTTGGAAAGCCATGCTGAAACTCTGAAATTATCAACTTTTAGAGCTAGACAAGGCATCACAGAAGGCAGAAAAAGAGGGAGATGAGGAAGCAGAACCTGTGTGTGGTCTGGACATCAAAACTATTAGAGAATGTCTCGGTGGTATTGAAAAAGCTCTGGAAACCGTGAAAAAATATGACCCATATCCTGCCAGGAGTAGCAAAGTGGCTCATGACGTAGAGAAAAGTGTCAAGATTTATCGAGAAATCTATGATGAAAACACAAGAAAAACCAAACAGTCCTCCATCTACTCGTTTTTCAAGCCAGTCAGACATGCCATCCCTGTCACACATGCTGACCCTGCTACAGCTGACGCTTCCACATCCGCTGCCGACGGTTCTACAGCTGGCCCTTCCTCCATATCCTCTTTCTTCAAACCAGTGAAACATGTCGACCCTTCTACAGCTTGCTCTTCCTCCATATCCTCTTTCTTCAAACCAGTGAAACGTGCGGACCCTGCTACAGCTAACACTTCAACATCTGCTTTCGACAGTGCAGACGATGACGTCTTATCCTCGTCTGCACACTCAGCAGAAGATGAGTAAGGGCTGAAATCCCTACTGTCCCTTAGCCTCTGGAGGGACATCATCTGATAGAATACATGGCGAGTGAAAGGTATATAAAAACGTTTTCTATTTATTTCTTTTGCGCAGTACTTTACATTTTTTTTATGACTATTTTCATGTATTTTAATTTCTGTAGGGGTGACTTTTGACGTGCTGGAATGCATTCCCTATTATTACATGTTATAATGGGTTCGGTATACGGTAATTTCAATTTACAGTAAGATTTCCAAGAACGCATCTGTACCGTATAACGAGGACTTAATGTATATATATATATATATATATATATATATATATATATATATATATATATATATATATATATATATATATATATATATATATTTACACACACACACACACACACACACACACACACACACATATATATATATATATATACAGGTATCCCTTGGTTAACGATAGGGTTACGTTTCCCAAAAACAGATCGCTAACCGAAACGATCGCTAACTGAGGGATTTGAAATTATCAACTACATACATGTATTTCGCGATGCGTAAATAAACGACACTTTCTATGTTGTTAGTTGTTATTTACACCTTTAGAATTGGTAGTACTTACCTTGAGGAGTGGATGTGATATGCGTAGTGTGTTGTTTTGTGCCCCGAGGGACACAGGGCCTTGGAGGATTAAATCTCATCATGCCCACACCGACCCAAACTCGGTCAGCTGCTTCAAACCCTTCAAATTCTTGAGAGAATACGTTTTCCAGTGGGGGTGGGTCATCCAGGCTCTCCTCATCGTCACTCAAGGTTACGGTGGATGTGAAGGATAGATTGGATGTGGGTGGAGTTGTTTTGGAGGTGGATGGAGTTGTTTTGGAAGTGGGTGGAGTTTTTTTCGAGGTAGCAGGACGAACTTTGAAGTACGACGAGATGACTCCTATGGAAGTAGATGGGATTGCTTTTGAGGTGGATGGGGTAGCTTGGGAGGTGGATGGAGTTGCTTGATCGGTAGATGGGGTTGCTTGGGATGTGGATGGGGTTGCTTGGGCGGTGAGTGGTTTGAAGAAAGATGAGATGACTGTCTGTTTTGCCATCCTTTTCTTTGCCTCAAATAGTTCTTTATACACTTTCATGTCATTTTCTATAGCATTAGTCACGCCATTACTTCGGTTTGGGTTGGGGTCATTCTCCTGGAGAAGATGTATGGCCTGGTTAATATGATTAAAAATCTCCTCGAAAATCTTGACGGAGAGGGTTCTTTCAGGCTCCTTGTCCTCCTCCATTTCCTCCAAAGTATTTTGTTTCTCCAACTCCATGAGGTCGTCGTTGGAGAGAGGCTCAGAATGACTGTCCAGCAGTTCTTGTACGTCATTCTCGTCCACCTCATTGAAGCCTGCCTTATGGGAGATATGAACGATGTCTTTCCTTACTGCTGTAACATCGACAGGGACTTCCTGTTTACGTTCCACGCACTCAGGCCACAAATTACGCCAACATCCATTCATTGCCGACTTGGACACCTCCTTCCATGACTCGTCGATGTTGTCGATCCCCTTTTTAATGTTATAATCCTTCCAAAATTGTTTCATGGTCGGCTTGTCAGGGGTGTCAATGCAGGCCAACAGCTGTTTCATGGTGCGCCGCTGGTAATAGGCCTTGAAAGTAGCGATGACTCCTTGGTCCATCGGCTGGATGAGGGCAGTTGTGTTTGGGGCATAAACATGACCTCAATATTATCTGCCCAGTCATTCATGCTCTCTGGGTGGCTGGGGCGTTGTCACACAGCAAGAGAAATCTGTTAGCAATGTTGTTTTGGGCAGCATATTCTTTTAGGAATTTGGAGAGGTATCCTGTCACGTAACTTTGCATGATAACAGTCGTCATCCACCCCTTTTTGTTTGCCTTCCATACTACGGGCAAATATTCCTTAATATAGCCAGACAGAGCTCTTGGGTTTTGGGAATGGTAAATAAGGCATGGTTTAAGCTTAAGATCACCAGCGGCATTCCCCCCCACCAATAATGTTAACCTGTCTTTAGATGCCTTGAATCCTGGTGCCGACTTCTCCTCCTTTGCTATAAACGTTCTCGATGACATCTTCTTCCAATACAGGCCTGTCTCGTCAAAGTTTAGAACCTGCTTGGCTGAATAACCTCCTTCCTCGATGCGCTCTTTAAGCAAAGGCTTGAAGGCGTTTGCAGCGGTTGATCCGAACTCGCTGCCTCCCCACTAACCTTGAGGTTGTGTAGACTCCCACGATGTTTGAAACGTTCAAACCACCCCTTACTGGCCTTGAAGGACACTGTCTCGCCTATGTTGAATTCTGGTTTCAGGTCCTCCCACAGGCTCAGTGCCTTAGTAGTAACGAGTTGGGTAGAAAGAGGCATGCGGCGTGTGTGTGGTCTTCAATCCATAGCCTCAGCAAACGTTCCAATTTTTCCATAATCGGTTCCCTGTTACGAGTTGTTGTGTGTTTGTGCAGGTTTGTGACTTGGTTGGCCTGCTGCTTCACTTGTACTTTTTCTGGAGAACTGTTGATACAGTTGATTGAGATAAACCAAGGGCACGAGCAATAGAGTTTACCCCTTCACCACCCTCATGACGAGTCACAATGTTCAACTTAATATCAAGGCCAATGCTCTTTCTCGATTTTTAGCCTTATCTCCCGGTGGAGAACAATCGTTGGGTCGCTTGGAAGCCATCACTAAGTTCACTTGATCACAAATAAGCACAAAAAGAAGTTTAGAGCGAGCGTGATAGAGTTGTTGTTGCACAATCAAAACAGCGGAAAGACTGTGGTGTGTTTACTGCACGGGCCGCGGGTGGATGGAGGCGCTGCGATCGCGATTGCGATCGCGATTGCGATTGGTCAATCCGATCGTTAACCGAATTTTGGCGATCGTTAACCAAAAATAGGGATTAATTTGGAGGGATCGTATGAGCGAAATATCGTTAAGTAGTCGATCGTTAACCGAGGGACACCTGTATATATATATATATATATATATATATATATATATATATATATATATATATATATATATATATATATATATATATATATATATATATATATATATATATATATATATACAGGCAACCCCCGCTTAACGAACGTTTGCACAAAGAAAATTCGCTACAACAAATATTTCCTTTTACTACCATCTGCTCGTATAATGAACACCAAACTCGCTTTAACCCTTAACCCTTGTGCAACGGGGTGATTATAAATTAATCATTCCCATCTGCGGGTAAAATGGTAAATTTAGAAAAAATCACAGGAGATAGTTTTACTCATGAAAATACGATTCTCTTTGAAATTCTGAATACATTGATGTACTTTGCAGCTTGCTACGATCTCTGACAGCAAAGTTATTGCTTATCAAATATTCCTCCTGATAGCCACGATGTAACCCGCCGTGGAGAAACAACCCTCAGTGCGATACCAGCGCGCCAATTCTCTCTCGCTCACTCGCTCTCTCTCTTTCTCTCTCTCTCTCTGGGCATATCTTTTGGGTGAAGAAATTGTACTTCCAATGAGAGAGAGAGAGAGAGAGAGAGAGAGAGAGAGAGAGAGAGAGATGTGTCATCTTGTTTTGACTCTAAGCCTTTCCTTGCTCTCTCTCTCTCTCTCTCTCTCTCTCTCTCTCTCTCTCTCTCATTCTTTTTTCTTTCTTTCATTCTTTCATTCATTCTTGTCTTCACTTTCACTAAAATCCACATCACTCCCAAATGACATGTATTTATCACTATCCATCTCATTGTTGTGATATCTCCCCTCATGTTGAGGGGACGTTCCATCAGCAGTGTCATGGGGGTTGCCAGATGTCTCCTCCATGATGGAAAGATGTGAGCCTAGACCAGGATGAAATAGCAAAACTGGCAACTCAGCTCGTGGACAGTGTTGCCTGATACATACATTCATGGTACAATAACGAGACAGGTAGACGCACGAGAGTCTTGAACTCACAGCCCTACTGGTAAGTCTTCTGAAACGCTGTTTATGTGACGTCATCCACTCGCCTAGCCAGCTCTGATCACGATAGTCTGCTACTCAATAAATCATGAATAATTAATATAAAACTTTTTTCTTTTCATGATCCATTAGTTATGCAGTTGAAAATTAAATATGATACATATTAGTGATTGAATGTTGATATTTCATAGCAATAGACATGTCAGATAGCCTAGTAGATGTGGCTCAAAAACATTGTTAGTGGATTTTTCAAGCCATATACATTATGCATAATTGCATAATGCACATTGATTTCCTCTGATCCTCTTCGCCTTCATGTATCTTTGTCGTCTTCCTCAGCACCTCACTGTTCTCTCTACATATAAAACTATATGAGTCTAAAGGCGATCCACACTATACAGGAACGGTCACGCTCTGTTTGCGGTGCTGCCACATACTAAATGCATTTCAGTGGGGACTGTAAGCCACTGAAATGCATGTAATATGAATGGACCGTGAGTGTATACCGCTATTTAAACGTGGCAATCCATTCCTTTAGCTTGCATCGGCCCTAAACTATTCACACTTCATATAGGTACTTTATTCTTGAGTGTAAACCCATGGTACAATAACGAGAGACATCAAAAAGTTATTGTACCATGGTACAGTCAGTAGCCTGTAAGGCTGGCATAGCCTGTAAATTATGGACTAGGTCTAGGCTACTAGTAGAACTAATTTTGTTCATTAAGCATAAGCAGATTATACAATTTCTAATTTGGAGTGTTGAAACTGATCAGATTTAGCCAGTAAATCTAAGTTTCCTTACCTGTATTTTCTGCAGAAGGCCACTTCCATTATCGTGTCCACGAAATGGCAGATTTTGATCAGGGACTGCCTCAGTTTTTGGATTCCTCCAACTCCTTGGAACTGGGGAACCTAATAACTCATATTTCAAATTGCGCTTAATTTGGGCGGGACTAAAATGTTGCTCACAAATCACAGCATTATTTACATTTACTGTGTCAGCACGATAGCATTTTTGGAGCCATTGTCTTGCGGTGGTCTTGTTCTTGGGGAATTTATATTTAAAATTACTAGACTTGGCAGGCGTGCATCCATACACTGCACAAGGTCTAGCTTTACTCATACTAACAATAAGAAATTAATATTAAGGCACATGAAACATACACTCCAAGACCAAATTCTGCCACACGTGTACACTCACTCGAAGATATGGAGTTGTTTACACGATCGGATGACGTCACTGAGTCAGCTGGTGGTTCCAATAATGTTCTTGTGCGTCTACCTATCAAAAAGTTATTGTACCATGCATACACTCACCCTCCGAATTAAGTAAGAAAACAAGAAGTTTAAAGAAGTGGGGCAAAAAATCATGATTACATGAACGGTCACTGCTGCACGAAACGTACCGATGCGATTGTTCATGAACGATCACCACCGCACAAGGGTTAAAGTACGGGGGGTTGATTTACTTTCCAGGAAAAAATCACACGTCAAAAATGCTAAAAATATTTTTTTCCTTATAAAAGCATACTTCTTTGTGTTATTCTGAGTACAACAATGTAGTTTTCAACGTGTTATGATCTTTGAGAGCAAAAAATTCTCCCCGAACCCCTGGCAGAACCCGCCACTAAGAAATACCCCCCAAGCTCTAATAAAACAACACACGTGCTCTCTCTCTCTCTCTCTCTCTCTCTCTCTCTCTCTCTCTCTCTCTCTCTTCTTTCGGGCATTTGAATTTGATGTAAAAGTAGGAACTTTAGCACTTTCATGTCAAGAAAGTGCAAACTCAGATATATGAAATGATGTGCAAAACAGGAAAAGAAAAAGAAACCACATAATACAAGTATTGTGGATTTCTATAATAATTGGAGTCTGGCAACTTATATTAGCAATGGGATTCATGTGCCTTGGCCGACAAGCACAATTCTGTAGAGGCAACCATGGGTGACACACACCAGTGCATTGCTTGAGGGGAGTACATGAGGAGGTTTATGAACATCACTGTGAGGGTTGGTCTCTGTCTCCCAGATCACTATCAGAATCACTACTGGAGTCTTCACTTTCTTCTGTCTCAATAAAAAAAATCACTTCATTTTCATCAGTATCCTCAATAGCATTACCGAGTAACACTGACATAACATACTCCTTCCGGGTCATAGGGGTTGCCAGATGTCGCCTCGAAATGGGAAAAGATGACCTACTGTGAAGGAACATATATCTCAAGGCTCAAGGAAGTGAGCAAGAACAGATGCCAGATACCTCCACTTGCTCCAGGACCAATAGAAGAGATTCAAACATTTACCATGGAAAAAAATCATGATTCCTGGAACGATCCCCGCCTTTTTATACGTGACGCTACAATCGTCCTGAAACGATCACCGTACGTTAAGGGTTAATGAAATTTTATCCAGGTAATTTTTTCCAAGTTTGAAACCCCCGCCGTATCACACAAGCTGACAGGCTTTTGAATAGATCAGCGCCTTTCGTGGACAAAATGTGCACCATTCACTCCCCTACCCTTTCCCACTCTTAGTTCACAACAATAACAGAGTTTAGCAGCAGCTCGCCTTCCTCGCTCAACATGCACCAAAACGCCCTGCAACCAGCCCTGAAATGTCACCTTACGTTGCTAAGAAGACTAGGAAGTCTCTTACTCTCGAAGTGAAGCTGGATATTATTCACAGACATGAGAGAGGCGAGAAAACTAATAGCACTGCTCGCCACCATGGCTTGACTCCATCTACTGTCTCTACTATTTTCAAGTCAGCAGACTCTATTAAGAAGGCTGGTGAGACCGTATCTTCCTTGCAAGCTAAAAGAACCACCCGAACTCATGACTCTACAATGAATAAAATGGAAAGCCTAGTGGAAATGTGGTACATAAGTTTTGTATGCAGTACAATGATGCAATCTTTGTTTACATTCCACAGATTGCCGGCTTGTGTTTTTCCTGCTCCACTCTCCCTTCCTTCACTAATTTAAGATTATCAACATTATACATTAGTGTACATTATAATGACTTAGTCTTAAATTAAACTGCTTAAAGGTTTAACTTCATAATTTTTACTTTCATTAAACCTTTTACTGTACTATGATGCATTCTTGCTTTGTTTACTCTCAATGGAAGTTCAAGTCAGGGGTCAAACTTGTTAGAATTAGTTCGCTTAACGAAAATTCACGCAACGAACGTTTATTCAGAAACATAACCCATTCGTTAAGCAGGGGTTGTCTGTATAGGCAAATTAGATCTTGTGCACAACACAAGATTTTAACTTATTTTTCACAAACTTGATCCTAATGAAACACCTGCAAAGTCCTTAATTTCTTAATGTTAAATGTTTAATGGAAGGTAAAGGAATGGCTACATTTTCTATGATCATGATAGCCTTAATAAATATACTAAAAGAAAAATTGTCAGAAGAAAAATGCTACATACATACCTGAGCCAAATAATATAGGAACTGGAGGACGGGAGCTTTGCGGAGAAGCAGGCCATGTGATATGTTTTCTGCTAAAAGGAAGCCAGTCACCAGGTGTTGAATGGAGCCAGCCTCCCCACAATGTGGCCGTAGGACAAAGGTATTCATTCCCCTTTCAGCACGCAGCTGGTTCAGGGTGCAGATGTTGGCATACCTAAGGAGATGTGCTTCCAATTAAAAATCTTCATTACATGATATTTTTAAATAAGATAATGTGCAAAAAAAGCTGTTTAAATTTCTAAAGAATCTTCATATTCAAAGTATTTATGAATAAGAAAACAATATGCTTAAAGAACAGAAGTAGAATTTTTATAACTTATCACAATTCAGATCAGTAAAAATAAGTTTTCTTTTAAAAGTATGGAAAACTCTGGAACCTCCTACCTGCCTCTGTTTTTCCAGCTATCTATGGCCTAAACTAATTTAAGATGGAGATTTCTAGTCATTTATCTCATCTTTCTGGCTAACTCTCACAGCTCTGTTCAGGAACTGGTATCTAAGAGGGCTTTTTTGCTTAGTCACATTTGTTGCCCTTAGCTAATTCTCTCCTCTTAAAGACATTAAAATAAAAACTAAAGGAGCACTAACTGACAAAAAAAAAAAAAAAAAAAAAAAAAATACATCCAGATTAAGCAGAGAGATTAGGTAACCATCAAAACATTATTAGAATTAAAAATCATTATGAATAAAAAATAGACAAAAGCTTAATTTACTGACATGATGCAGTTGGTCTATGAAATTCTTATTATTGATATATTAACTTTTCTTATTTCTGATAAAAAAAACTTGTTACATTTTCAAATGTCATAAGATGATCAGATCACAACATTGCTAAATAAACTTTTTCTTATTTCTGATCAAAATTAGTCAAATTTTCATATGCCTTATAATGACCAGGTCACAACATTTATTATAAACTGGCATAATATATAATTAAACAATCAAAGAACTAAAATAAAAAATAAATAACATGAAAATCTTACTTAATTAGCTGGTTCAAGTCATGTACATGAAAAAGTTACCCATATGCACCAGTTCTCAGGCTATCATTCTGACTTCCTTGCACCTATACCTTATACAATGCTTCTGGAGTTTTGCTGATTAAAAACTATTCATAATACTGGAAACTTGTTATCAATAAGTAAAAGCATTACTATGTCTCAAATATTCCCCCTCTATTGGACTTGGACGTATGGAAAATAAAATCCATGATTGCTATGCATTTCTCTCTCTCTCTCTCTCTCTCTCTCTCTCTCTCTCAAAAAGAAAGTAAGTTAGGCATGTGAGTTTCTCAATCTGGTAAAATTGAAGTTCATTGGTTTTAGTTCCAGTATACATCACATTTGATACTCTCCAGAACATCAGCCAGGTGAAGCAAACTCCCATTGTGGCACTCTAAGCACAGCAGTAACCTCCTAGTAAACAGCTTAAACTCACAAGCCTGAGTGAGACTCAATCTGTCAATCTTAGCAATGCCAGGCCAGTACATTACCACCGTACTAGCCAGATGTAGGTCAACATGAATTGTGGAAACAGCAATGAGTAGTAAAGTGATACAATCCTTAAGTCATTATACAGTAGGTACCTCCTAGTAGAATTTGGGCAGAATCCAGGATCACTCATATAAGAGCCAAACAAAACATTAAAAAGATGCATTCACTGGTGTTATCATATACTGCACTGGCACCTGATAATGGCAACATTCACATCTTCATTTATAAAGGCTTAAGAAGAGAAGCTAAAAACTCACATATAGTAGAGGTAGTAGGCATATGGAGGATTCTCTGTGTCTGTCCAGAGCTGAGGTGGTGGTGTATCCTTGTCTAGTACTGATGTTTCAGGTTTGCTCTCATCATCTACACTGTCAAACCCAATCAAGTACCTGTGGGGCAAAAAATGACAGGCAAATCAAAAGTGAGATCTGTGAGGCTTGTTCCTGCCAAAATATGAAAGTATCTCCCATAGGAATACAAACACAGTTACCAAATCCTTTTTCAAATCCTGAAATCACACAAATTCACAATGATTTAGGTAATTTTTATCAACCTCTTCACTCTGGACAGTAGAAAGTGGCTCCTGGCTTCATATCCGGCCTCTCTCTCTCTCTCTCTCTCTCTCTCTCTCTCTCTCTCTCTCTCTCTCTCTCTCTCTCTCTCTCTCTCTCTCTCTCTCTCTCTCTCTTTCTCTCTCTCTCCACTATGTAAATAATGATAATGTTAAGTAGTTTTCCATAACAGGTATGTACAATAAAAAATAAACCCACGCAAATTTTAGAAAAAATATATACAGGAATACTCCGCTTAACGAACAGGATAGGGGATGTCAAAGCTGTTCGTAGAGCGGAAATTCATTAAGCGGACGTAATTTTCCCATAGGAAATAATGGAAATAGGGGTAATGTGTTCTGGGCTGGTCCCCAACATACCACACGGGTTGAAAAAAAAATTATATTTTTTTCTATTAGCTTGCCCCTAAGAAAGGATTGTTTTGTAATGCATAAAGTGAAATCTTACATGGAATACCAAAAATTAAACCAGAGATAACATCAGCCACAGACAAAGCGGAGACTAACGACGACTCGGCTGCTTCTTCTTCTTCTTGTGACCCTTTTAGCGTGCATGTTGTCTTTCACCACGATATTTAATTTATGTTTCCACTCCTCTATTGCCTGCTATAATGGAAATCATATCTTAGTATTCATATACGCACATGCCATGAGGACAACTTCGACTCTGTGGCACTGAGTGATAGTGAATTAATAATGAAATACCGTGGTATTTCATTAGTAATTCACTGTCACTCAGAGCCAGAGTCAAGGTTATCCTCATGGCATGAACATATATGAATACTTAGATATGATTAATATCCATTATAGCAGGCAATAGAGGAGTGGAAACATAAATTTAATATCATGGTGAAAGACAACACGCAGACTAAAAGGGTCACAAGAAGAAGAAGAAGCGGCTGAGTCGCCGTGAGTCTCCACTTCGTCTGTGGCCGATCTGATCTCTGCTTTATTTTTTGGTATTCCATATAAGATTTCACTTTATGCATTACAAAACAATCCTTTCTTGGGGGCAAGGTTTGTAAAAAGCTAATAGAAATGTTGTTTTGTGAACATAAATGCATATATAAGACAGTAACACCACCTCCAGAGGTGGTGTTCTCAGCAACCTCAGAACAACCTGATAGCAATCTCGTCACCTTCCCTCCAAGCGTTCATGGAAGCCATTTCGCAGAAGGAGGTTGCTCTGACGTTGTTAAAGAATCTTGGATCCAGCTCCAGGAGCACTAGAGGCAGAGGCGGGGAGCAAGCCAATCAAAGCGAAGCTGCCGCATTCGATCCCTCACCTAACAAATTCAAACCCAGAAAATTTGCTAAAACAGACGTGGTTGTACCTTGTGCGGACTTTTTGGTCTAACTTTGTATAGAACATTAAACCGGAAATTCGTTAAACGAATGTTCATTAAGCGGAGTATTAATGTAGTCTGCCTTCTCAGGGCCATTTTCTGATGATACCAAACGAGAAAATGTTAATTTTCAAGGTAAACTAATCTATTGGTACCATAAAGAAAAAATTTTTTAAGTAAAGTAATTATTTCCAGTGTGGCGCAATAGTACTTATCCTGATATAACAGAGTCATACACTTTGTAATAATCAAAATCAAGCATGCCATCGTACCATATACAACCTACACTTTGAGAGATCTTATACAGTATCTGGGAAAGAAAACACACTATCTTAGCAGAAAGCAGCAATGACACAATATGTATGTCATCAGATATATCACGAGAGTGTCCTGATGATCCAAAATACACGTCATTATGTTGAAGGGGTTAATATTCATGGCTCAAGAAATGTTAGGGCAGAAATTGATAAGAAAATGTACTGAGAGAAAGATCAAGATAAAAGATATACCATACTTTGGTTATGTTTAGAAACTATATCAACAATGAATAATACTAAACAATAATATAAAGGCAAAAAAATAGATAAGGTTGAAGTCTGGTGTAATTCACTTGTTTTTATCAAGGAACATGGTATAATAAACACAAGCTACATGTATATCCTTTCATAGGAATAGTTTCCTTCCCCATATATATATATATATATATATATATATATATATATATATATATATATATATATATATATATATATATATATATATATACCAGATAAAGAACTATCGTATAACAAGGAATTACTGTATATATATATATATATATATATATATATATATATATATATATATATATATATATATATATATATATATATATATATATATATATATATATATATATATATATATATATATATATATATATATATATATATATATATATATATATATATATATATATATATATATATATATATATATATATATATATATATATATATATATATATATATATATATATATATATATATATATATATATATATATATATATATATATATATATATATATATATATATATATATATATATATATATATATATATATATATATATATATATATATATATATATATATATATATATATATATATATATATATATATATATATACAGTAAGTCCTCGTTATACCATGGTTCTTTATCCGGTAATTTCACAGTTATGGTACTTGGAAATTACTACCCTCGATTCGATATACGATAAGAAAATTCACAGATATGGTATCCGCTCATGTCATCCGAGAGGGCCCAGCGCGGGGAGCAGGGCTGATGACATCACCCACGCCACACCTCCCCGCCACTCACAGTACTGACTTTAACTTGACCACCCTTGGAGCCTGTCATCTCTTCCCCTCCCCCCTTTTCTTTAACTGTATTACATATTACTTACATGCATTACTAATTAGATGAATAAATGGAATATTAAAGGGTCCATTGTAAGCACAATTATATTCATAATAATTGTGGCAAACATAAAGCCTACTACCAGCAGCAAACCATGCAGCAAGTGATAAAAGGCACAGATGGGCCTGCTACCATGAACTTGGCATGGAATAAAGTATGCCCAGAACGTGCGCATGACTTCCCAGGCTTCACTGAAGACGACATCGGTGCGATCAGAAATGACATAGTAAATCTGTGCCATAGGGCTAGCTTTGATGAAGTTGATGATGATGTTCAAGATCTTTTAGAAAAGCAATGCTGAACCTCTCTCAAATGAACTTATAGAGATAAACAAGGCATCACAGAAGGCAGAAAAAGAGGGAGAGGAGGAAGAAGAACCTATCCATGGCCTGGACATCAAAACTTTTACAGAATGTCTCGGTGGTATCGAAAAAGCTCTGGAAACCCTGAAGTAACGTGACCCAAATCCTGCCAGGAGTAGCAAAATACAGTACTTACTCCAATTTTGTGAGTTCAAATTTTGCGATACGCCAATTTTGCAATCCAGGACCAATAATTGCCATTTATAAAATTTCCCCATATTGCTCCTTTCTCCCAGTATTGCAAGTGGTGGCGGGAGAGAGAGCGTTCCCGCAAATTATATATTACTGTATTATATAGGCAATATTTTATTAATTTATTCATATTTATCCCATTATACTATATTATTATCATATTTATATTATATTTATCATAGTTTGATGGTTTTTGGCTAGTTTTCATAAAAATCTGGCGGTAATTCAACGAAGCTCATTTGGCAACACTGCCACACTCCCTACCGCCTTCCATTTGTTTACATACACCTCCACAGAGTTCTCTCTGCAAATTTGGAGGAATCCTTGAGCTCAATTTTGTGCGGCATGGTGCCACCAACCAAGAAAAACATTAGGCTAACTTTGGAGCAGAAGATGAAGATGATTAAAATGAAAAGGGATGGAAAAAGGAACTGATATTTCCAGAGAGTTTGGTGTGGGAGAATCAACTGTGAGAATGGTGTTTAAAAACAGTGAAAAAATTGAAAAAGCTGTAAAAACGTATGGTGGACAGATTTTTTATTCTCGTAGCCATTGTACAAACACTGTGATCATTCATATGGAAAGATACCTGGCTCAATATATGTGATATAAATATGGGCAAAATATTAGGAAAATATTAAAAAAATAGGTGACCATGGACAAAGGGTCCACCATATTCAATTTTTCCCATAGGAATAATACTTCCAATTTTGCGATTTCCAAATTTGCGACTCACAATTTCTCGCAAAATTGGAGTAAGCACTGTAGCATGAAGTAGAGAAAAGTGTCAGGATTTATCAAGAAATCTATGATGAAAAACAAGAAAAAACAAACAGTCCTCCATCTACTCGTTCTTCAAGCCAGTAAGACATGTCGTCCCTGTCACACCTGTCGACCCTGCTACAGCTGGCCCTTCCGCATCCACTGCCGACGGTTCTACACCTAGCTCTTCCTCCATATCTTCTTTCTTCAAACCACTGAAACATGCTGACCCTGCTACAGTTGGCCCTTCCACATATGCTTCCGACAGTGCAGATGATGACGTCTTATCCTTGTCTGCCCACTCAGCTGAAGATGAGTAAGGGCTGAAATCCCTACTGTCCCTTAGCCTCGGGAGGGACATCATCTGATAGAATACATGACGAGTGAAAGGTAAATAAAAACATTTTCTGTTGACTTCTATGTTGCAGTACTTTACATTTCTTTTCTTTTTTTTCATGACTATTTTCATGTATTTTAATTTCTGTAGGGGTGACTTTTGACGTGCTGGAACGCATTCCCAATTATTACATGTTATAATGAGTTCGGTATATGTTAATTTCGATTTGCAGTGTGGTTTTCAGGAACACATATGTACCGTATAATGAGGACTTACTGTATATATATAAATATTGTTGCGACAGCGGGGATGTGGGGGCCAGTGGCAACTACTTGCAGGAGTGAGGTGGTATTGTCGAGAGACAGGAGGTGGGGAACTGGAAGTAATGGCCAAGCAAGTGGATAAAACCATAGTGATTGGCCCAGAGGCGAGCCAATCACAGTGTTGCAAAAAGGAGAGGTGGGTATTTAAGCTGCCCCAGCTAGTGAAGGGTGCTCAGTCAGTCCCACCCGCAAGCAGTCTCTCCCCGCTCTCTTCCCTGCTCTGCTCTGGACCTGGTTACTTGCTGCTGGCCAGTTCCCGCTCTCAGCGTCTACCCAGTTCTCCTGATACTGCGTGAGGACGGTCTGGTCCTCCAGTGATCCTGTGCCCGCCAGCTTGAGGAAGTAGTTGCCACTGTTGTCTCTTGCCCGTTGTCTCTGTCTTGCTCTGTTCTCCGTTCTTGTGGCCCGCATTCGCACTGTGTACTACCCTGTACTTCCCTGTTGTACTGTGTTACTACCAAAGTAATTGTAAAAAGCTGTACCAAGTGTTTCCTGCCAGTCCTGCCTTTCTGAGTGAGCAAGTCTGCCTAAGTAAGTACCTCGCTTCCTCGCAAGTCACGGATCCTCATCAACTTATCCCTGTGCCGCCCCGTCCTGAATGCTGTCCTGATCTGCCGAGAGAGTAAGTGAGTTGCTGTTGTGGCATTGGAAGCTGAAGTAAAAACCTCTGGGTGCCCTGCCTTGCCCAGTGGTTGCTGGTATGGGTGGCCCTACTGTGCTGTGTGGGCGGCGGTTCGTAACAATATATATATATATATATATATATATATATATATATATATATATATATATATATATATATATATATATATACAGGCAACCCCGTTTAACGAAGGGTTACGTTCTAAAAACACTTCGTTAAGCGAAACTTCGTTAAGCGAACCGATTATAACAAGTATAACCCCTGATTTGAACTTCCATTGAGAGTAAGCAAAGTGAGAGTGCATCATAGTACAGTAAAAGGTTTAATGAAAGTAAAAATTATGAAGTTAAACATTTAGGTAGTTTAATTTAAGTCATTATAATGTACACTAATGTATGCATGTACGTAACTTTATAATGTTGATGATCTTAACTTTATGAAGGGAGGGAGAGTGAAACGGGAAATACACTAACCGGCAACCTGTGGAATATAAACAAAGTGCGCATCATGGTACTGCATACAAAACTTATGTACCACATTTCCACAAGGCTTTCCATTTTATCCATTGTTTCGTCACAAGTTCTGGTGGTTCTTTTAGCTTGCAAGAAAGATGAGGTCTCAATAGCCTTCTTAATAGAGTATCTTGACTTGAAAATAGTAGACAGTAGATGGAGTCAAGCCATGGTGGGAAGACATGTTATTAGTTTTCTGACCTCTATTTTGTCTGTGAATAATACTCAGCTTCACTTCGAGAGTAAGACACTTCCTGGTCTTCTTAGGAACGTTAGGCCACATTGCAGGGTGTTTTGGTGGTAAGTTGAACTAAAGAAGATGAGCTGCTGGTGACGCTGTTATGTTTTGACTGGGCAGTGAGTGGTGCGTGTGATCTTGATCTTGATCTTGATGCTACAGGTGACACAGAATTTCTTCTGAGTCAGGCCTTTGTATCGGCAGAGCCTGTGTTGTCCACGAGAGGCTTGATCTTGATCTTTATTCTATAGGTGTCTCAGGATTTCTCCTGAGGCAGGCCTTAGTACCAGCAGCTCCTGATGTATTCAAAAGCCTGTCAGCTTGCATGATACAGTGGGGCTTTCAAATTTGGAAATAAATTACCTGGATAAAACTTCGTTAAAGCGAGTTTGGTGTTCGTTAAACGAGCAGATGGTATTAAAATGAAGCCTTCGTTATAGCGAAATTCCGTTGTGTGAACCTTCGTTAAACAGAGGTTGCCTGTAATATATATATATATATATATATATATATATATATATATATATATATATATATATATATATATATATATATATACAGTAAGTCCTCATTATACAGTACATATGCATTCCTGAAAACCGCATATCAAATTTACCGTATATCGAACCCATTATAACATGTAATAATAGGGAATGTGTTCCAGCACATCAAAAGTCACCCCTACAGAAATGAAAATACATGAAAATAATAATAATAATAAAAAAAAAAGAAGTAAAGTACTGTGCAAAAGAAATAAACAGAAAATATTTTGATTTGCCTTTCTATGGCCATGTAATCTATCAGATGATGTCCTTCCCAAGGCTAAGGGATAGTAGGGATTTCAGCCCTTACTCATCTTCCGCTGAGTGGGCAGACAAGGATAAGACATAGTCGTCTCCACTGTCGGAAGCAGATGTGGAAGGGCCAGCTGTAGCAGGGTCGGCAAGTTTCAGTGGTTTGAAGAAAGAGGATACTGAGGAAGGGCCAGCTGTAGCAATGTCGGCAGGTGTGAGAGGGATGGCATGTCTGACTGGCTTAAAGAACGAGTAGATGGAGGACTGTTTGGTTTATCTTGTTTTTTTCATCATAGATTTCTTGATAAATCTTGACACTTTTCTCTACGTCATGAGCCACTTTGCTACTCGTGGCAGGATTTGGGTCACGTTCCTTCAGGGTTTCCGGAGCTTTTTTGATACCATCGAGACATTCTGTAAGAGTTTTGATGTCCAGGCCACGCACAGGTTCTTCTTCCTCGTCTCCCTCATTTTCTACCTCCTGTGATGCCTTGTCTAGGTCTATAAGTTCATCATTTGAGAGAGATTTAGTATGACTTTCCAAAACATCTTGAACATCATCATCATCAACTTCATATAAGCCAGCCCTATGGCACAGATTTATTATGTCATTTCTGATCGCACTGATGTCATCTTCAGCGAAGCCTGGGAAGCTATGCGTGCATTCTGGCCACACTTTATTACATGCCAAGTTCATGGTAGTTGTCTTCACTTCGTCCCAAGATGACTTGATGTTATCTAAGGCGTGCTTGATGTTATACGACTTTCACCATTCACTGATAGTGGGCTAGGCAAACCCATCTGTGCCCTTTATCAGTTGCTGCATGGTTCGCCGCTGGTAGTAGGCTTTTAGTGTTTGCCATGATTATTATGAATATATTTGTGCTTACATTAGACCCTTTAATATTCCATTTATTCATCCAATTAGTAATGCATGTAAATAATATGTAATGCAGTTAAAAAATGGGAGGGAGGGGAAGATATAATAGGCTCCAAGGGTGGTCAAGGTAAAGTCAGTACTGTGAGTGGCAGGGAGGTGTGGTGTGGATGACGTCATCAGCCCTGCACCCCGGATACCGTATCTGTGAATTTTTCTTACCGTATATCGAATCGAGGGTAGTAATTTCGAAATACCGTAACTGTGAAATTACCAAATAAAGAACTACCGTATATATATATATATATATATATATATATATATATATATATATATATATATATATATATATATATATATATATATACAGGCAACCCCCGTTTAACAAAGAGGTTACGTTCCTAAAAAACACTTCGTTAAGTGAAATTTCGTTAAGCAAACCGATTATAACAAGTTTAACCCCTGACTTGACCTTCCACTGAGAGTAAGCAAAGCGAGAGTGCATCATAGTATGGTGAAAGGTTTAATGAAAGTAAAAATCATGAAGTTTAACATATAGGAAGTTAAATTTAATTTAAGTCATTATAATGTACACTAATGTATGTATGTACGTAGCTTTATAATGTTGATGATCTTAAATTTATGAAGGGAGGGAGAATGAAACGGGAAAGACACTAACTGGCAACCTGTGGAATGTAAACAAAGGGCGCATCATTGTACCGCGTACAAAACTTATGTACCAAATTTCCACAAGGCTTTCTATTTTATCCATTGTAGAGTCAAGAGTTCAGGTGGTTCTTTTAGCTTGCAAGGAAGATACAGTCTCACCAGCCTTCTTAATAGTCTGCTGACTTGAAAATAGTAGAGACAGTAGATGGAGTCAGGATGGTGGCCAGCAATGCTATAGTTTTCTCGCCTCTCTCGTGTTTGTGAATAATATCCAGCTTCACTTCGAGAGTAAGAGACTTCCTGGTCTTCTTAGGAATGCTAGGCCACATTGCAAGGTGTTTTGGTGGGAAATTGAGCGAGTGAAGACGAGCTGCTGCTGACGCTGTTATGGGAGTGAGTGGTGCGTTTTGTCCACGAGAGGCTTGATCTTGATCTTGATCTTGATTCTACAGGTGTCCCAGAATTTCTCCTGAGGCAGGCCTTAGTATTTGTGGCTGCTAGTGTATTCAAAAGCTTGTCGGCTTGCGTGATATGGCAGGGCTTTCAAACTTTGAAAAAAATTACCTGGATAAAACTTTGTTAAAGCGAGTTTGGTATTCGTTAAATGAGCAGATGGTAGTAAAATGAAACTTTCGTTGTAGCGAAATTTCGTTGTGTGAACCTTCGTTAAACGGGGGTTGCCTGTATATATATATATATATATATATATATATATATATATATATATATATATATATATATATATATATATATATATATACATATACAGTAAGTCCTCTTTATACAGTAGTTCTTTATCTGGTAAATTCACAGTTATGGTATTTGGAAATTACTACCCTCGATTCGATATACGGTAAGAAGAATTCACAGATACGGTATCCGCTCATGTCATCCGAGAGGCCCCAGTGCGGGGGAGCAGGGCTGATGACGTCATGCACGCCACACCTCCCCGCCACTCACAGTACTGACTTTAACTTAACCTCCCTTAGAGCCTGTTATCTCTTCCCCTCCCCCACTTTTTTTTTTTTACTGCATTCATATTACTTACATGCATTACTAATTAGATGAATAAATAGAATTTTAAAGGGTCCATTGTAAGCACAAATATATTCATAATAATCATGGCAAAAACTTAAAGCCTACTACCAGCAGCAAACCATGCAGCAACTGATAAAGGGCACAGATAGGCCTGGCAAGCCCACTATCAGAGAATGGTTTAAGTCACATAACATCAAGCACGCCTTAGATAACAACAAGTCATCTTTGGACGAAGTGAAGACGTATACCATGAACTTGGCGTGGAATAAAGTATGGCCAGAATGCGTGCATGACTTCCCAGGCTTCACTGAAGACGACATCGGTGCAATCAGAAATGACATAGTAAATCTGTGCCATAGGGCTGGTTTCGATGAAATTGAAGATGATGATGTTCATGATCTTTTGGAAAGCCATGCTGAACCTCTCTCAAATGATGAACTTATAGAGCTAGACAAAGCATCACAGGAGGCAGAAAAAGAGGGAGACGAGGAAGAAGAACCTGTGCGTGGCCTGGACATGAAAACTCTAAGAGAATGTCTCGGTGGTATCGAAAAAGCTCTGGAAACCCTGAAGGAACGTGACGCAAATCCTGCCAGGAGTAGCAAAGTGGCTCATGACGTATAGAAAAGTGTCAAGATTCATCAAGAAATCTATGATGAAAAAAACAAGATGAACCAAACAGTCCTCCATCTACTCGTTCTTCAAGCCAGTCAGACATGCCGTCCCTGTCACACATGCTGACCGTGCTACAGCTGGCCCTTCCACATCTGCTGCTGACAGTTCTACAGCTGGCCCTTCTTCAATATCCTCTTTCTTCAAACCATTGAAACGTGCTGACCCTGCTACAGTTGGCTCTTCCACATCTGCTTCCGACAGTGCAGACGACGACGTCTTATCCTTGTCTGCCCACTCAGTGGAAGATGAGTAAGGGCTGAAATCCCTACTGTCCCTTACCCTCGGGAAGGACATCATCTGATAGAATACATGGCAATTGAAAGGTAAATAAAAACATTTTCTGTTAATTTCTTTTGTGCAGTACTTACTTTTTTTTTTTATTATTATTATTATTTTCATGTATTTTCATTTCTGTAGGTGTGACTTTTAATGTGCTGGAATGCATTCCTTATTATTACATGTTATAATGGGTTCGGTATATGGCAAATTCGATATGCGGTAAGGTTTTCAGGAACGCATATGTACCGTATAACGAGGACTTACTGTGTATGTATATATATATATATATATATATATATATATATATATATATATATATATATATATATATATATATATATATATGTGTGTGTGTAGGAAGAACTGCCACGGCCCAAAAAGAAATATTAGAAAAAAAAAAAGCCCACTGGAATTGCAGTCTCCATGAAAGATTAGAAAGAATTAGTCAAAACCCCAGGACAAATGTCTTGACCCTCCCTCTTAAAAGAAGTCAAGTCGTAAGAAGATGGAAATACAGAAGCAGGTAGGGAGTTCCAGATTTTATCGGAGAAAGGTGTAAATGATTGAGAAAACTGGTTAACTCTTGCATTAGATAGTTGGACAGAATAGAGGTGAGAGGAAGAAGAAAGGCTTGTGCAGTGAGACCACAGCTAGCAAGTAGCTAGCAAGATCAGTAGAGCAGTTAGCATGGAAATATAAATAAAAGATAGAAAGAGATGCAACATTTCAGCAGTGAGAAAGAGGCTCAAAACAGTCAGTCAGAGGAAGGGAGTTCATGAGACTATTCAACCCTAACAGTGAGGGTGGAACACCACCAAACAGGCAAAGAGTACTCAATACAAGGACAGATAAGGCCCTTGTAGAGTTAGAAGTTTAAGGGACGAGAAAAACTGGCAGAGACGCCGCAGAACACATAACTTCATAGAAGCTGCTTTAGCAAGAGATGAAATGTGAAGTTTCCAGTTAAGATTATGAGTAAAGGGCAGACCAAAGATATTCAGTGTAGAAGAGGGAGATAGTTGAGTATCATTGAAGAGGGGATAGTTGTCTGGAAGGTTGTGTCGAATTGATAGATGGAGGAATTGAGTTTTTGAGGCATTGAACACTACTAAATTTACTTTCCCCAATCTGAAATCTTAGGGAAGATCTGAAGTTAAGTGTTCTGTGGCATCCCTACATGATCTGATGACTTCCTGAAGGGTTGGTTGTCTCTGAAAGGACGTGGAAAGATGTAGGGTGGTATCATCAGTGTAGGGGTTGATAGGGCAAGAGATTTGGTTAAGAAAATTATTGATGAATAACAGAAAGAGAGTGACAGCACAGAACCTTGAGGAACAACACTGTTAATAGAGTTAGGAAAGGAATATTGGCCATCTACCACTGCTGTAATAGAACAGTCGGAAAGGAAACTTAAGACAAAGTTGCAGAGGGAAGGATAGAAACTGCAGGAGGGCAGTTTTGAAATTAAAGTTTTGTGCAAGACTCTATCAAAAGCTTTTGAAAATTCTAATGTGACAGTAAAAATTTCACCGAAATCTCTAAAAGAGGATGACCAAGACTCGGTAAGGAATGCCAGATCACCAGTAGAGCAACCTTCATGAAACCCATACTGGCAATCAGATAGAACATTGTGATGTGACAGATGTTTAAGAATCTTCCTATTCAGGATAGATTAAAAAACTTTAGACAAGCAAGAAATTAAAGCTATAGGACAGTAGTTTGAGGGATTAGAACAGTCACCCTTTTTAGGAACAGGCTGAATGTAGGCTACTTCCAGCAAGAAGGAAAGGTAGAAGTCGATAGACATAGTTGAAAGAGTTTGGCTGGGCAAGGTGCAAACATGGAAGCACAGTTTTTAAGAACAATAGGAAGGACCCCATGAGGTCCATAAGCCTTCTGAGGGTTTAGCCCAGAAAGGGCATGAAAAACATCATTACAAAGAACTTTAATTGTAGGCATGAAATACTCAGAGGGAGGAGGAGAGGGAGTAACAAGCCCAGAATCATTCAAGGTAGAATTGTTAGCAAAGGTTTGAGAGAAGAGTTCAGCTTTAGAGACAGAAGAGATGGCAGTGGTGCCATCAGGATAAAATAAAGAAGGGAAAGATGAAAAAGTAAAGTTATTGGAAATGTTTTTGACCAAATGCCAGAAGTCATGAGGGGGAGTTGGAGTTTGAAAGATTTTGACATTTGCTATTTGTGTAAGAGTGTTTGGCAAGTTGAAGAACAGATTTGGCATGATTTCGGGCAGAAATATAAAGAGCATGAGATTCAGGAGATGGAAGGCTCAGGTACCTTTAGTGGGCAACCTCTCTAACATGTATAGCATGAGAACTGGCTGTGTTAAACCATGGTTTAGAAGGTTTAGGATGAGAAAAAGAATGAGGAATGTACTCCTCCATGCCAGACACTATCACCTCTGTTATACATTGGGCACACAGAGATGGGTCTCTGACAAGAAAACAGTAATCATTCCAAGGGAAATCAGCATAATACCTTCTCAGGTGCCTCCAACAGGCAGTGGCAAAACGCCAGAGGCACCTCCGCTTTGGGAGGAATTGGAGAAATAGGACAAGATACAGAAATAAGATTGTGTGATGTGTGATTACTGATTTCTTTTGTCTGTACTAAACACACATTTCTCTTATTCTTTTGATGAATTAATCTTAATGATTGTATAATGATTTATCATACCATTTATAATGAAATGTTGATGATAGGTACCATGTCACAAAGAACTACTATGTATATTTATATTGTACTTTATAACTTACTGAAGGAAAGCATGAAGTTCTGGATGGCTGCTGGGGTTGATGGTGACCTCAAACAAGGGACGGAATAGGTTGTCAATGAGGACACCAAAATTTTCAACAATGTTGTTGTTTTTGTAGATATCACTGTAAAGGAAAGTTGCTGATGTGAAAATACTGTAGTGGAAGGAACAGGTAATCCACCTTGCTCTGCATTCTTTTAGGCATGGAATGTTTCATGCTGAATTAGTTTTATAACATTTGATAGAGACGAAGAATGTTTGTTTACCATTTCTAAAAATAATGCTAGGAATCTTGATGAAAAAATTATTTAGCTTTCGAGGATGGCAACATATATAAAAACATTTCAATCTAGAGAATAAAAGACACAGGAAACTTAAAAACAAAAATAAAAAAAAACAATTATCAAGAAAATTATCAATCTGGCTATAAGCATTGTTCCCAACAAATCATCCCTGATGCTTTTTCACAGTTACTCCAACTGTTCGTACATCTTTCTCACCTCCTGAAATCTGTCTCTACTTTCCTTTCTCTACGTTAATGCCCTTCAGTTTCCCTTTTCCCTGCACCTACTCCTGTGTGTCTTTACTGCAAAAACCTTAAACAATTCTCTACTCCAAATCTTCTATGTCTAGATAATACTCACTAGATGCGTGGGACTTGCACCAGCCACCGTACATTTTCTGAATGGACATTATGTTTCACTGCCCAACGTGCTAACTTGTCCCACTCATCAACACTCTTCCCATACACTGACAGCCTCAGCTCTGCATTTTGGTACTTGCTTTCCTCCAGGTCTGACATCACCTCCTGTAGCAACATGTCAGAAGTTCATTAATTCTCATCACCACTCTTTTCAGCTTATAAAATAGTTGTACTATTACAACAAAATTCATTAATCAACTGTGTTGTTGTGTGGTGTCTGGAAAACATGCATGCCACTGATGGCATAGTGGCAACTCCTAATCCAGCCTCAGAGTCCCCTTCTCGGGAGGGGACCAGAAATGTCCCCAGGCTGGACTGCTCTTCAGGTAGCAACCCAAAATGTCCTGACATCTCCCTCAATTTTTTCTTCATTAAATTCTAAAACACTCACAGTCTTAGATCTAATTTTCAATCTGTAGAACACAACCTTTCCTCTATTAAACCTCCTCATCTTTTCCTCACCAAATCACAGCTATCTAAGGCAACTGATAGCAGCCCCTTTTCTGTTCCCTCCTACTTTTTCTATCCTTAGTTTCATTCCAAATCTGGATGTTGTGACTATGTGCACAACGACTTAACTTGTTCTTCTGCCCATGCTCTTGAGTCTTCTAAGTTTTGCACCATCTGGCTTAGACTAAATAGTCACTCTCGAACTAAATTTATCAGTGCTGTCTATCTCTCCCCTAACTCTTCTGACTATAGTAAATTCTTTGACTATTTAACTTTCAAAGTGGAGGACATTCTATCCTGCTATCCTTTCGTGGAGATCTCCATCCTTGGAGATTTCAATGCTTAACACCAGCTTTGGCTTTCTACTCTCTTCACTGACCATCCTGGTGAACTAGCCTTCAACTTTGCTATCCTCCATGACCTAGAGCAACAGGTGCAACACCCTACTCGTATTCCTAATTGTCTTAGAGATACAGACACCATTCTTGATCTTTTCCTTACCTCTAATCCTTCTGCTTATGCTGTTACCCTATCATCTCCATTGGCCTCCTTTGATCACAATCTCATTTTTTTATGTTGTCCTATTTCTCTAATTCCTCCTCAGGATCCCCCAAGGTACCTCTGGCATTTTGCCTCAGCCAGCTGGGTGGACCTAAGGAGGTATAATGCTGATTTTCCGTGGAATGATCACTGTTTCCGTGTCAGAGACCCATCTTTGTGTGCTGAACCCATAACAGAGGTGCTAGTGTCTGGCATGGAAATGTACATTCCTCATTCTTTTTCTCAACCTAAACCTTCTAAATTTTTATTTAACACAACCTGTTCGTGTGCTATACATGATAGAGAGGTTGACCACAAAAAGTACTTCCGCCTTCCATCATCTGTATCTTATGCACTTTATATTTCTGCCCAGAATCATGCCAAGTCTGTTCTTCAACTTCCCAGACACTCCTTCATAAATAGAAAATATCAAAATCTTGCAAACTCCAACTTCCCTCGAGACTTCTGGCATTTGGGCAAAAACATCTCCAATAACTTCACTTCATTATCTTTCCTTCCTTTAATTCATCCTGGTGGCACAACTGCCATCACATCTGTCTCTAAGGTTGAACTCTTCTCTCAAATCTTTGCTAACAACTCCACTTTGGATGATTTTGGGCTTGTCCCCCCTCTCCTCCTCCCTCTAACTATTTCTTGCCTGGAATTAAAGTTATTCATAATGATGTTTTCTATGTCCTCTTTGGCATTTGGCCTCCTTAGAAGGCTTATGGACCTAATGAGGTCCCTCTTATTGTTCTCAAAAACTGTGCTTCTGTGCTTACACCTTGCCTGGCCAAACTCTTTCAACTATGTCTATTGACTTCTACCTTTCCTTTATGCTGGAAGTTTGCCTATATTCAGCATGTTCCTAAAAAAGGTTTTAATTCCTCAAACTACCACCCTACAGCTTTAATTTCTTGCTTATCTAAAGTTTTTTTAATTAATCATTCATAGGAAGATTCTCAAACACTTGTTATTTCACAATCTTCTCTTTGATCACCAGAATGTCTTCTGTCAAAGTTGCTTTATTGGTGATCTTCTGGCTTTCCTTACGGAGTCTTGATCATCCTCTTTTAAAGATTTCAGTGAAACTTTTATTGCTGCATTAGACATATCAAAAGCTTCTGATAGAGTCTGGCATAAAGCTCTAATTTCAAAAATACCCTCCTATGGTTTCTATCCTTTTCTCTGCAACTTTATTTCAAGTTTCCTTTCCAACCATTCTATTGCAGCAATGGTAGACAGCTACTATTCACTAAATCTATTAACAGTGATGTTCCTGAGAATTCTATCCTGTCACTCACTCTCTTTCTATTATTCACTAATGATCTTAATCAAACTTCTTGCCCTATCCACTCCTATGCTGATGATACCACCCTACACTTTTCCACATCTTTTCAGATATGACCAACCCTTCGGGAAGTCAACAGATCACACAAGGACACCACAGAACGCCTGACTTCTGATCTTTCTAAGATTTCTGATTGGGACAGAGAAAACTTAGTAGTGTTCAATGCCTCAAAAACTCAATTCCTCCATCTATCAACTCGACACAATCTTCCAGACAATTGTCCTCTCTTCTTCAATGACACTCAGCTGTCCCCATCTTCTACATTAAATATCCTCGGTCTACCCTTAACTCTTAATCTAAACTGGAAACTTCACATCTCATCTCTTGCTAAAACAGCTTCTATGAAGTTATGCTTTCTGAGGTGTCTCTGCCAGTTTTTCTTGTCCTTTCAACTGCTAACTCTGTACATGGGCCTTGTCCGTTTTTGCATGGAATACTCTTCCTATGTTTAAGGGAGGTTCCACTCACACAGTTTTGTTAGATAGGGTGGAATCAAAAGCTTTTTGTCTCATCAATTCCTCTCCTCTGACTGACTGTCTTCAGCCTCTTTCTCATCGCCAGAATGTTGCATCTCTTTTATCACTATTTTCATGCTAACTGCTCTACTGATCTTGCTAACTGCATGCCTCCCCTCTTCTTCCAGCAGCCTTGCTGCACAAAGCTTTCTTCTTTCTCTCATCCCTATTCTGTCCAGGTCTCTAATACAATAGTTAACCAGTAATCTCAATCATTCATACCTTTCTCTGGTAAACTCTGGAACTCCATGCCTGTTTCTGTATTTCCATCTACCTACGACTTGACTTCTTTTAAGAAGGAGGTTTCAAGACATTTGTCCTTGAAATTTGGATAACTCGTATAACCTTTAAGGGAACTGGCAACCCAGTGCCCCCTTTTTAAAAAAATTTTTGTTGCCATTGGCCAGTTGCCCTGCCTGCATAAAAATAAAAAAAAAGTAAAATTACTGTGCAATGAGTATTTTGAAGAAATGGCATAGTGAATGAAACTAGATTTGCTTCACCACTTCACCATACACTTATTAAGGAATCAGCCAAATATATTTCAGACAACACTTTACACCTGATCAGAAGAAAGTTGTCTTGTTTTTCCAGATTTCAAGTCTTCTATTTCTTTAATATCATCTTCCCTTATATGTTAGTTTGCTCATATTATCTTAAAATAGAGAATCCTACCTTAATAATGTGACCAAAATATTTTCCACTGATGTAGTTGTCTGTCTTTAGGAACACTTCCCTCAGTCGAGATTCTCCCACTGGGTTGTATTTGGCATTGAATTTATCAAACCTGAAAAAATATATATATATATATATATATATATATATATATATATATATATATATATATATATATATATATATATATATATATATATATATATATATACACACACACATCAGGAGGTACAAAGGTCATTTAGGGATAGTAAAAAAGCAGGAAGAGGAAAATAAAGGGATTACACAGAAGGAAATGGTAAAGGCACTAAAGGAAAATGAGTATGTGGTGAGAGATATTGCTGAAAAGAAAAAATATGTGATCATAATATGATTGAGGGAAGAAACTAACAGGAACTGGCAGGACAGGAGGGATAAGGAAAATGACAGGATTAAGTCTTTACTGAACAAGATCTCTGTGGAAGAAGAGGACATATATGCTGAGGTAGAATAAAGTGTGAGATTGGGAGCTTTTGAGGAAGGCAAGACTAGACCATTAATATTGAAATTAAAGTCTCAGGTGGCAGCTGAGGCTTTGCTGAAGAGGGCTTGGAAACTTAAGGACTCTGAGGAAACCAAAACAATTTACATAAGAAGAAATATGTCACAGGATGAAAGAATGAAAATGAAGGAGCTTGTAACTGAAGTGAAGGAGAGGAATGACGAAAGAACAGAGGAAGAAAAGACCAAGTTTTTTTGGATGATGAGAAATGGGAGGCTAAAGAAGTGGTGGATAAAACAGACGGAATAGACATTACATGGAAAAATGAGAATAGGAATGGAATAAAAGTGTCTTACACGAACATAGATGGATTTCTGTCTAAGAGGCTAGAATGTATGGATTACCTAAGAAATAACACCGGACATAATGTGTGTAGTGGAAACAAAGCTAAGGCCCGAAATAAAGCTAGACTGGTTTGTTGTAAAACACTACAAAGTATGGAGAAATGATAGAAAAAATAAAGGAGGTGGTGGTATAATGGTTCTTACTAAGGAAGATCTGATAGTGAAGGAGGTGAACTATAGTAAGAGAAATGAGGAAGTGATAAGTATGCTTATAACAGATGGCAAGAGGGACATTAATATTATAACAGTATACATACCACCCAGAACCAGTGCTTGGGAATATGAACAGTACCAAATGGTGATGAGAAATACTCTAGACAGAATGAAGCAAGAACTCATCAGAAAGGATAGAGTGATGATAGTTGGAGACTTTAATTGCAAAGAAATAGTGTGGGAAGACTACGAAGTGGTGAACAGTGGTGAGTGGGCAGAAGAATTGTTAAAGGTAGCAACAAATAACTTGATGACACAGTGGGTGAGATCACCAACAAGGTGCAGGGGACAAGATGTTGCAGCAAGGTTGGATTTGGTATTTACCAGGGATCTCTAAAAGAGGAAATTGAACATGAATGTCCCTTGGGGAAAAGCGATCATGATGTCCTAAGCTTTGAGCTGGATACGGAATTAAGCACGAATAAGATTGTGGAACGCAGGAGGAAAAATTAAATTATACTAGGGCAAATTATAACCATATAAGGGAGTTCTTTAATGAAATTGACTGGTCCGTGGTATACCAGGAAAGGGATATGCAATTGAAATACGATAAATTTATGGATTTGTATAACTCTGCTGTGAAAAGTTTGTGCCATATCACAGAAAGAGGACTTTAAATAATAAACAGTGGTTTAATAGAAATTGTGAAGAAGCAAAAAGAACAAAGAAAAGGCATGGAAGAAACTTAAGAAAAACAGTGATGTATTATCAAGAGAAGTCTACAAAACAGCAAGGAATAGATATGTTGAAGTAAGGAGAACAGCACAGAAGGAATATGAACAGAAGGTGGTGGAAAACTGTGATAGTGACCCAAAATGTTTTACAAATTCATAAATGGAAAACTAAATAAAAGGGAGGCAATAGAAAAGGTAAAAAAAAAGGGAAGAAGTATATGAAGATGCTGGAGATATAGCTGAAATTTTGAACGACAACTTTTGCAAAGTGTTTACAAAGGAGGAGCATTTTATGGGAGGAAGGCCTACGGAAATAAAGCAAATACAGGACATCATGGTTACTAAGGAAGATGTAAGGAAAATTATAAGCAATCTGGATATTAATAAATCAATGGGGCCTGATGGCATATCTGGGAGGTTGCTAAATGAATGTAAGGATCAATTGTTGAACCCCATATTTGATATTGTGGAAACCTCCATACGAACAGGATTAGTCCCGAAAGAGTGGAAAAGAGCTGACATTGTGCCTATATATAAGAATGGAAGTAGAATGGAACCGCTAAATTATAGACCAGTATCATTGACTAGTATATTGTGGAAGGTATGTGAAGAAGTAATTAAAGCTAAGTGGAGTGAGTATCTAGAAAGTGAAAACATTCTGAGTGAAAGGCAGTTTGGTTTAAGAAAAGGAAGATCGTGCAGATCCAATTTATTATGTTTTTATTCAAGAGTGACTGACATACTACAACATAGAGAGGGATGGGTGGATGCTATCTACTGGACTTGAGAAAAGCCTTTGATTAAGTACCACACAATAGACTGATGTGGAAATTAAAGATGATTGGAGGAGTAAATTATAAACTAGCAAAATGGATGGAAAATTACTTAATGGGAAGAGAAATGAGAACAGTGGTGAGAGGAAGGAAGTCCGAGTGGAAGAAGGTAACCAGTGCAGGATCCCATCATGTTTTTTATTTATGTTAATGATATGCCAGTAGGAATTGACAGTTACATGATCATGTTTGTGGACGATACTAAATTATGAGGAGAGTAAAGAATGTGGAAGATTGTAACAAGTTACAGGAAGATCTTGATAAAATATATGAGTGGAGCAAGGAGTGGCAGATGGAATTTAATATAGACAAGACCCATGTTATGAAAATGGGAAGAAGTAGATACAGACCAAACAGGGATTACAGGCTGGGTGATGAGAAAATCAAAGAGACCAATGAGGAGAAAGACTTACGAGTAACCATGCAAAACACCTTGTCACCGGAGAAACACATTAACAAGATTTTTTGGAAAACATACAACATGCTTCAAAATATTGGCCTTGCATTCCACTACCTAGATGAAGGAATGATGAAGAAGATATTATGTACCTTAATAAGACCCCAGTTAGAATATGCAGCATGTGTCTGGTCACCGCATATGAAGAAAAATGTGAAGAAGGTGGAAAGGGTACAGAGGCTGGCAACAAGGATGGTACCAGGACTCAGGGAGTTAGACTATGAGGAAAGACTGAGGAAGCTGGGGCTGACCACATTAGAAGAGAGAAGAACAAGAGGAGACATGATAACTATGTATAAATTGGTGAACAAGATTGACATACTGGACAGAGAGTTGATAAAGGTGACCACAAGTAATCATCTCCGAGGACATGGAAAAAGCTAATAAAGGACATCTGTCTAAATGACGTGAGAAAATACAGTTTCCGCATCGTAGCATTGATAAGTGGAATAAACTGAGCAGTGATGTCGTTGACGGTGTGTGTCAATCAGATGAAAGAGAGATATGACAGGAATGGACAAGGAGACAGGTCACAGAGAGCTTAGCTCGGGCCCTGTAATACACAAATAGGTAAATACACACACACACACACACACACACACACACACACACACACTGCTCACACTGCAAAAGGACTGGAAAAGAGTATGTACAGGGGAGGGGACCATAGTGTTCTTTAAATGAAATAAGTGTTAGACTAGAGCCAAGGAATAGATAAAGAGAGAGATATGGAACAAAGTAGCTGCCAGGCGCATGGAGAAACCAAAACATACGCTGGCCGAAAATCAACACTATATAGAAACACTTATTGGTTTAAGAAAACTGACTGAAGATACTATGGATAAGGATTTCTCGGGTTTTCGAGATGAACGAGGAAATACGAGGAGACTTGTAAATATAGAGAAAGAATTAAGATATTTGAAGGAGGCGATGTCCAGTCTCATGGACAAACATGACCGACTGGTATCAGAAAACACAGCCTTGAAATTGAGAATAACTGAATGTGAAAAGGTCAGTGGAATAAACCAGGAATTAAAAGAGGAGATTTTAGAAATAAGGAAGCAAAATGATGCTCTAAAAACCACATGCCAGAATTTGCAGGATAAAGTGCAACAAGGGGTTACAGACAGGATAGAAGGTGGTCTAGGTGAAAACAAATTGAAAGAACTAAGAAATGAATGGAAACAAGAACAAGAGGAGGAAAAAGTCAAATTTTCAGAAGTCGTAAAGAGACAAATTTAGGAGAACACAAAAGTTGCTGTAATCAAAGTTATCAAAGAAAAGGAAAGCATGGTGAGGGATGCAGTGGACAAGAAAAAAAGCTTTGTGATCTACGGGATGAGAGAAAAGAAAAATCCAAATAAATTCATAAAAGAACGTAAAGAAAGGGAAATGGCCAAAACGTTTATCAAAATGATACAAGACAGCACACAAGAATTTGACCAGAAGGTGGAGGAAGTGGTTCAGCTGGGAAGGTACACTGAAGGGGATAAGAGATCAATGAAGGTGAAAATGAGATCTCAAGTGGCTGTAGAAGAAATAATGGCTAGAAAAGGAAAGTTAGCCGATGATGTCGATCACAGGGAAATATGGATAAAAAAAGATATGAATTTAGAGGAAAGGGAAAAGGAGAAAGTGCTAAGAAGTGAGGCTAAGGAAAGAATGAGAAAAGAACAGAGATAGAGAAGAAGAATTTTTACTGGAGGGTTCTGGATATGAGACTAAAGAAATGGTACTTAAGGAAAAAAAGAGGTCATGGAGGAGGCAATAAATTAAGAGTGACTTATACTAACATAGATGGTTTGTTATCAAGTACAGTAAGCCCCACATTTAGTGATCCTATTAGTCTGCTAAATTGGAATTTCGTCAAATTTGAATACTACTTTAAATAGGGAAAAATACCAATCAGTCTTTCATGAAAGTATTTGAGTATTTACAGCTGAACATGACATTCAGAGAATCAGCAAACCATTAGTGGAGGCCATGGTGATAGCGAAACTCGCTAAACAGCAACGATGGGAGTGCAAAAAATGAGTTCACACGCTGGATTAACACACACAATAGCTCGTGTCGAGCAGGAATGCCGGAGGCACTGTGGGGCTGACGTCACGGCCAAACAGACACGCGATTGGCTCAGAGCGAACGGGAGGCAGGACAGTGTAGTGCGGTACATTCGCTAAATATGAGAGAAAATCGCTAAACTTGAGGGCTTGGCCTTTTTCCAGACAGTCGCTAAATAAGGGTTTCGCTAAGCTGGATTTCACTAAATTCGGGGGCTTACTGTATATTGGAAGTTCGGGACTATTTGAAAGAGAAAAAGCCAGATGTAATGTGTATCATTGAAACAAAACTGAAGAATGAGATACATGTCAACTTTAAAGAGGAAGGATATAATACCTGGAGGAGGGACAGGAAGGATAAAGGGGGAGATAACATTTGTGTGGAGGATGTGCAATATGGAGAGGACAAAGTGGAAGCATTGGGAGTAACAATCAGAACAGAAGATTTGAAGAAGAGAAAAATTATAGTAACATATGTTCCACCAAAGACTAATACATGGGGATCAGAAGAGCATAAAGATATGCAAAGAGAGACGATAAAGTATTTGGATAACATGATAAGAAGAGATAGAAGAATTTTCTTAGTTGGAGACTTCAACTATAAAAAAATAAAGTGGGGAGAGATGGAAGTAATGAACAATGCTGGGCAGTGGAGTGAGAAAGTGTTACAGATGACTATGGTTAATACAATGGACCAGTGGGTAGAAGAGTCAACAAGATACAGGGGGAAGAGGAACCATTGTTACTTGACCTAGTCTTCACAAAAAAACCAGAGTCCCCTCCAATCATACAATACCTTAGTGAGGCTTAGTCCAATAGGGAAAAGTGATCATGTGACATTAGAGATACAAATACAGGAGGAAGATGAGATAAGATACAGAGAGGACTATAAAGGAGAGAGACTAAATTATGCAAGAGCAGATTTTTTAAAACTAAGGAGTTATTTTGCTGATAATGAGAGGAGTAATATTATGAGCAGGAAGACTGTACAAGAGAAATATGACATATTCTTACAGGAATACAATGAAGGAGTAAAAAAGTTTGTTCCTGTTTATAGAGTTCAGAAAAAAATACATGCTTGGCACAATACTAGATGCTTACAAGCAAAAAAGGCAAAGGATAAAGTGTGGAAGAAACTTTTAAACCAGGGAAATGACTATAATAGTCGGCAGTACAAAGATACTAGAAATGAATTTATTAGAGTAAGGAGAGAGGAAGAAAGAAAGTTTGAGAAGGATTTAATGGATAAAAGTAAGGATGAACCAAAACTTTTCTACAAGTTTATAAACGGCAAAACAAAGAATAAGGAAACAATTGAAAAAATAATTAAAGAAGGAAAGACATACCAAACAGAGAAAGAAATGTGGGAAATAATGAATGAGAGCTTCAAAACAGTATTCACTGAAGAAGATGACTTCACAGAACCTATTAGGACATTAAATTGCCTAGGATTACAGGAAATTGCAGTTCATAAAGAGGGTATTGGAAGATTACTGGACAAGTTGGAAGTCAGGAAAGCAATGGGGCCAGATGGTGTATCAGGCTGGGTGTTAAAAGAATGTAAAGAGCAATTACTGGAGCCAATTTGGGAAATACTAATTAAAAGTTCAATAAATGAAGGGAAAGTTCCACTATAGTGGAAGAGAGCCAACATAATACTTATATTCAAAGGAGGAAAGGCAACTGAACCACTAAACTACAGACCAGTGTCACTTACTAGTGTTGTAGGGAAGTTATGTGAAATAATTATCAAAGAAAAATTAGTTAAATTTCTAGAAGAGGAGCAAGTCATATCGAACAGACAATTTGGGTTCAGGACAGGGCGGTCATGTGTATTAAACTTATTAAGCTTCTACTCCAGGGTTATTGTAGGACTTGAAAGCAGAGATGGATGGGTAGACACAGTATACCTGGACATTAAAAAGGCATTTGGTAAAGTCCCTCATGGAAGACTTCTTTGGAAACTAAAGAACATAGAAGGACGGGGTGGAACCTTGCTCGAATGGACAAGAGATTATTTGAAGGATAGAGAAATGAGAACTGTGATCAGAGATAAATACTCTTCTTGAAGTAAAGTACCTAGTGGGGTGCCACAAGGGTCAGTGTTAGCCCCCGTTATATTTCAGGTTTATGTACACGATATTCACATTGGAGTAAATAGCTATATGAATTTATTCACTGATGATGCAAAGTTGCTAAAAGTTATCAAAACCAGAGAGGACTGTATACAGCTACAGGAAGATTTGAATAAGATCTATGAATGGAGCAAGAAGTGGAAATTGGAGTTTAATGCCAAGAAATGTCACATAATGGAACTAAGAAAGAGTAAGAGAAGACCAGTATGGAACTATTTGATGGGAGGAGCAAATAACGAAGACTAAAGAGGAAAAAGATCTTGGAGTGATCATACAAGAAAATCTGAGCCCTGATAAACACATAAACAAGATATTTGGACTATAATATAGGATGTTGACTAATATAAGAGTGGCATTTCATTACATGGATAAAGATATGATGCAAAAAATCATCACAAGCATAATACGCCCAAGGCTGGAATATGCAGCAGTGGTATGGTCTCCGAGTTCTAAAAAAGATATAAGAAAACTGGAAAGGATACAGAAGATTGCTACAAAGATGGTGCCGGAATTAAAGGACCTCACATATGAAGAACGACTGAAGAGAATAAGGGGACCTAATAACAATGTATAAGATAGTAAATGATATTGAAAAGATAGACAAAGAAGACCTGGTTCTGTTGGCGGAAGAGGATGGAAGGACAAGAGGACATGAAAAGAAGATCAGGATGAGGCAGTGTGTGAAGGATGTTGAAAAATACAGTTTTCCACACAGAACGGTGGAAAATTGGAATGCATTGGATAATGGAATTGTTGCAGCACATAGTGTGCATAACTTTAAAGAAAAATTAGATAAATGGAGATATGGAGACAGGACACTATTAGTGAATGTACAATACAACTAGGTAAATACACACACACACACACACACACACACACCACAGGGTAATAGAGAGACTGTCTATATGAAAGAGATTAAAGTAACCAAGCTTGAAATAAAAAAGTTGATGACGGAATTGGATGAGGAAAAGGCAATGGGACCGGATGAAGTCTCAGGCAGAATACTGAAAGAATGTAGGGAAGAACTAGCAAGTCCAATATACAACATCATAAAATGCTCAATAGAAAATGGAACAGTCTCAGTGGAGTGGAAAAGAGCTGAGGTGGTTCCCATATATAAGAGCGGAAGGAAGGAAGAACCTTTAAATTACAGGCCGGTATCACTAACTAGTGTAATATGCAAGATGTGTGAAAAAGTAATAAAGAAGCAATGGATCGAGTTTCTTGAAGACAACAAAATATTATCAAATAGCCAATTTGGTTTTAGAAAAGGTCGGTCATGTGTGACAAATTTATTGAGTTTCTACTCTAGAATAGTTGATAAAGTATAAAGAGAGAGGATGGGTTGACTGTATTTATTTAGATCTAAAAAAGGCTTTTGATAATGTGCCACATGAAAGATTACTATGGAAGTTAGAGGAGAAGGGTGGCTTAAAAGGAAGCACATTGAGATGGATGAAGAATTACTTAAGGGGAGGAAATAAGGACGATAGTTAAAGATATGAAGTCCAAGTGGAGAACAGTAGACAGCGGAGTGCCACAGGGTCAGTATTGGCACCAATACTTTTTCTCGTATATATAAATGACATGCCAGAGGAGTGACCAGCTACATAAATCTGTTTGCAGACGATGCGAAACTGTGCAGAGTCATTAAACAAAAGAGGATTGTGAAATACTTCAGGAAGACTTAAACAAGATCTGGAAATGGAGCAAAAATGGAGATGGAATTCAATGTGGACAAAAGCCATGTCATGGAAATGGGAAAAAGTGAAAGACGACCAGTGGGAATCTATAAGATGGGAGATGGAGTAGAACTAGAAAAAGTAAAAAGGAAAAGGACTTGGGAGTGACAATGGAAGAAAATAATCAAAGTTAGCCATATTGATAGAATTTTCAGAGAGACGTATAATTTGCTAAGGAATATTGGAGTAGCATTTCACTATATGGACAAGGGAATGATGAAGAAATTGATAAGTACTAAAATAAGACCTAGATTGGAATATGCAGGAGTTGTGTGGACTCCCATAAAAGAAACACATAAGAAAATTAGAGACTACAAAAAATGGCTACAAGAATGGTTCCAGAATTTAAAGGGATGGCATATGAGGAGAGACTAAAGGCAATGGATCTACCAACCTTAGAGCAGAGAAGAGAGAGAGGGGATCTGATACAAGTTTATAAATTGATTAACAGAATGGATGAAGTGGATAATGAGAAACTGATCCTGAGAGAAGAATATGACTTTAGAAGCACAAGATCGCATAGTAAGAAACTAAGGAAGGGACGATGTCTGAGACATGTTAAAAAATTTAGTTTCCCGCAAAGATGTGTTGAGACTTGGAACAGTTTGAGTGAGGAAGTGGTATCAGCAAAGAGTGTACATAGTTTTAAAGAAAAATTGGATAAGTGTAGATATGGAGATGGGACCACATGAGTATAAAGCCCAGGCCCTGTAAAACTACAACTAGGTAAATACAATTAGGTAAATACACGTCTGGTAGCTCAGTGGTTAGAGCGCTGGCTTCACAAGCCAGAGAACCGGGGTTTGATTCCTCGGCCGGGTGAAGATATTTGGGCGTGTCTCCTTTCACATGTAGCCCCTGTTCATCTAGCAGTGAGTAGGTACAGGATGTAAATCGAGGAGTTGTGACCTTGTTGTCCCGGTGTGTGGTGTGTGCCTGGTCTCAGGCCTATCCGAAGATCGGAAATAATGAGCTCTGAGCTCGTTCCGTATGGTAACGTCTGGCTGTCTCGTCAGAGACTGCAGCAGATCAAACAGTGAAACGCACACACACATGTGGTGAGAGATATTGCCAAAAAAGAAAAAATAAGTGATCATAACAGGTTTGAGGGAGGAAACTAACAGGAACTGGCAAGATAGGAGGGATAAGGAAAATGACAGGATTAAGATTTTACTAAATAAGATCTCCGAGGAGGAAGAATGCCTATATGCTGAGGTAGAGGAAAGTGTGAGACTAGGAGCTTTTGAAAAAGGCAAGAGTAGACCATTAAAATTGAAGTTAAAGTCTCAGGTGGCAGCCGAGGCCTTGCTGAGGAGGGCCTGGAAACTTAAAGACTGAGGAAACCAAAACAATTTACATAAAAGAAATATGACACAGGATGAAAGAATGAAAATGAAAGAGCTTGTAACTGAAGTGAGAGAAGAATGAGGAAAGAACCGAGGAGGAAAAGACCAAGTTTTTTTGGAGGATGAGAAATGGGAGGCTGAAGAAGTGGTGGATAAAACAAACGGAATAGACATTACATGGAAACATGGAAAAAAGAGATTAGGAATGGAATTCAAGTGACATACAGGAATATAGATGGATTTCTGTCTAAGAGGCTAGAATGTATGGATTACCTAAGAAACAATGAACCGGACATAATGTGTGTGGTGAAAACAAAGTTAAAGCCTGAAATAAAGCTATATTGATTTGATGTCAAACACTACAAAGTATGGAGAAATGATAGAAAGAATAAAGGAGGTGGTGGTATAATGGTTTTTACTAAGAAGGATCTGATAGTGAAGGAGGTGAACTTCCTAAAATGTTTTACAAATTCATAAATGGAAAACTAAATAAAAGGGAGGCAATAGAAAAAGTAAAAGATGGGGAAGAAGTATATGGGGATGCTAGAGATATAGCTGAAATATTGAACGACAACTTTTGCAGTGTTTACAAAGGAGGAGCATTTTACAGGATGAAGGCCTACAGAAATAAAGCAAATGCAGGACATCATGGTTACTAAAGAAGATATAAGGAAAATTATAAGTAACTTGGATATTAATAAATCAATGGGGCCTGATGGCATATCTGGGAGGTTGCTGAAAGAATGTAAGGATCAATTGTTGAACCCCATATTTGATATTGTGGAAACCTCCATATGAACAGGAATAGTCCCGAAAGAGTGGAAAAGAGCTGACATTGTGCCTATATGTAAGAATGGAAGTAGAATGGAACCGCTAAATTACAGACCAGTATCGTTGACTAGTATACTGTGCAAGGTATGTGAAGAAATAATTAAAGCAAAGTGGAGTGAGTATCTAGAAAGTGAAAACATTCTGAGTGAAAGGCAGTTTGGTTTCAGAAAAGGAAGATCGTGCGTATCCAATTTATTATGTTTTTATTCAAGAGTGACATACTACAACATAGAGAGGAATGGGTGGATGCTATTTACCTGGACTTGAGAAAGGCCTTTGATAAAGTACCACACAATAGACTGATGTGGAAACTAAAGAAGATTGGAGGAGTAAGTGATAAACTAGCAAAATGGATGGAAAATTACTTAGTGGGAAGAGAAATGCGAACAGTGGTGAAAGGAAAGAAGTCCGAGTGGAAAAAGGTAACCAGTGGAGTTCCACAAGGGTCAGTGCTTGGTCCCATCATGTTTTTGATTTATGTTAATGATATGCCAGTAGGAATTGACAGTTACATGAATATGTTTTGGACAATACTAAAATTATGAGGAGAGTAAAGAATGTGGAAGATTGTAACAAGTTACAGGAAGATCTTGATAAAAATATATGGATGAGTGGCAGATGGAATTTAATATAAACAAGAGCCATATTATGAAAATGGGAAGAAGTAGATACAGACCAAACAGGGATTACAGGCTGGGTGATGAGAAAATTGAAGAGACCAATGAGGAGAAAGACCTAGGAGTAACCATGCAAAATAATTTGTCACCGGAGAAACACATTAACAAGATATTTGGGAAAACATATAACATGCTTCAAAATATTGGTCTTGCATTCCACTACCTAGATGAAGGAATGATGAAGAAGATACTATGCACTTTAATAAGACCCCAGTTAGAATATGCAGCTTGTGTCTGGTCACCGCATATGAAGAAAAATGTGAAGAAGGTGGAAAGGGTACAGAGGCTGGCAACAAGGATGGTACCAGGACTCAAGGAGTTAGACTATGAGGAAAGGCTGAGGGAACTGGGGCTGACCACATTAGAAGAGAGAAGAACAAGGGGAGACATGATAACTATGTATAAATTGGTGAACAAGATTGACATATTGGACAGAGAGTTGATAAAGGTAATCATCTCCGAGGACATGGAAAAAACTAATAAAGACATCTGTCTAAATGACGTGAGAAAGTACAGTTTCCTGCATCGTAGTATTGGTAAGTGGAATAAACTGAGCAGTGGTCGTTGACGCAGTGTGTGTCAATCAGATGAAAGAGAGATATGACAGGAGTGGCCAAGGAGGCAGGACAGAGAGCTTAGCTCGGGCCCTGTAATACAGAGCCAATGGTCATTGAGGAGATGAGGGTGGAGTGCCCTTTACATCATGCAATAGGTAAATACCATTGAACTATAGACCAGTGTCACTTACAAGTGTGGTAGCTAAGATGTGTGAGAGGGTGGTGAAGAATAGATGGACAGACTTCTTGGAGAAAAATGACATACTTTGTGAGTGTCAATTTGGTTTTAGAAAAGGGCGTTCATGCACGACAAACCTGATATGTTACTATTTGAGGGTGATAGATGTAATACAGGAAAGAGATGGTTGGGCTGATGGAATATATCTGGATTTAAAAAAGGCCTTTGATAAGGTACCACACCGGAGACTGATCTGGAAACTTGAAATGGTAGGAGGAGTGCATGGCAGTTTACTAAAATGGATGGAAGACTTTTGGTAGGAAGAGAAATGAGAACAATAATTAAGGACAGACCATCAGAATGGGGCTTGGTGGAGAGTGGAGTTCCACAGGGATCAGTGTTGGCACCAGTAATGTTCGCGGTCTACATAAATGACATGGTGGATGGGGTGTCCAGTTATGTGAGCCTATTTGCAGACGATGCAAAATTGTTGAGAAAAGTGAGATGTGACAAAGATTGCGAACTACTCCAGGAAGACTTGGACAGAATATGGAAATGGAGCTGTACATGGCAAATGGAGTTCAACACGACAAAATGCAAGAAAATAGAGTTTGGCAAGAGTGAAAGAAGAATCAGGAGTATGTACAAGATAGGAAATGAAGACATAAAACCAGTCATGAAGAAAAAGACCTTGGGGTGACAATTACCAATGACCTATCGCCAGAGAGACATATAAACAAAATAATTGGAGAAGTATTGAACTTATTGAGGAACATAAGAGTGGCGTTCAGTATATTTAGATGAAGAAATGATGAAGAAAATAATTACTGCAATGATAAGACCGAGGCTTGAATATGCAACAATACAGTGGGCTCCGAACTTAAAGAAACACATAAGGAAACTAGAGAAAGTACAGAGGGCTGCAACAAAATGGTGCCTGACTTAAGAGATTTGACTTATGAAGACAGACTGAAAAGAATGCAACTTCCGACCCTGGAAAACAGAAGAGAAAGGGAGACCTGATAGCAATATACAGAGTGATGATTGGCATGGAAAAAATGGATAGGGAAGATCTGTGTATGTGGAATGAAAGAATGTCGAGAGGGCATGGGAAAAAACTAAAATGGCCACTTATAGGAGAGATGTGAAAAATATAGCTTCCCTCATAGAAGGGTGGAAGCATGGAATAGTTTAGACGTGGAAGTGGTCAACGCAAGGAATATTCATGATTTTAAGAAAAAGCTGGACATTAATAGATATGGAGCGGGACAACACGAGCATAGCTCTTTTCCCGTATGTTACAATTAGGTAAATACAATTAGGTAAACACACACACACACACACACACACACACACACACACACACACACACACACACACACACATATATATATATATATATATATATATATATATATATATATATATATATATATATATATATATATATATATATATATATATATATATATATATATATATATATATATATATATATATATATATCAATTACATAATCTTTTATACTGCTAAAGCTAAGAATGGACATAGGAGTGTCATTTTTTACATTCAAATAACTATTGTGCGTTTGAATGAAACTTTTTAGGTTTGGATACTTGATATACTCTTATTACAAATAGGTAAAAAATAATATTGTGTAAATTATATAATACTGATTTGCAGGATTTATGAACAATTTACACTGTAATACTGGATAAAGACAAAGTGCTTCTTATTATTGCAATCTTTGACAGCAATCCCATCTGGGAGCTCTAGTGAGTGGCATTAGTCTCTGAAAAGGTGTCACTCTAAAAATCCTTCCAATGCTTTTGTTGGTGTTCCAACTAAATGAGCTTCTGAAAATATATACAGGTTAAACATCTGAGTTTCCATGAAATAGAAGTGTATGTACTAGAATTGCCCACAACTTTTATAGGCCAAAAAACATTCTACCTGGAATAAGAAGCTTTGTAAAAAATTACTTCATACTTCATATTTTTCTTTGAAGCCAGTGGTTTAAGTGATCTAAAAGCAGGTTATGAGAATAAAGGATTTCATGGAACTCAAGATAAGCAGCATACCTGTGGAAGGTGTTGCGGTCAGCATGTACATCCAGCATGTCCACTGATAGGTCATAAGCAGTGAGGTTCATGGAGGCAAACACTTCTGCCAGAGTCATCTTATTATCTTTGGAGCAACACACTATCTCATCAGGGTGCGTCTTCATTGCCTTCTTGATGAAGCGCAGTAGATGTTTCTGATTCATGCAGGATGCAGCATGGATGTGAGTGTCCACCTGGAGCATAGACCAAGATATTGCAAGGGCTGTGAATGCATCATACAACAAAATCTTTTGCAGTTTGAAAGATTTAATTCTTTGTATTTTCCTTGGGTCAATATGACTTCCATCAACATTACCATCATAATATCTTTTTCTTCTACTCTATCACCATTTCACCATCTATACATTTTTAATCTTTCCTTTTTTTGTTTTTTTGTCTAAATTTCATCGTGTCACTCAGTGGTGTCAGCACTCCATAATATACTGTGTATAAAACATTTTCCAGTCCAGTACTGCTTAGGTATCTTGGCAGTGCTCTATGTACAACATGAAAATTCATGGAACTCAGTACTCTTCTATTTTTCATGTTGGCTCTGGAATCAATGTATGATTCTGGTGTTGCATTTACCTACCACTTGTATAAATTTTACTTCATCAAGTCATCCTCTGCTGAGGTAAGCATTCCCATGAGATCAGCTGTTCCGCTCCACTCCGTCAGTTGCTGGTTCACGCCCATGCTGATCAAACGTTTGCGCTACTGTTTTGTGTTTTTCTACCAAACCTACAGCCACGTCATCGGAGACATAGGTACATCAACTCATGGTACTCAGTTTGAATATATGACATGGATTGGGTCTGCCATTTGTCTATTTGGTACAGGTTGAACCTACCAATTGTGTTCTGGTATGGGTTGGGCCTACCAGTTAGCCAATTTTTGTACATTACTTTGTTTTATTTTGTGGCATGGGTTAGGCCTGCCATTGTGCTATGATAAGGGTTGGGCCTACCATTCTGCCATTTTTAATAATAATAATATGTTGGGGCAGTGGTTGTTTATGGTATGGCTTACTGCATGCCGGTCAGGAGTCATGTCTTGCTCCGGGGATGGCAATACACTTCTGCTTGTGGCCTCCACTCGGGATCCCAGCAGGAGGAGTGTAAGCAGGTCATCCAGAGATGGAGAGGAGAGGCATCATTACCATGGTAGGAGCAGCAGCTCCAGTGCTTCCCTGGTGCATCAAGGCCATCACCGATCATACCGCAAGCAGCGGTTGTCAGCTTAACCACAGACCCTCACCACTCAGGCTTCCGTGCCTGAGCCATCCTGGCATTTTGTGTTGGATGAACTGGCGGTATTGAGAACAGAAGTAGTAAAACTTAGTGTCAATACACAACCGTCCTCGGCGCAGGAAGTGAATTTTCAGGCGAATACTTCCACAAGCTGAAATCACGGAAGTAACCCCTAGGGGAAGTGTTTTGCTTCAGAATGCAAAGGATTTGGGGCCTCCTGACACAGTTTCTGAGGACAATGATGACATGATTGCTGGGATGGTCAATTTCCTGTTTGACAAAAGTATGCAGGAGGAGGACTACAAGGCCATCTCAGAGGACATGATTACCACCCGACCTAACAATTGTCCCACGCTGGCAGAGGCAGAGGCAGAGGCAGAGGGGCTTCAAGTGTGGCCAACAGCAATTCCAGGCTCGTCAGGACCCAGACTCAAAAAACGCCAGTACAAGCCCCGGCGTTAACCGAGGTTAGTAACACCTTTGAAGCAGGTAGATTTCATAAGTTTGTTAATGTGTGGAAACAAATAACTAAGGAGCCAGTAATTTTCGACATGGTGTTACACTACCATCTGGACATTAATATTTCTGACATTGGACACTCATTCAGTGGGGAGCTTGCATATCGTTTCAGCTTAGAGGAACAACTTATCATTAGTGAAGAAATAAGAAAAACTATTGGAGCTAAAGGTACTTGTGGTTACACAGAGGAAGGAAGCTCAAATTTTTTCTCCCAATTTTCTTAGACCTAAAAAGAATGGTGGATACAGGATGGTAGTTAACTTAAAAGAACTAAGCAACTACATCCCCTACAAACATTTCAAAATGGAAAACTTTGAGCAAGCCATCAGGCTTATCAATGCTGAGGATTACTTAGCCTCAGTTGACCTAAGGCATGCATATTACTCAGTTAAGATTGCAGAGGAACAACAGGATTTCTTATGTTTTCAATGGAATGATACTATCTATAAATTCACTTGTCTTCCCAATGGTATTGCTGAAGGCCCAAGAATTTTCACAAAGTTGATGAAACCAGTGTTTGCATTTGAGGAAGAGAGATTATTCTATTACTAGCTTCATTGATAATACTCTAATTTGTAATAATTCTCAGTCAGGATATCTTGCATGTATTGGGGACACAATTGATTTTACAGAAGCTAGGTTTTTGTATTAATGAAGAAAAGTCTGTATTGACCTCCAGTAGGAATATTAAATATTTGGGTAATGTTATTGACACCATTTCTATGACTGTTTCCCTATCAGCACGTAGGGTGCTGAAAATTACTCATGCCTGTGAACAGCTCATAATGAAAGGTAGAGATAAGATTTGGGAGGTAGCTAGAGTTATTGGCCTCTTGGTTGCTACTATTCCGGCAGTGAAGCTGGGCAAGCTGCATTATAGGCAGTTAGAAATGGATAAAATTACAGCCTTGTAGACAGAACAGGGTAATTTTGACAGATGGTTGTCAATTACGGAAGGCATGAAAACAGACCTACACTGGTGGATTCATAACATTAACACACAGGACAAAAAAAATTTTTGGACAGGCACTAATATCAACTTATATACTGATGCTTCCAACTTACGCTGGGGGAGCGACCTTGATTGACGTTCTACCTCTGAGAGAGGCTGTTACACATCAATGCCCTTGAGCTTAAAGCTATTTTGCTTGTCCTTCAGACTTTCAGACTAGACCTAAAAGGAAAATATATCAAAATGTTTTGCAGCAACACCATTGCTATGACTTATGTGAATGAGATGAGAAGCACAAAGTCACCAGTTTGTAATAGTATTGCCACTGAAATTTGGGACTGATGTATCGTTAATGATGCATGGATCACATGTTCACATATCCTAGGCAAGCACAACACGATGGCTGACATGGCATCGTGTGCAGTTAACGACAGGCATGAATGGAAACTTAATGTAAACATTTTTCAGCTTTTGTGTGGGGTATTTGGCACACCAGTCATAGATTTGTTCGCATCAAGGCTTAATAAGCAAATAACATCGTTTTACTCCTGGAAACCGGATCCAGAGGCGGAATATTTCAATGCATTCTCACTAAACTGGGCAAGGTTTGAACTATCTTACATCTTTCCCCCATTTTCATTAATTACTAGGTGCCTACAGAAGGTGCAAGCAGAAGAGGTGAAGGGGTAGATGGTTGTTCCCCTCTGGTTGTCACAGCTGTGGATGGGGACCTTGCTCAGGTTGCTGGTCAATCACCCACGACTTATTGCAATGAGGAGATAGGTTCTCACCCAGCTGTCCTGTGTGGAGGAGCACCAGACTGATGGCATGCCTGCTGTCAGGGAGCAATACCGAGCACAAGAAATATCTGCAGAGGGTACGGATATCCTCATGGCCTCATGGACAAAAGGTACACGGAAGCAGTACCACCCACATTTTAGGAGATGGTCGTAATTTTGTGGTAGATGGAACATTAATTCCCTTAATCCCACTCTTACCAACATAATCAATTTCTTGTCCAATACTTTTCGCAGAAACGTTGGGTATGACTCGGTTAACATGGCAAGAAGTACTCTCTCTTCCCTAGACATCGTAGTGGATGACTGCAGGGCTGGTAACCATCCCTTAGTCATCATAGTTTATGGCAGGCCCAACCCATACTATAGATCCAACCTGAGTATAAGGCAATGTACCTGCGGGAGAATTGCCAAATCCAGTGAATCACATGCTGAACACGGTGAAGAAACGTCCGAACAGCACAAGAACGTTCCAGCAACTGACAGCTGGTGAGCGGCAGCGATATCTCATGTGAAATGCTCCACGTGGCAGAGGGTGATTTGACGAGGTAAAATTACAGTCCTGGTACCCATTGCACACATTGTCCCCTAAGGCATTGACACTAAAATTGGTTATGTTGATGGCATTGACCCAAGCTGCAAGGGTGCAGATCTTGCATTTATTGAGTGTCAAGGGTTTATGTATTGAGCAAGACTTAATTTCAGTTCCACTAAGTGGAAACATCAAGCAGTGCAGGCCACAGTTTAATGTGTGTATAATTAAATTTCAAGCTTACCCCAAAGATGCTACTTTGTGTGTCTGTGTAACTTTACAGCAGTACCTTGCAAGGGCAGAGGCCCTTAGACAGGGTACTGTCCACGAACATAATAGTTTATTAATCTGCTTCATTAAACCACACAAAGCAGTTACCCGGGACACCATTGCTCAATGGATCAAGACAATGCTAGATAAGTCTGGGGTGGACACAACTAAATTCACTGCCAGCAGCGTTCGAGCAGTTGCGGCATCTAAGGCCAAGGCCATGGCATTTCTGCTTTCTTGTATTATGGTAAAAGCTGGTTGGACAAGGGAGGATACTTTTGCAAAATTTTGTGGTAAGCAAACTAAGGCGATAGACCCATTTCAGGATGCCGTACAAGAATAGTCCTGAATTTCTTGGATACTTTGGGTTAATGCATACATAAGATCTGGTTCATAAAGGAGCACTACCTTTCATGCATTTCTGGATGCAATGGTAAAAATAACTTTTTTGGGGGGTAATTTGTATTCATGGTTTGCATATTGGATACAACATATTTAGGGGAAACTTTACTTTCAGTTGTACAAATGCAGGTCAAAGTGGAATAGCCACAAGGGTGCTTGGTCGGACAAACTGTAAAGATCAAATGTAAAAGTGGCAAATATTAATTTTGGGACCAAAGTAACATATTGTGTAGTGTTATCTTTAATCAACATTCCTTGTAGGCTGGATACTCAGATACAGTTTCTCAGGCATGACACCCACATGGCTTCAAAGCCTCATGGGAATGCTTACCTCAGCAGAGAGTGATTTTATAAAGTAAAATTGTAAAGTACACGAGACTTACCTCTGGGGAGTTAAAGTATGCTTGTGATTTTATGAAACAAATCACCTCTGCTTGAGGGAAGCATTAACATGCCCACCTCATTCCCCCTTTTTTTTTGTAGGTTATTGTATTTTAATGCACATACATTACTGGTTTATATCATGTGGGTGATCGTTGCTTCAAAGTCTGATGGAATGGAACGGAACAGCTGATCTCATGTTAATGCTTCCCTCAAGCAGAAGTGATTTACCATCATAAAATCACAAGCACACTTCAATTCCCCAGAGGTAAGTCTCATGTACTTTACAATTTTCCTGGTAGTGCCAAAGAAAATATAGGAAAATAAAAATAACTCTTGCAATTCTTTATGAATCACAGCTATCATAACATTTAGCATATTATTGTTGAATTTATAATTCTGAACTGAGCCTTTCAGTATGCCATTTAATCAAACCTTGCTTAACAAGCTCATCACATAATAAGTGATTTGCATAAAAGAAAAAAGCCTTGCTTATTGAGAGCAATGTTTTGTGATTCATATGTCCAATACAAAAGCGCCTTTCTACTTAACTAGCTGTGAGTCACAAGGAGTGAGTTTCCTTGTAACCTGTGACCAACTCATTCCCGTCTGCTTTTCAGCCAATGTTGCCATTGCCAATATTGCTACTTGCTGAAAATGGTGTCACATTTTTTGCCAAATTTTGAAGCATGAATGAAAAAAAATGTTTCTTGACAGCTTTCTAGTGAAAAAAGGATTCTAAAAAAAGTGCCAGTTTTGTCAATGTTTCTAAAAGATTTTAAGCTCGTGCGTCAGTTGAGACTATGATAGCAGTGAGTTAAGAGGGATCTCCCTTGGAGAAGGTTCTCCTCCTTCACCCCAGTAATCCTTCCCACTTGTATCCATCTCCCTTGTGCCAAGAGCTCCCTTCTTTTTCATAAGTTGCAACATTATTTATATCTATTCATATTTTCATTTTACTATTTATTTATTCTTTCCCAGGTTCATCTACTGTATGTTAAAATCTTTTTATTTTATGAAATAATGATTTGATATATACAAAAAAATAGATATTATTACAAATGATTTTTGGATATTTTCTAATCATTATCATCTAATTATCATATTTCACATTGATTCATATGGGAAAAATTATTTCACTTGATGAGTGTTTTGCATTACAAGTAAGATTTTGAAATAAATTATACTTGATAAGTGAGGTTCCACTGTATTGAGGTTAATATATACAAAATTCTTCACCAACTCAACTCTGTCTCTTTATCAATCTTAATTATGGTATATATTATCTTTTGTTTTACCTTCCTGATGTTGTAGAAGTCCCTATGAGGAACTGCCTTCTGTGCAGTCAATTCCCGCATCTCATTGAGGAGAACATGAAGTTGAAACTTAGAGCTGAGATACTGGAGGCGGCGGTAGCAGAAAGACTTTACTGGACCATTGGCAATAAGAGCACACAGTAGGTTAACGTCTTGGATGTAGCGGGTGAGGTTTGGATAGTGGTATGGCTGTGGCTTCTCCTGCTGCTCTGCTTCTTCATTGGCATATACCTGCCAAAGTGTAAAATTGATTATGTTTTGTATAGCACATCAGGCATATCACTGTCATAGAGTATGCAAATGTAAAATACTACTTTTTTATAGGAGAGAAACTGACCAAGGGCAACAAAAATGGCCATAAAGAAAAAGAGGCCTACTGAGGTGCCAGTACCCAAACAGGGTCACAAAAGTTAGCCAGATGTATAGAATACATGTCTTGAAACTTCCCTCTTAAATAAGTTCAAGTTATAGGAAGGTGAAAATACGGAAGCAGGCAGGAAATTCCAGAGTTTACCAGAGGAAGGGATGAATGATTGAGAATACTGGTTAACTCTTGAAATATAGGTGGACAGAATAGGGGCAAGAGAAAAAAGAAAGTGTTGTATAACAGGGCCATGGGAGGAGGGGAGGCATATAATTAGCAAGACCAGAGGAGCAGCTGGTATGAAAATAGTTGCAAAAGAGAGCAAGAGGTAAGACATGCAACATTACAGCAATGAGAAAGAAGCTGAAGACAGTCAGTCAGAAGAGAGGAGTTAATAGACAAATAGTTGTTGATTCCACCCTATCTAAAACAACAGTATAAATGGAACCCATCTCCCATACAAATGAAGCATAATCCATACAGTTCGAATCCTGTCCACGGTCCAAGTGTAGGTTGGGCTTCCTCATTTGGGGCAATGGTTTCCTAGTGGGTGGGCTTTGAGATAGGAGGTACCCCGAAAAGTATCTCCTTTAGCCCATAAATTCCCGTGAAAAGCCCCCATGGTATAAAAAAGAAAATAATAAATAAATAAAATAAATAAATAAATAAATAAATAAATAAAATAAAGATCCCTGTACAGAGTTAGCAGTTTTGGGTTGAGACAAACTGGCAGATGAATCAGAATGCCTAGCTTCATAAAAGCTGTTTTAGCTAGAAATGTGAAGTTTTTAGTTTAGATTAGGCATAAAGGGCAGACTGAGGATGTTTAATGAGAAAAAGGATCGGTAATTGAATGTAACTGAAGAAGAGGGAATAGTTGCCTAGAAGGTTGTGCCAAGCTGATAGATGGAAGATTTGAGTTTTGGGAGTATTGAACAATGCTAAGTTTGCTCTGCTCTATAGACTGATCTGAACCTAGACTACACACTGGCTCTTGCTTACATTTTGTGCCTCAACATAGGAACCCCACATCCTGTGCCACCCTACAAGTCAACAACAGACCTTTGATGTCATCACTCGCCATTCCAGACTGCACCTCACTCTCAAGAAACCATGTTATTACTCTAGGTTAGTGTAGGTCTTTTAGGAACTTGTTATGCATGTGTATTTACCTATTTGTATTTACCTATTTGTGTATTACAGGGCCCGAGCTAAGCTCTCTGTGTCCTGTCTCCTTGTCCATTCCTGTCATATCTCTCTTTCATCTGATTGACACACACCGCGTCAACGACATGACTGCTCAGTTTATTCCACTTATCAATGCTACGATGCGGGAAACTATTTTCTCACGTCATTTAGACAGATGCCCTTTATTAGCTTTTTTTCATGTCCTCGGAGATAATTACTTGTGGTCACCTTTATCAACTCTCTATCCAGTATGTCAATGTTGTTCACCAATTTATACATAGTTATCATGTCTCCTCTTGTTCTTCTCTCTTCTAATGTGGTCAGCCCCAGCTTCCTCAGTCTTTCCTCATAGTCTAACTCCCTGAGTCCTGGTACCATCCTTGTTGCAAGCCTTTGTACCCTTTCTACCTTCTTCACATTTTTCTTCATATGCGATGACCAGACACATGCTGCATATTCTAGCTGAGGTCTTATTAAGGTACATAATATCTTCTTCATCATTCCTTCATCTAGGTAAAGGAATGCAAGGCCAATATTTTGAAGCATGTTGTATGTTTTCCAAAAATCTTGTTAATGTGTTTCTCCAGTGACAAAGTGTTTTGCATGGTTACTCCTAAGTCTTTCTCCTCATTGGTCTCTTTAATTTTCTCATCACCCAGTCTGTAATCCCAGTTTGGTCTGCATCTACTTCTTCCCATTTTCATAACATGGGTCTTGTCTATATTGAATTCCATCTGCCACTCTTTACTCCACTCATATATTTTATCAAGATCTTCCTGTAACTTGTTACAATCTGCCACATTCTTTACTCTCCTCATAATTTTAGTATCGTCCGCAAACATGTTCATATAACTGTCAATTCCTACTGGCATATCATTAACATAAATCAAAAACATGATGGGACCCAGCACTGACCCTTGTGGAACTCCACTGGTTACCTTCTTCCACTCGGACTTCTTTCCTCTCACCACTGTTCTCATTTCTCTTCCCATTAAGTAATTTTCCATCCATTTTGCTAGTTTATCATTTACTCCTCCAGTCATCTTTAGTTTCCACATCAGTCTATTGTGTGGTACTTTATCAAAGGCCTTTCTCAAGTCCAGGTAGATAGCATCCACCCATCCCTCTCTATGTTGCAGTATGTCAGTCACTCTTGAATAAAAACATAATAAATTGGATACACACGATCTTCCTTTTCTGAAACCAAACTGCCTTTCACTCAGAATATTTTCACTTTCTAGATATTCACTCCACTTAGCTTTAATTACTTCTTCACACACCTTGCATAATATACTAGTCAACGATACTGGTCTATAATTCAGCGGTGTGTGTAATTCACTGTTTGATCTGCTGCAGTCTCTGACGAGACAGCCAGACGTTACCCTACAAAACGAGCTCAGAGCTCATTATTTCCGATCTTGGGATAGGTCTGAGACCAGGCACACACCACACACCGGGACAACAAGGTCACAACTCCTCGATTTACATCCCGTACCTACTCACTGTTAGGTGAACAGGGGCTACACGTGAAAGGAGACACACCCAAATATCTCCACCCGGCTGGGGAATCGAACCCCAGTCATCTGGCTTGTGAAGCCAGCGCTCTAACCACTGTGTGTGTGTGTGTATTTACCTAGTTGTAGTTTTACCTAGTTGTAGTTTTACAGGGCCTGGGCTTTATGCTCGTGTGGCCCCGTCTCCATATCTACACTTATCCAATCTTACTTTAAAAGTGTGCACACTCGTTGCAGACACTACTTCTTCATCTAAACTGTTCCACGTCTCAATACATCTCTGCAGGAAACTATATTTTTTTATATCTCTCAGACATCTTCCCTTTCTCAGCTTTTTACTATGCAATCTTGTGCTTCGGGTGTCATATTCTTCTCTCAAGATCAGTTTCTCATTATCCACTTGGTCCATTCCGTTGATCAATTTATAGACTTGTATCAGGTCTCCTCTCCCTTCTTTGTTCCAAGGTTGGTAGATCCATAGCCTTTAGTCTCTCCTCATATGTCATCCCTTCAAGTTCTGGGACCATTCTTGTAGCCATTTTTTGTAGCCTCTCCAATTTTCTTATGTGTTTCTTTTTATGAGGGGTCCACACTACTCCTGCATATTTCAATCTGGGTCTTATTATAGTATTTATCAATTTCTTCATCATTTCTTTGTCCATGTAGTGAAATGCTACTCCAATATTTCTTAGCAAATTATATGTTTCTCTAAAAATTCTATCAATATGGCTTACTGGTTGATTGTTTTCTTCCATCGTCACTCCTAAGTCCTTTTCCTTTTTGACTTTCTCCAGTTCTACTCCATCTCCCATCTTATAGATTCCCACAGGTCGTCTTTCACTCTTTCCCATTTCCATGACATGGCTTTTGTTCACATTGAATTCCATTTCCCACTTCTTACTCCATTCCCAGATCTTATTTAGGTCTTCTTGCAGTATTTCACAATCCTCCTTTTGCTTTATAACTCTGCACAGTTTCGTATCATCCGCAGACAAATTTATGTAGATGTTCACTCCTTCTGGCATGTCGTTAATATAAATGAGGAAAAGTACTGGTGCCAATACTGACCCCTGTGGCACTCCGCTTTCTACTTCTCTCCACTTGGACTTCATATCTTTAACTACCGTCCTTATTTCTCTTCCCCTCAAATAATTTTCTATCCATCTCAATGTGCTTCCTTTTAAGCCACCCTTCTCCTCTAACTTCCACAGTAATCTTGCGTGTGGCACTTTGTCAAACGCCTTTTTTAAATCCAAATAGATGCAGTCAACCCATCCCTCTCTCTCTTGTACTCTATCAACTATTCTAGAATAGAAACTCAATAAATTAGTTACACAAGACCGTCCTTTTCTAAAACCAAATTGGCTATTTGATATTAATTTGTTGTCTTCAAGGAACTCGATCCATTGTTTCTTTATTATTCTTTCACACATCTTGCATATTACACTAGTTAGTGATACCGGTCTGTAATTTAAAGGTTCTTCTTTCCTTCCACTCTTATATATGGGAACCACCTCAGCTCTTTTTCATTCTACTGGCACTGTTCCATTTTCTATTGAGCATTTTATGATGTTGTATATAGGACTTGCTAGTTCTTCCCTACATTCTTTCAGTATTCTGCCTGAGACTTCATCCGGTCCCATTGCCTTCTCTTCATCCAGTTCCTTCATTAACTCTTTTATTTCAAGCTTGGTTACTTTAATCTCTTTCATATAGATTGTCTCTCTATTACCCTGTGGCCTCTACAATTTGGATTCTTTAGTAAAGACCTGCTGGAATTTTTTATTTAATAGTTCTGCCATACTTTTTGGGTCTTCCACCATCCCGTTCTCTCCTTTTAACCTTTCTATTGTTTCTTTTTGCCTAATTTTTCCATTTATGAATCTATAGAACAATTTTGGTTGCTCCTTACATTTTTCGACAATATCTTTTTCGAAGTTCTTTTCCTCTTCCTTCCTCACCTTAACATATTCATTTCTCGCTGCCTTGAAGTTTTCCTTGTTTGTTGGATTCCTATTTCTCCTCCACCTTTTCCATGCTCCATCTCTTTTCTCCTTTGCCCTAGCACACCTTGCATTAAACCAATCTTTCTTTCCTTCTTCTTTTGGTCTATATTTTGGGACATATTCCCTGACTCCTGTTTTGTAAATTTCCAAAAATAAGTTATATTTGTCTTGCATTGTCTCTGAGTTTTCCATCTCCTCCCAGTCTACGTTTTTAAAATAGTTCTTGAGATTCTCAATATCAGCCTTTCTGTAATTTAATCGGTCTCCTTTGTATGATTGGTCTCTATCTTCCTTTCCCTCTTCTATATCTATTTCTAATATTACATGGTTATGCTTTCCCAATGGGCACTTATATCTTATATCGTCATTTATTTGTATACCCCTTGTAAAAACTAGGTCCAATCTCGCTGGCTCGTCGTTTCCTCTGAATCTTGTGCATTCCTTTACTCTCTGGTCCATCATATCGTCTATCATTAGGTTCAATAATCTTTCTCCCCAGGCTTCTTCCCCCATACCACTTTCATAATTTTCCCAGTCCACTTCTTTACAGTTGAAATCTCCTACTAATATCACTTTTCTCCTTTCTTTAACGATTCTCATTAGACTCCTTATTGTGTCATCTATCATGTCTTTATATTCTTGATTGGTCCATGAATTTGTTTTTGGTGGCACATATGTTACAATGATTGTTAACTCTTTTCTGTTAATATGCATCTTAATATACAATACTTCTGCTTTTCCTTCCCCACATTCCACTTGGTTTATCACTATCTCCTTCCTTAACATTATCATGACTCCTCCTACTCCTTTTCCCACTCTGTCTCTTCTCCATACATTATACCTATTATCCAAATCTATTATTATTGTTTCAGCCAGGCATACAATATCTGGATTTTCTTTCCTTATGTAATCTCTTAATTCTAATTTACTTGATAAAACCCCGTCTGTGTTCGTATACATCATTTTTAGTCTTTTGCCTTCATCATTTTTAGTTAAACTTGTTCCACTTTTTTCTCTTCCTTCTCGTTTATATACCATTTCCTTATCCTGTCTCCTAGAATTCTCCAAAAAAATGCCTTCTTCTCCTCTTCTGACCTTTCATTATTCTTTTCACTTACTGCTGCTGCCAGTTCATTGTATCTCTTCCTTTCTTCCTCATTTCTATTCTTCTTTATATAGATATCCTTACAGCCTTCTGTTTCTCTAAGTTTTGTTGTTCTATATAATATTTCTTCTGTTGCTGCTTGTGATTTTAGTAGTATTTTAATTGGTCTCGTTTTTCCTTCTTGTGTGTGTGTGTGTGTGTGTATATACATATATATATATATATATATATATATATATATATATATATATATATATATATATATATATATATATATATATATATATATATATATATATATATATATATATATATTGATTAAAGAGCAGTGAAATGCATGGAAATGATTTAAAATAGTAAATACTTGGGTTGCCTTGCCATAACTAGCTCGATAAGGCATGGACGTCTGATTTGAATATTATTACAGTAAACAACTGTACCATCTCGACTTTTAAGCATTTTGAACACTATCTTAAGGTCTTTAGACAATTCTATATACTTTTCTCTTTAATGGTATTTTCTTCACAAAAGAGTATATGCAAGAGTTATTGATTAAGTATGCAGTGTAGCTACATGCCTCCAGCATAAAAAGACAGAGGTATAAAGCTGGACCAGACGAGTAATAAATACTTCACTATTATTATCTCACTTTAACACACTAATAACGACTTAGAGAGTGCTCAGCTCAGTATTAAAACAGCAGACTGCAGTGACGTGGTGGCGCCTTCCCAATCCTCACGTATGAGTAAATAATGTTATCTAGAGAAGCGGGGATCTGATGGGTTATCATCTTATCGTGCTCCAGGATGTCAATAATGTATGCACAATCATGTGTGAAAATTTCATGTCAATCAGATGAATACAAATAGCAAAACAAAGATGAAATCATGAAAAATCTTTAGGAGCAAATATCTTGAAGAAGTTTTTTTTACACTTCAAAAATGTTAAAAAAATTGGTATAAACTCTGATCAACTTTTGTTTGGTATCATTTAAACTACAACTAAAATGCAATTTTTAATTGGAATCAGATTTTTTTATAATGTCAATAGAAAACGAAATACAGGAAAGTGAAAAAAAAAAAAAAAAAAATGGATTGGCAGTTCAACTCTGACTTTATTCCCTGGGTTGGTCATAGTCTGGCTTATTGTGAAATCTGAGTTATCAGGGTCCAAGTTATCAAAGTTCAACAGTATAGACAAACTTTTAGCAAGAATGAAAGGAAGATGTTGGTAAACAGAATAGAAAGAGTTTGACTAGGTAAGGTGCAAACGTGGAGACACAATTTTGGAGAACAATAGTAAAAAGTAAAGTTAAAATGTGCTCCACTTTGGAAATTAAAGCCAAATAATTTCTTATAGGTAGAGGAGTTAGATAAATTTAGTTAGAGTGACTCTAAAGTCATAGCCAGATTGTAGAAGACTCAGAAGACCCAAGAATGTAGTTTTGAGTGAAAGCAGTGACCCTCACAATACCTACTTTATTTATCATATAGTAACTTGATGAAATTAAGAGATCTGAACTCATGTAGTAATTAAAACTTAAAGGAAAAAATTTATAAACAAAATTGTGAACCAAATATCCCCATTTATCATTACTCATTAAGACTGCTACTTTTCTGTAAAAACATAATGAGATAAGGATTAATTAAATTTAGTTAGTTAGAGTGACTCTAAAGTCATAGCCAGATTGTAGAAGACTCAGAAGACCCAAGAATGTAGTTTTGAGTGAAAGCAGTGACCCTCACAATACCTACTTTATTTATCATATAGTAACTTGATGAAATTAAGAGATCTGAACTCATGTAGTAATTAAAACTTAAAGGAAAAAATTTATAAACAAAATTGTGAACCAAATATCCCCATTTATCATTACTCATTAAGACTGCTACTTTTCTGTAAAAACATAATGAGATAAGGATTAATTAAGCTGTTGGATATATGTACCTGAAACACACCATCTACCATGGATACTCTGTAACCACAGTTCTCTGGGAAGTCAATCTTCCAGGGACTCACTTCCTTGCGGGGTGGATGGATGGGATGATCTGTGGGTGAATAAAATGTAATGATCAAGTGTTCAGGTAGTAATTTAATTTAGAATGAGAAAATAGAAACACTATGCATTTTAATTGATTTTAAACAATATATCTTATGCTTATTGCATATTTAACAAGCACTTATTCAGAATATGTAAGCTTACAAACTTCAACATAATGATCAAGTTTTTAAAAAATATATTACAATGGCTTGAACAAAGTTAGTGTAATGATCCCACAATTAACACAATAGTTACAACTAAGGTGCAGACATGGACCATGTGTCAGCATGACCATGAACAGTGCATAAGTAACTGGTGATGGCCAAGCCTGGAGGCCACAGTCCTGGCTGACGGTAGTAATGGTAGTGGTGGTAGTGAAAGAGAAAGGTGGTGGTGGTTAACCTGATACACTAGAGTTTGGATTAGGCTTCCATAGGTATAACAATTCCAGTTCCAGGAGCAACATGGCACAAATTGGCTTTACTGTAGTATACTATATTGATATTTTAGTATTTTAGTAATGCTATTAAATACACACTTAACACAGTACTGTTGAACCTTGATAACTTAGACCCCAATAACTCAGATTTCACAATAAGTCGGACTCTAACCGAACCAGGAACTAAAGCCCGAATTGAACTGCCCGCCCATTTTTTTTCCTCTTTTATTTTGTTTTCTATTAACATTATCAAAAATCTAATTCCAACAAAAAATTGAATTTTAGTTGTAGTTTAAAATAATACCAAACAAAACTTGATCAGAGTTTCTACCAATTTTGTGAAAATTTTTGAAGTGTAAAAAAGTACTTTGAGATATTAGCTCCTAAAGATTTTACATAATTTCGTCCTTGTTTTGCTATTTGTATTCATCTGATTGACATAAAATTTTCACACATGATTATTTATTCAATGGTGACTTCCTGGAGCATGATAGGATGATAATGCATCAGATCTCCGCTTCTCTAGAAAATATTATTCACTTGTACATCGCAAAAAGCTTAGGGTAATCATTTCTCTAAACAGACTGCAATACACATTCATTGGTCACTTCCACAGCTGGGTTTGAAAAGTAGCCTGTGATTCAGTATCAGCTGTCAACCCCTACCATGACGGGATGGAACTCAAGGGAGGAGGAAAGTCAAGGAGGGATTAGTACCAGCCTGGCACTACTACTTATAAAGAACAACAAAAATCAGAGAAACAGAAGGCTGCAAGGATATATATATAAGGAAAAATCGAAATGAGGAAGAAAGAAAGAGATACAATGAACTGGCGGCAGCAGTAAGGGAAAATAATAACGAAAGGTCAGAGGAGGAGAAAAAGACATTTTTTTTGGAAAATTCTAGGAGAAAGGATAAGGAAATGGTATATAAAAGAGAAGGAAAAGAAAACAGTGGAGCAAGTTTAACTAAAAGTGATAAGGGCAAGAAACTAAAAATTATGTATACAAACATAGACGGGGTTCTATCAAGTCAATTAGAATTAAAAGATTACATAAAGAAAGAAAAACCGGATATTGTATGCCTGGCTGAAACAAAACTAAATGAGGCAATCAAAATAGACATAGATAATAGATATAACGTATGGAGGAAAGACAGAGGGGGTAATGGAGGAGGAGGAGTCATGATAATGTTAAGGAAAGATATGGTGGTAAACCAAGTGGAATATGGGGAAGGAAAAGTAGAAGTACGTACTGTATATTAAGATGCATATTAATAAAAAAGAGTTAACAATCATTGAGCATATGTGCCACCAAAAACAAATTCATGGACCAATCGAGAATATAAAGACATGATAGATGACAAAATAAGGAGCCTAACGAGAATCATTAAAAAAAGGAGAAAAGTGATATTAGTAGGACACTTCAACTGTAAAGAAGTGGACTGGGAAAATTATGAAAGTGGTATGGGGGAAGAAGCCTGGGGAGAAAGATTCCTGAACCTAATGATAGATAATATGATGGACCAAAGAGTAAAGGAAAACACAAGATTCAGAGGAAATGATGAGCCGGCGAGATTGGACCTGGTTTTTACAAGGAGTATACAAATTAACGATGATATATGATATAAGTGCCCATTTGGAAAGAGTGACCATGTAATATTAGAAATGGATATAGAAGAGGGAAAAGATGATAGAGACGAATCATACAAAGGAGACAGATTAAATTACAGAAAGGCTGATATTGAGAATCTCAAGAACTATTTCAGATACATTAACTGGGAGGAGATGGATAACTCAGAAGGGGGCAAGAAAAATATAACCTATTTTTGGAAATATACAAAAAAGGAGTCAGGGAATATGTCCCAAAATATAGACCCAAAGAAGAAGGAAAGAAAGATTGGTTTAACGCAAGGTGTGTCAGGGCAAAGGAGAAGAGATGGAGCATGGAAAAGGTGGAGGAAAAATAGAAATCCAGTAAATAAGGAAAACTTCAAGACAGCGAGAAATGAATGTTACAGTGAGGAAGGAAGAGGAGAGGAACTATGAAAAGGACTTTGTCGAAAAATATAAGGAGCAACCGAAATTGATCTACAGATTCATCAATGGGAAAATAAGGCAAAAAGAAACAATAGAAAGGTTAAAAGGAGAAAATGGGATGGTGGAAGACCCAAAAAGTATGGCAGAACTGTTAAATAGTAAATTTCAGGAGGTCTTTACAAAGGAATCCAAATTTGAAAGGCCACAGGGTAATAGAGAGACCATCTATATGAAAGAGATTAAAGTGACCAAGCTTGAAATAAAAGAGTTAATGAAGAAATTGGATAAAGAGAAGGGAATGGGACCAGATGAAGTCTCAGACAGAATACTGAAAGAATGTAGGGAAGAACTAGCAAGTCCTATATACATCATAAAATGCTAAATAGAAAATGGAACAGTACCAGTAGAATGGAAAAAAGATGAGGTGGTTCCCATATATAAGAAAGGAAGGAAGGAAAAACCTTTAAATTACAGACCGGTATCACTAACTAGTGTAATATGTAAGATATGTGAAAGAATAATAAAGAAACAATGGATTGAGTTCCTTAAGACAACAAATTATTATAAAATACCCAATCTAGTTTTAGAAAAAAGGCCGGTCGTGTGTAACAAATTTACTGAGTTTCTACTCTAGAATAGTTGATAGGGTTCAAGAGAGAGAGGGATGGGTTGATTGTATTTATTTGGATTTAAAAAAGGCATTTGATAAAGTGCCACATGCAAGGTTACTGTGGAAGTTAGAGGAGAAGGGTGGCTTAAAAGGACACACATTGAGATGGATGGAAAATTATTTGAGGGGGGAGAGATATAAGGACGGTAGTTAAAGATATGAAGTCCAAGTGGAGAGCAGTAGAAAGTGAAGTGCCGCAGGGGTCAGTATTGGCGACAAATACTTTTTCTCATATATATAAATGACATGCCAGAAGAAGTGAACAGCTACATAAATCTGTTTGCAGAGGATGCGAAGCTGTGCAGGGTTATAAAGCAAAAAGAGGATTGTGAAATACTGCAGGAAGACCTAAATAAGATCTGGGAATGGAGTAAAAAATGGGAGATGGAATTCAATGTAAAAGCTATGTCATGGAAATGGAAAAAGAGTGAAAGACGACGAGTGGGAATCTATAAGATGGGAGATGGAGTAGAACTGGAGAAAGTAAAAAAGGAAAAGGATTTGGGAGTGATGATAGAAGAAAATAATCAACTGGTAAGCCATATTGATAGAATTTTCAGAGAGACATAATTTGCTAAGGAGTATTGGAATAGCATTTCATTACATGGACGAAGAAATTATGAAGAAATTGATAAGTACTATAATAAGACCCAGATTGGAATATGCAGGAGTAGTGTGGACCCCCCATAAAAAGAAACACATAAACGAGTGGAGAGACTACAAAAAATGGCTACAAGAATGGTTCCAGAATTTGAAGGAATGACATATGAAGAGAGACTAAAGACTATGGATCTACCAACCCTGGAACAGAGAAGGGAGAGAGGGGATCTGATACAAGTTTATTAATTGATTGACGGAATGGAGCAAGTGGATAATGAGAAACTGATCCTGAGAGAAGAATATGAAATAAAGAAGCACAAGATCACATAGTAAAAAAGCTGAGCAAGGGAAAATGTCTGAGAGATGTTAAAAAATATAGTTTCCCACAAAGATGTGTTGGGACGTGGAACAGTTTGAGTGAAGAAATGGTGTCAGCAACAAGTGTGCATAGTTTTAAAGAATAATTGGATAAGTGTAGATATGGAGATGGGGCCACACGAGAGTAAAGCCTAGGAAGGTACTGGAAAACTACAACTAGACAAATACAACTCAGTAAATACACACACACACAGTGTATAAACAAAATTGATTGATTGACTGTACTTATTTGGATTTAAAAAAGGCATTTGATAAAGTGCCACATGAAAGATTACTGTGGAAGTTAGAGGAGAAGGGTGGCTTAAAAGGAAGCACATTGAGATGGATGGAAAATTATTAGAGTGGGAGAGAAATAAGGACGGTAGTTAAAGATATGAACTCCAAATGGAGAGCAGTAGAAAGCGGAGTGCCACAGATGTCAGTATTGGTGCCAATACTTTTTCTCATATATGTAAACGACATGCCAGAGGGAGTGAACAGCTAAATAAATATGTTTGCTGACAATGCGAAACTGTGCAGAGTTATAAAGCAAAAAGAAGATTGTGAAATACTGCAGAAAGATGTAAACAAGATCTGGAAATGGAGTAAAAAATGGGAGATGCAATTCAATGTGGACAAAAGCCATGTCATGGAAATAGGAAAGAGTGAAAGATGACCAATGGGAATCTATAAGATGAGAGACTGAATAGAACTAGAAACAAGATCTGGAAATGGAGTAAAAAATGGGAGGTGGAATTCAATGTGGACAAAAGCCATGTCATGGAAATAGGAAAGAGTGAAAGATGACCAATGAGAATCTATAAGATGAGAGATTGAATAGAACTAGAAAAAGTAAAAAACGAAAAGGACTTGGGAGTGACGATGGAAGAAAACAATCAACCGGTAAGCAATATTGATAGAATTTTCAGAGACATATAATTTGCCAAAGGAAAATTGGATTAGCATTTCATTACATGAACAAAGAAATTATGAAGAAATTCATAAGTACTATAATAAGACCCAGATTGTAATATGCAGGAGTTATGTGGATGCCCCATAAAAAGAAACACATAAGGTAGTTGGAGAGTCTACAAAAAATGGCTACAAGAATGGTTCCAGAATTTGAAGGGATGACATATGAAGAGAGACTAAAGGCTATGGATCTACAAACCTTGGAACAGAGAAGGGAGAGAGGGGATCTGATATAAGTTTATTAGTTGATTAACGAAATGTATCGAGTGGATAATGAGAAACTGATTCTGAGAGAAGAATATGACATTAGAAGCACAAGATTGCATTGTAAAAAACTAAGGAAGGGAAGATGTCTGAGAGATGTTAAAAAATATAGTTTCCCGAAAAGATGTGTTGAGACTAGGAACAGTTTGAGTGAGGAAGTGGTGTCAGCAAAAAGTGTGCATAGTTTTACAGAAAAATTGGTTAAGTGTAGATATGGAGACGGCCACACGAGAGTAAACCCCAGGCCCTGTAAAACTACAATTAGGTAAATACAACTAGGTAAATACACACAGAACTTAGAAAAAGAGGTAGAAGAAATTCACAGAATGTGACCATATCAAGAAGGATCAGTGAGACCAATTACGATACTACTAAAATCACTAGCAGCAACATAAGAAATACTATATAGAACGACAAAACTCAAAGAAACAGAAGGTTGCAAGGATATATATATAAAGAAAAATAAAAATGAGGAAGAAACGAAGAGACACAACGAACTGGTGGCAGAAGCAAAGGAAAAAAATAATGGAAGGTCAGAGGAGGAGAAGAAGGCATCTTTTTTGGAGACTTCTAAGAGAAAGGATAAGGAAATGGTATATAAAAGAGAAGGAAGAAAAAAAATGGAGCAAGTTTAATTAAAAATGATAAGAACAAGAGATTAAAAATTATGTATATGAACATAGATGGTGTTTTATCAAGTAAATTAGAATTAAGAGATTACATAAAGAAAGAAGAACCGGATATTGTATGCCTGGTTGAAACAAAATTAAATGACGGAATAAAAATATACATGGATAATAGGTATAATATATGGAGGAGAGACAGAATGGGTAAAGGAGGAGGAGGAGTCATGATGATGTTAAGGAAAGATATGGTGGTAAACCAAGTAGAGTGTGGGGAAGGAAAAGCAGAAGTACTGTATATCAAGATACATATTAATAAAAAAAGAGTTAACAATCATTGGAACACATGTGCCAACAAAAACAAATTCATGGACCAATCAAGAATATAAAGACATGATAAATGACACAATAAGGAGTCTAACGAGAATCATTAACCCGTAAAGTCCGACAGGCCTTAAATAGGGCTGCATTGCACACTTCCGACAGTCCTTAAATGGGGCAGCTACTTTGAGCGCTAATAAAAACCGCGCTAGCATTGGTAGCGCTGCTATATTTGGTCATGACGTAGGCCTATGGTGGTACTGTCGGCTCCCAGGAAGCACACCGCTCTAGCCAGCTAGTCTCCCGCAAATTTCTGTGAGGTGCGTGAGCGTCGTGTCGCGGTGATAATTATTTACGTTTACTTATTTAAGGAACTATTATTTACAACTATGGCTACTGGTGCTAAGAGGAAGCTAAAGTTTAGTGATAAAAGTGATAGACAAGGCGGGACAAGACGGAAAGTGCACAGGTTGGAGGTAGATCCCGACCCGCTATTGTGACAACATCGTCACCACGCTTGATAAAAACATACGAATTATAATCAGCCAATATGAGTGAAAACACGAAAAACATGTGAAAACACATAAAACATGAGCAGTGCCTTACATTATGTAAGAATACACATAAAAGCACCTCCCCCGAGTTGCCGCTACCACAATCTTCTCCAATTATCGGTTATTATTCTGAGACAACCATAGTGAGTAGAGCAATAAAAACTTGTAGGATGATGCATTGTCATGTCTACTAACAGCAGATTTTTTTCCAGAGTAATTTATTAGAGTTGATTTTTTTATGATAATTGCGGTAATGGGAGGGTGCGAATTTTGCGACCATCGGTCTTAGCGAGTTAAAGAAAGGAGAAAATTGATATTAGTAGATTTCAACTGTAAGCAGGTGGACTGGGAAAATTATGAAAGTGATATGGGGGAAGAAGCCTGGGGAGATAGATTCCTGAATCTAATGATAGATAATATGATGGACCAAAGAGTAAAAGAAAACACAAGATTCAGAGGAAATGATGAGCCGGCGAGATTGGACCTGGTTTTTACAAGGGGTATACAAATGAATGATGATATAAGATATAAGTGCCCATTGGGAAAGCATAATCATGTAATATTAGAAATAGATATAGAAGAGGGAAAGGAAGATAGAGACCAATCATACAAAAGAGACCGATTAAACTACAGATAGGCTGATATTGAGAACCTCAAGAACAATTTCAAAAACGTTAACTAGGAGGAGATGAATAACTCAGAGAGGGTGCAAGAGAAATATAACTTATTTTTGGAAATATACCAAACAGGAGTCAGGGAATATGTCCCGAAATATAAACCCAAAGAAGAAGGAAAGAAAGATTGGTTTAACGCAAGGTGTGCTAGGGCAAATGAGAAAAAAGATGGAGCATGGAAAAGGTGGAGGAGAAATAGAAATCCAGAAAATAAGGAAAACTTCAAAGCAGCGAGAAATGAATATGCTAAGGTGAGGAAGGAAGAGGAAAGGAACTATGAAAAGGATATTGTTGAAAAATGTAAGGAGCAACCAAAATTGTTCAACAGATTCATAATTGGAAAAATAAGGCAAAAAAAAACAATAGAAAGGTCAGAAGGAGAGAACTGGATGGTGGAAGACCCAAAAAGTATGGCAGAACTGTTAAATAGTAAATTTCAGGTCTTTACTAAGGAATCCAAATTCTAAAGACTGCAGGGTAATAGAGAGACCATCTATATGAAAGACATTAAAGTAACCAAGCTTGAAATAAAAGAGTTGACGACGGAATTAGATTAAGAGAAGGCAATGGGACCAGATGAAGTCTCAGACAGAATATTAAAAAAATGTAGGGAAGAACTAGCAAGTCCTATATACAACATTATAAAATGCTAAATAGAAAATGGAACAGTACCAGTAGAATGGATAAGAGCTGAGGTGGTTCCCATATATAAGAAAGGAAGGAAGGAAAAACCTTTAAATTACAGACCGATATCACTAACTAGTGTAATATGCAAGATGTGTGAAAGAGTAATAAAGAAACAATGGATTGAGTTTCTTGAAGACAACAAATTATTATCAAATAGTCAATTTGATTTTAGAAAAGGTCGGTCGTGTGTAACAAATTTACTGAGTTTCTACTCTAGAATAGTTAATAGAGTACAAGAGAGAGAGGGATGGATTGACTGTATCTATTTGGATTTAAAAAGACATTTAATAAAGTACCATATGAAAGATTACTGTGGAAGTTAGAGGAGAAGGGTGGCTTAAAAGGAAGCACATTGAGATGGATGGAAAATTATTTGAGGGGGAGAGAAATAAGGACGGAAGTTAAAGATGTGAAGTCCAAGTGGAAAGCAGTAGAAAGTGGAGTACCACAGGGGTCAGTATTGGCGCCAATACTTTTTTTCATATATATAAATGACATGCCAGATGCAGTGAACACCTACATAAATCTGTTTGCGGGTGATGCGAAACTGTGCAGAGTTGTAAAGCAAAAAGAGGATTGTGAAATACTGCAGGAAGACCTAAATAAAATCTGGAAATGGAGTAAAAAGTGGGAGATGGTATTCAATGTGAACAAAAGCCATGTCATGGAAATGGGAAAGTGAAAGACGACCAGTAGGAATCTATAAGATGGGAGCCGGAGTAGAACTAGACAAAGTAAAAAAAGAAAAGGACTTGGGAGTGACGATGGAAGAAAACAATCAACCGATAAGCCATATTGATAGAATTTTCAGAGACATAGAATTTGCTAAGGAATATTGGATTAGATTTTCACTACATGGACAAAGAAATAATGAAGAAATTGATAAGTACTATAATAAGACCCAGATTGGAATATGCAGGAGTTGTGTGGAATCCCCATAAAAAGAAACACATAAGGAAGTTGGAGAGACTACAAACAATGGCTACAAGAATGGTTCCAGAATTTGAAGGGATGACATATGAGGAGAGACTCTAGGCTATGGATCTACCAACCCTGGAACAGAGAAGGGAGAGAGGAGATCTGATACAAATTTATAAATTGATTAACGGAATGGATCAAGTGGATAATGAGAAATTGATCCTGAGAGAAGAATATGACATTCGAAGCATAAGATCCCATAGTAAAAAACTGAGGAAGGGAAGATGTCTGAGAGATATTAAAAAATATAGTTTCCTGCAAAGATGTGTTAAGACTTGGAACAGTTTGAGTGAAGAAGTGGTGTCAGCAAAGAGAGTGCATAGCTTTAAAGAAAAATTGGATAAGTGTAGATATGGAGATGGGGCCACACAAGCATAAAGCCCAGGCCCTGTAAAACTACAACTAGGTAAATACAACTAGGTAAATACACACACACACACACACACACACACACACACACACACACACACACACACACACACACACACACACACACACACGGGACATCGTCGATGGCGGATGTGGTCGCTGAGCTCCAGAGCAATCATCTCTAATTCTACAGTTACAATTGCCTAAGAGTAACCAAGGTGGGAAAGGAGCTGGTAATGTTTGTCCCGTCTCCATATAGTCATGTTAACTGTTGATTAGCAAAATAATGTCCAGGAAGGTGAATATAAACTGTAGCCTGCGTTTGAGCCATCAGCTGGTTTGTTTACATCTGCGCAACATGGCGGCCGTGAACTCGAAAGATGAATCAGACTTCACAGGATTTCAAGGAATAATGGAGAAGAGCGCTTATGTGAAGAAAATTCTGGAGTTGGAAGGTAAAATTGAAAAACTGTTTGAAAAGTATGGGGCCTGGAAACGAGTTATGACAATGTAATGAAAGAGTGTGCTGATATGAAGAAGGAAAATGAAGTACTGAAAGAGGAAGTTAAGCTAATTAAAGTGAATTGCGAAAAATGTGGAGAATCTCTAGGAAAAGTGATGGAGAAGCAGGCTGAATGGAAAAAAGTCAGGAAGTGGAAAGAAAGGAGGTAAATTACAAAGTTGCAAGTCTGGAAAAGGAAATCAAAGAGTCTGGGGAGAAAACTTTGGGCCTTGCTGAAATTATAGATCAACAGATCATAGAAGAGAAGATTGCTGAGAAAGTGGTGAAGGTTATTAAGTCAAATGAGACATTGGTGAGGAAACTGTAGACAAAAAGAGATGTGTGGTGATATTTGGTGTGGAGGAGGATAAGACACCGAGTAAAATGGAGAGAGAGAAAAACATAAAAAAGGTGATAAATAATATCATTAATGTGGTGCAGGAGGAGGGAAAAGACCTAGTACAAGAAATAGAGGACTTCCATAGAATTGGAAAGTTCACAAGAGAAGGTATGAGGCCAATAAGAATCAAACTTAAGTCACAAAAGGATGTAGATGAATTGGTGGAGAAGTCATGGAGGCTAGCCCAGCAGGAAACAACAAGGAAGATTTGGTTGAGAAGAGATCTCGGTGAAAAGGAAAGAGAAATGTTAAATGAGTTGAGAAAGGAGGCTTTGAAAAAAATGAAGAGAGGACAGAAGAGGAGAAGAAAGAGTTTTTCTGGAGAATCTTGGATATGAGACTGAGGAAGTGGTTCATAACCCAGAAAAGTACAGCAAGAAAGGACTAAAGAAACTTACGTATGAGCGGAATGTAATGTATTCCAACATAAATGGAGTGATATCGGGATTTTAGAACTCAACGATTACTTGAGGGACAAGAACCCAGATATTGTGGGTCTTACTGAAACAAAACTGAGAGAGGAGAAGACCTGATGATGGTTGGAGAAGGAAATATAATGTTTGGAAAAGAAATAGAGTAGGTAAGATGGGAGGAGGAGTGATGTTGCTGGTTAAAAAAGATATAAAGGTGGATCAAGTGAAAGAAGGTATGGGAAAGGCAGAAGTGCTAAAGATCAGAGCAGAAACTAATGAAGGAAAAAAGAGGCACTACATAGTGGTGTATGTACCACCTAAGACAAATGCATGGTCAGTACAGGAATATGAAGAAATGATAAGTGATACAGGAACATGTCTGGAAGAAATGTTGGGTGGCTGTGAACGAACTATAATGATGGGAGATTTTAATTGTAAAGAGGTGTGTTGGGAGGACTGGTCAATGGAAGGATCAGAGACAACATGGGAAATACACTATTGACACTGGCAATGGAAAATGTGTTAACTCAGTGGGTCAAAGAAGATACTAGGTTTGGAGGAGAGGGAGCATCGTCAAGACTGGACTTGGTCTTTAGTACAGAGCCAATGGTCATTGAGGAGATGAGGGTGGAGTGCCCTTTAGCAAAGAGTGATCATGCAGTTTTGGAGTTCAAGGTGATAGATGAAGAGAAATCTAGAAGAAATGAAGAATATAAAGTGGGAAGATGGAATTATGCCAAGACAGATTTTGGAAACCTAAAGAAATTCTTTCAAGAGACAAATTGGATGAAATTCAAGAGTGCTAAGGAGCAAATGAAAAGTGGAAGGAATTTATAAAATATACAAAGAAGGTGAGAAAAATTTGTACCAATAAGACAACATAGAGAAGTTGGAAAGCAGGACTGGTTTAACGATAGATGTGAAAAGGCTAGAACAAGAAAAGAGGATGCATGGAAGAGGTGGAGAAGGAAAAGACGGATTAAGCAGTGGGAAAGTTACAAAAGAGCAAGAAATGAATATGTGTTGATTAGAAGAGAAGAAAGAAAGAAACAAGAAAAGGATATAATTGATAAATGTAAAGACCAACCAAGGCTTTTTACAGACATGTGAACAACAACATCAAAAATAGAGAAAGTATTGAAAGTTTAGAAGTAAATGGAGTATGCAGTGAAGATCCCAGGAAATGGCAGAGGCTATGAATGGATGCTTTCGGAAGGTATTCACAAAGGAGACTGCTTTTGACAAACCACTGGTAATGGAACAGAAAGGGATTATGAAGGAGTTTCAAGTAACTGTGGAGGAGATCAAGAATATGATGGGGAGTTTAGAAGTGAGAAAAGCTGTGGGACCTGATGGGGTATCAGGATGGATTTTAAGAGAATGCAGGAGCAACTGGCAGAAAAAGTTTGTGAAGTAATTGATGCCTCATTAAGGGAAGGTGTAGTGCCCCAAGACTGGAAAAGAGCTAACATTGTCCCAATCTATAAATCAGGTAACAAGAGAGACCCATTGAACTATAGACCAGTGTCACTTACAAGTGTGGTAGCTAAGATGTGTGAGAGGGTGGTGAAGAATAGATGGACAGACTTCTTGGAGAAAAATGACATACTTTGTGAGTGTCAATTTGGTTTTAGAAAAGGGCGTTCATGCACGACAAACCTGATATGTTACTATTCGAGGGTGATAGATGTAATACAGGAAAGAGATGGTTGGGCTGATGGAATATATCTGGATTTAAAAAAGGCCTTTGATAAGGTACCACACCGGAGACTGATCTGGAAACTTGAAATGGTAGGAGGAGTGCATGGCAGTTTACTAAAATGGATGGAAGACTTTTGGTAGGAAGAGAAATGAGAACAATAATTAAGGACAGACCATCAGAATGGGGCTTGGTGGAGAGTGGAGTTCCACAGGGATCAGTGTTGGCACCAGTAATGTTCGCGGTCTACATAAATGACATGGTGGATGGGGTGTCCAGTTATGTGAGCCTATTTGCAGACGATGCAAAATTGTTAAGAAAAGTGAGATGTGACAAAGATTGCGAACTACTCCAGGAAGACTTGGACAGAATATGGAAATGGAGCTGTACATGGCAAATGGAGTTCAACACGACAAAATGCAAGAAAATAGAGTTTGGCAAGAGTGAAAGAAGAATCAGGAGTATGTACAAGATAGGAAATGAAGACATAAAACCAGTCATGAAGAAAAAGACCTTGGGGTGACAATTACCAATGACCTATCGCCAGAGAGACATATAAACAAAATAATTGGAGAAGTATTGAACTTATTGAGGAACATAAGAGTGGCGTTCATATATTTAGATGAAGAAATGATGAAGAAAATAATTACTGCAATGATAAGACCGAGGCTTGAATATGCAACAATACAGTGGGCTCGAACTTAAAGAAACACATAAGGAAACTAGAGAAAGTACAGAGGGCTGCAACAAAATGGTGCCTGACTTAAGAGATTTGACTTATGAAGACAGACTGAAAAGAATGCAACTTCCGACCCTGGAAAACAGAAGAGAAAGGGAGACCTGATAGCAATATACAGAGTGATGATTGGCATGGAAAAAATGGATAGGGAAGATCTGTGTATGTGGAATGAAAGAATGTCGAGAGGGCATGGGAAAAAACTAAAATGGCCACTTATAGGAGAGATGTGAAAAATATAGCTTCCCTCATAGAAGGGTGGAAGCATGGAATAGTTTAGACGTGGAAGTGGTCAACGCAAGGAATATTCATGATTTTAAGAAAAGCTGGACATTAATAGATATGGAGACGGGACAACACGAGCATAGCTCTTTTCCGTATGTTACAATTAGGTAAATACAATTAGGTAAATACACACACACACACACAGAAGAGAGAGAGAGAGAGAGAGAGAGAGAGAGAGAGAGAGAGAGAGAGAGAGAGAGAGAGAGAGAGAGAGAGAGAGAGATGAGAGAGATGTGATAGGATCTAGGAGGGGGAGATGATAATATGTGATGAAAGGGAGGTGAGGGTTCAAGGTCAAGCTGTCAATCATGACTGTCTGCAATTAAACGTTTGTTTCTTGTTGTCCTCTTTTCTTGAAGTATCTGATTCTAATTCTCATCAAATTTATGCCTGTAAGGATGTAATTGTTCCTGAAAAATTTCAGAGCTAAATGGCACATGACTCCCCTTGATGATTGGCCATATACTGAGTCACTGAGTGACCATGTGGTAATTTAGGGTCTGAAGGTTTCGGAGAGACAATAATCCCAAACTATATCCTGCACCTCTCCCCTTAAAGTCTGAGTTAAACTGCCTGTTTTTTTTTTTTTTTTTTTTTTTTTGAGGGTGGAATTTGTACAAGTCGGACCTTCCTATTTGTCAGACCAACCTTTCCCCTTTTTAGTCCGAGTTAGCAAGGGTCAACAATATTTCAAAAAGGTTGGAGGAAAAATATTTTTAACGTCTTGTGTAAGAGTAAGTATTTTTGTCCTAATTTGTTTTACAAAATTATGAATTGCTACTCACTTGTCATATTTCAAATAATCAAAGGCTAAATTTCTATTTAACCTTAAGAATCACATAGTGTATATTGATAACGTACTTATGAACCAAGGCACTATCAAACAAATCTATACAAAAATGTTGAAGTATTACAATGGAACAGTACCCAAACTTGAGTTGCACTTGTCAGATTCACCAGATATCGCATTATTTTACAGAAAAGGTGGTCAACTGGATATCATACATTTCTGGATATTCTACTATCACATACTGATATATTAAAATAACTCAAGTATTTTCAAATAAATACATATCTATGGCATAAATGCCTTAATTAATGTTATAACCATGTATTTCTTTTTTTAATACTATCTCAATCCCTGGGACAAAAACTACTTAGTTACTCAATTGATACCTCAAAGTTAGTATGATATTTTCTTTCCTTCTAGGCTAGGATGTAGATAACAAGAAATCATGAACATATGAAGTCATATGAATGAGTTTATTTTTCATACCTTAGGAATCAAAGTCTGATAATGTAATTGTCCGTTGCCAACCAATTTGTTTTAAAGAGACTTAACAGAGACCTAGCTAATAGACAGTGACAATCCTGATGAGTTCTGTTTAGTCTAAAGGCATATCATGTTGATGTTATGGCAAGACAAAGCTTAGAAACTCAGTGATAAAAGCAGTACAGCACCCTTGGCTTATTTCGGTTTTGGCCACAAATTTTCTTTTTTTCTCATTAAGAAAACCAAACAAAAATAGCTGTGTACTTTTCTTGTGAATCATTAACCTCAGCAGAGGAGAGGAGAAATGTGTGTTAAGGTTTTGTGTTGTATTAAAGTCTCCAAAAATTAAAGAGCTTGGTACACCAGGCAACTACTATGTTTTGCTCTATATAATGATGTTTGTTGTATAAACTCAAGCAACTGTAAAGAAATACCACAGTAAAATAACAATAGAAAACTACAGGAAGGAGTAAAAGCATGGCAAATCAATAAACATATCATGATATAGTGTTTTGAGATGACTGCTCTGTACTGCAAGACAATGATGATCCACTCCTGAATTAAACCAGCTGGCTAACGCTGAAAACTCATGAATTTGGGTACTCTCCTACTGTATACATCTCAACATAATGATGATATAGAGATTACTTAGGAGATACCCACATGGATGTTTAGATCAATGGATGTTTACATCATGTGGCTGAAATCATACAAAATGCAATACATTTGCTGTTGTCTACCCTGTGTGTAAGTACATGTAGGCCACTACTGACTATTCATGTAAGTACTTTTCTATAAAACAACGATGATGGTATAGGTTAATACATAATATATAGTAAAGTAAAGCTAACAAAAAGTAAATGTATGTACTGCCTATCATATCCTTGTGGCCAAAATTTAGAAGTAATGACAAATTAACCTGAAAGAATTAACATATATGTTTCTGACTTCATGATTGCACATTTTAGGAACTTCATCCAGGATACTAGAGTCAATAGTACAACTTTTTGTCTAATTGGCTAAAGTTACTAATAGCTATCTACCTAAACAGCCATATATGGGACTTAATCACAAAGCTTTATCATTCCTACAGATTACTTTGTGAAGTTCCTCTTTCACATATGAATTCAATAATACACCTCAAGGATAACTATTACTGGTTAGTGAAATTGCTCGAATGACTCTGCTAAGGTCAATACTGTATTACCAATAGCTTTATATATAACTAAATGACTATTACTTTAAGTTCTAGCAGAAAGCCAATATTGTGTGGTTGCCCTGAACACTCATCCAAACCCTGGTGTCTCAGCTTCTCAATCTGCCCAGTCCCAGATGTGACTACTGTTTGAGGGAGCCACATGGTAAAATTTAAGCTAATCAACCTCCAAGTAAAGGTTAAGAGTCTATGAACTACAGATAAAGAGTTGGCTGTTCTACGCACGAATGGCAGCACAAGGGCAGCACCTCCTATCCACACAGGTCCTAGACCAAACATGCTGCCCCTGGCTCATCACTCCCTCGCCACCTGTGTGTGTGGTAACACACTATTCATTCAAGCTTGCTTCACTCACCTATGTCCATGTCTTGTCTGAATAGAGCATAAATCAATTCACAGCCAGTCCACAGAGGCAACAATAACAGCACCAGCAAATGCCATGTTATATAAATAAAAGTTTGATTGTGGTAATAAGAGCACATTGATTGTGATGGCTGAAATTAAACTCATTTCCTCATTTTGGAAACTTTCAAAAGATATCCAGACTTTTACTCTTTCCTCCCATTAACCACAACTTACAAAAATTTACCAATATTACATGAAGCTGTGCCATATGTACCAGCATGTAATGGTGAGTGGCTACTATATGTGTGTGGTACAAAATTGTTATTGAGAGGAAGAATCAATGGTACATCTTGTGTGGGCTGTGCTGTTTGTGCAAATAAATATCATAGCTGTTTCAGTTTTAAAAGATCACAGATTAGTACCAAAATAACATTATGATATTATTACACTACTTAATAAGTAGTTAAATGCAAATTCTTAGAACAGTGCATTTAAAATCATCCCTATTTGTATATCACTAAGGGTTCTTACAAACCAAACAAGTCACATTCAAGCTACAAGTCAATGGAAAACCACTATTTTCTAATCTATGAAGTCAGATATGCTTTCAAGTTTTCTTCATTGTATAGCAAGAAAATTCCACAATTTTAAGCAAGTCAGTAAAAATTTAGTAGTATAATAGAGCAGGCTACTGTAAGATCTAATGAACATGTTATTTCCTTTTTAATCCTCAATTCACAAGATATGCACGTTAGCTTTATACTAGAAATCTTCATAATCTAATATCCTACCTCATCAAAATGCAATTCTTATATCACACATATCCTTATGTCTTTAACATTACTTCCTCTAACACAATGTGTTTCATGAAATTCTTTTTAAACTTTTACCCCCATCACACACACAAAAAAAAGAGGTTTTAGCTACGTTTGAGGATAAATTACTTCATTATATAATTTGTATTACAGGTAATCTAACTGAAAAGCAAATAAGCAAGATAGAAAAATGCATTGTGAAATGTACAATTTATGTAGATGACTAATAAGAAACAAAATCCTTCACACAGACACTAGCCCTTCACTCACATTCACATATATTACCATGCCTCTTCTTTATTTAGATTAGTTGACTACATCCTGTCATTGCTTTATATTCAAAACTGTTCTTAATCCATAACAAATATTTGATGTCTTTGGACTTTTCCATACGCAAAATTCAATTGGTTTTCCATTGATATTATGTCAACTATATCTTATTATTTTATGACATATGAATAAAAAGTTGGTAAAGATATAGAAATTTAATGTGAATGGTGAATGAAAGGTATAAACCAGTCTAACAAGAGCATTTTCAAGCTCATTTTACAGCTCATGAATCAAAAAAAGCATTTTCACAGCAAGCAATCACAAATCCCAAGTTTATTCCTATCATTTGTTATCCTCTTCCATTACTTATATGATTAAAACTCTTCTGAATATTCAAACTAAATCCTTTTCTATCCACTGTACCTTTAGTACAAGCCTTTTAAGTTATTCTGATATTAGTTTAATTCTCCCTATTATAATGAAAGTAAATCACTATCTTAACCCCTTTAGTGATGAACTCTAGGTCTTTCATTTTTTTTCCTCAACATCTTTTGAAAATTACAATTATGAAAGTTTTTTACATTTTTCTAGTCTTTGGCAAACTTCCTATAATTAAGAATAAGAAAACCCTACAGTCTTAACACATATAATCATACAGATTGCCTTTACATTAAGCCAGCTTTTACAATATCATATCATCCTAGAAGTGGGTCATACATTCATATATATATATATATATATATATATATATATATATATATATATATATATATATATATATATATATATATATATGCACTATTTAACTTCAATGTACCTTAAGAACTCCATTATCACTTGCCTTCTCCTTTTATGGTTTTCTTTTTCCTATTCCTTCATATTTTTCTCAACTCTCCTCTAAATCTCCCACCATTCTTTTTTCAAAGATTTTTGGTATATATATATATATATATATATATATATATATATATATATATATATATATATATATATATATATATATAAATTTTTTTATTTATTTATTTTTTTATAGTTCACAGAACTGCTGCATCATTCATACTGTCACATTTAGCAAGCATAAGGGAAACTTTCAGTACTTCCTTATATAAATAGCTAAGTTGGTGAAGAATCAGCTATCCTAGTCAAAAGTTAAAAAATAAGAAAGTAAATAAAATGATATTTAAACAGAATTTTTTTTGGCACACATATTTACATTCACATGAAATTCACTTTGTTAAGGTAGATTAGTAGCCTCTACGTTGAGAAACTCTGACACACCATTAGGAAAGCCATGGTACAGTGAAACCATGCACACTTTGGGGTCCGAGGGGTCTCCAAGCGCATGGGTTCGAATCCTGGCCACAGTCAGAGTGTAGGTAGGGCTTCCTTATTCGAGGTAACAGTTTCCTAGCAGGTGGGCTTTCAGATAAGAGGTACTCCAAAAGTAACTCCTTTAGCCCATAAATTCTTGTGAAAAGCCCATATGGTAAAAAAAAAAAAAAAAAAAAAAAAAAGGCTTTAACTGTTAGATTATGAGAATTGAATATTGGAATATAGTATGTTCATCAATCCACTGCTCAAACTCAAGTGATGGTGCTATTAGCAATGTTAAGTTGGTTAAGCTAGATTTGAAAATACAAACAAGCCACTACTGTACTATTTTAGTATACCTCAAGATTATTATTACTATTCCTTTTTTTTGTTGTTTACCACACACACACACACACATAATCTCATAAAATGGAGTGTCTTAATGGCTATGTAATTTTTCTTCAAGAAATCAAATTCACTGTAATGTAATCATGTTAATCATATTTATTCACATTACTGACTGTTATTTTTATGCAAATATCTATGTAACAAAAAATTTTGCTATTAATGAAAGCCAAAGATTTTCAGTTATCAATCTTGAGAAACAGAACTCACAAATAAATATACTATCCCAGTGCTCCAAATTGTCAAGTCATTCAGGTAAATATGACATCAGCATTCTAGGAAAGTATGCCAGACTGATTACGATTTTTTTTTTTCCCCCTTTACATCCAAGGATTATGATAAAGTATTGATCCAGCCTCTAAAAAAATTGCCTCCAACAGTGACTATTAGTTTAATTTAACATATATACAAATAGGGAAGAACTTTCTCTTAATCATATTTTCTTCCAGTATTTCTGTTCAGTCAAAATAAAATAAAATTAATTTACTTACACTTAATATCTTGATCATCATTCAGATTTCATTCACGATAAAGTTTATCCCTCACTTAGTACTAACTTGGTGAACCAGTTTTGAGGAAGATAATTCTTGTCTGATACACTAACACAAACAAACACACACACCCCATCAAAACAGACAGACAGACACACACACACACACACTCCACGCTCCGTGGAGAGTGGACGTGCCTCCTTGCTCAGAGTGTCGTCTAACTAACACTCCATACGCTAAACAATGTGCTTGGAGTGAGAACCGTCACTAGTACAAAAGGTCAACCAGAGTGAGTGAATGAGTGTACAGAGTGAACGTAGCCTGGTGGAGTGTGCATAATAGCGATCGGAGGTGTTGGAGCCTCCGTGCTCCAGACGACAGCGGAAACAAACAAGGGCCAGCCATAAACAGCCGCCAAAACATTCCACCACACACACAAAGCTACCAGGCCTGGCCGCCATTGTACACCATCACACACCCACACGCTCCCAGGAAGAATGAAATGAAATGGATAGACCTGTAAGGAATAAGTTACCAAATTCAAAATATGCCGATGAGGCCCAGGGAGCAAAACCAAAAGTGGCCATACAAAACATGAGTCCATCTTCAACAGGAGCAACAATGCAAGGAAGATTGGTTATGCTAGAAAAGAAATTTGACGAGTTGGTGAAGGAATTAAAAGTTCAGAGGAGTGAGGAGGAGCAGGATAGAGAATTCCGCAAGGCTTTGAAGGAAAAAGTTAAGAGACTGGACGAAAATGAAAAACGATTGGTGGATGAGAATGCACACTTGAGAGTGGAGGTTGAAAAATACAAGAGACGGTTGGAGGAGAAAATGGAGAAAGTTGTAAAGGAGAAAGATGACTTTAAGGAAATGATCAGTGAGCAAAGTGAAAGGTTTGAAAGGGAGTGGGAAATGAAGAAAACACAATGGACTGAGTCAAGGGAAGCTAAGATGGTTGGTTTACAAGAAATAATTAAAGATCAGTTGAATGAAGACAAAAAAGAAAGGTCTAAGGAACTGGTTAATGTTATGAACAATAAGGAAACATTGATAAGAGAAATAGCAGAAAAGAAGAAGAGTGTATTAATATTTGGGATGAAAGAACAAAATATAACATATAAGCCTAAGAGAATTAAAGAAGAATTAAAAATGGTAAGAGATCTGTTCAAAAATCTAAATGATGAGGAAAAAAAAGACCTACAAGAAGAAGTGGAGGAGACTGGGTCCGTATAAGGAGGGAGTAAGGAGACCGATTAAAGTAGTACTGAAGTCACAACAATCTGCGGAGGACATTTTATATAGAACATCAAAATTAAGAGAGGTAGAAGGTTGTAAAGAGGTGTATGTAAGGAAAAATAGAAATGAGGAAGAGAGGAGAAGATATAAGGAATTGTTGGAAGAGGCGAGAAGGAAAAATGATGTGCGGTCTGAAGAGGAAAAAGAATTTTTTTTTTTTGGAGAGTTATAGGAGAGTCAGAAAATGGTATGTGGAAAAAAGGAATGCGCAGGAACCCCTAGAGGGAGCAGTGGGTGGACTGTAATGTATACTAATATAGATGGGATACTGTCAGGTAGATTGGAATTGCAAGACTATATGATGGTGGAGAAGCCTGATATAGTGTGCTTGACTGAGACAAAATTACATGAAAAAACAAATGTAAATTTGGATAATAAATATAACATATGGAGAAAGGATAGAGAGAGTAAAGGTGGAGGAGGAGTTATGATTATGACGAAGAAGGAGATAAATGTGGATAAGGTTTTGTATGGGAAGAACAACGCAGAAGTGATAAGCATAAGGTTAAAAAGTGATGGAAAAGAATTAATAATCATGGTGACCTATGTACCTCCTAAAACAAATTCTTGGACATTAAGGAATACGACAATATGATCAAGGATACTTTACAGAGTTTGGAAAGTGTATTAACTGGAAAAAGAAAGGTGATACTAGTAGGAGATTTTAATTGTAAAGAAGTGGATTGGGAAAATCTAGTAAGTGGTGTTGGAGAGGAAGCATGGGAGAGAGATTCTTAATCTAATGATGGAAAATATGATGGAACAGAGGGTGAAAGAAAATACTAGATATAGAGGAGATGATGAACTGGCTAGACTGGATTTGGTGTTAACAGGAGAAGTGTACCTATGTGGGATATACAATATAAATGTCCATTGGGAAGAGTGATCATGTGGTTATGGAAATGCAGATGGCAATAACACAGCGAAGGAGAGATGAGACATACAGGAGTGGTAGATTGAATTATAGAAAGATGGACACAGAAAGTTTGAAAAATTATTTCAGAACATTAGATTGGGAGGAGATGTTACAAATCAGAGAAGTGCAAAAAAATATGAGATTTTTATGAAATATTATAAAGAAGGAGTTATGAAATTTGTACCAAAGTATAAACCGAGAGAGGAAGGAAGAAAGGATTGGTTTAATGCAACTTGTGTTAAGGCTAAAGAAAAGAGAGATGTGGCTTGGAAAAGATGGAAAAGAGCAGGAATATACTAAATAAGGAGAATTATAGAGTGGCAAGAAATGAGTATGTGAGGGTAAGGAGGAGGAAGAAAGAAAATTTGAAAAAGATATTGTAGACAAGAGTAAGGAACATCCAAAATTGTTTTACAGGTTCATAAATGGTAAACTTAAAAGAGAGAGTCCATTGAAAGATTAAAAGGAGAGCAAGGGATAGTAGATGACCCTAAGAATATCGGAATTGCTAAATAATAGGTTTCAACAAGTATTTACTAAAGAAACAATGTTTGTAAAGCCTCAGAATGTAGAAGGAAATGTGCACATGGATGACATTAAGATACCTAAAAGGAGTTATATAAAATGTTGGAGGAACTTAAAGATGATAAAGCGATGGGACCAGATGAAGTTTCAGGAAAATTATTGAAGGAATGTAGAGAAGAATTGATTGATCCATTATATGATATTATAAGGTGCTCATTAGAAACAGGGAAGTACCAGTAGAGTGGAAAAGAGCTGAAGTGGTGCCCATTTATAAGGGAGGCAGTAAGGAAGAGCCTCTTAACTATAGACCTGTGTCTCTAACAAGTGTGGTCGGTAAGATTTGTGAGAGGGTGATAAAGAAATATTGGATACGGTTCCTGGAGGATCATAAGTTATTATCGGATCATCAATTTGGCTTTAGGAAAGGGAGGTCATGTGTAACAAATCTACTGAGCTTTTATTCAAGAGTGGTTGACAAAATACAAGAGAGAGAGGGATGGATGGACTGTGTATATTTGGATTTAAAAAAGCTTTTGACAAGGTACCTCACATGAGACTGCTATGGAAATTAGAGATTTATGGAGGACTGAAGGAAAAGTGTTAAAGTGGATGGAAAACTACTTGAGATGGAGGGAGATGAGAACGGTAATAAGGGATGCAAAGTCGGACTGGTTGGTGGTGGAGAGTGGAGTCCCACAAGGTTCAGTGCTGGCACCAATACTTTTCCTTGTCTATATTAATGATATGCCAGAGGAGTAAACAGTTATATTAATTTGTTTGCGGATGATGCGAAGTTGTGTAGGTGTGTGAAGAGTGAAGAAGATTGTGAAATTTTACAGGCAGACCTGGATAAGATTTGGGAGTGGAGCAAGAGGTGGGAGATGGAATTTAATCTGAGCAAAAGTCATGTAATGGAGATGGGGAAGAGTGGAAGATGGCCAAGAGGGTCATATAAGATGGGTGAAGGAGTAGTGTTGAAAAAGGTGGAAAAGGAAAAGGATTTGGGAGTGATAATACAAGACCATGGGCAGTTTGAGGCTCATATTGACAAGATGTTTGGAGAAACATATAATTTGATTAGAAATATTGGATTAGCCTTTCATTATATGGATAAAGATATGATGAAGAAATTAATTAGTACGGTAATTAGACCAAGATTGGAATATGCTGGGGTGGTTTGGTCCCCTTATAAAAAGAAGCATATAAGGAAGTTGGAGAGATTGCAGAGAATGGCAACAAAAATGGTTCCGGAATTGGCAGAAATGACCTATGAGGAGAGATTAAAAGAAATGAATTTGCTTACCTTGGAACAAAGAAGAGAAAGAGGAGATTTAATACAGTTTTATAAACTGTTGAATGGTTTGGATGAAGTGGATAATGAACAAATGATGTTGAGAGAGGAAAATTTAAATAGAACTACGAGATCGCATAGTAAAAAGATAGCCAAGGGAATATGCTTGAAGGATGTGAAGAAATATAGTTTCCCACAGAGATGTGTTAGCGAGGAGTGTGCATAGTTTTAAAGGAAAGTTGGATGTCTGTAGATATGGAGACGGGGCCACAAGAGTATGATACCCAGGCCCTGTAAAATTACAACTAGGTGAATACACACGCATATATATACATATATATATATATATATATATATATATATATATATATATATATATATATATATATATATATATAATGGTGAAAAACAACCCCTGGCAGGTGGAGGTGCTTCAGTGCTTCACCTGACAACAGATGTGAGCTTAGTTGGTCGTGGAGCGAGAGGCCCGTCCCATTTCTGAAGTGGAGGTCAGCGAGGGTGTCACTATTGTTTAGTTGTGAACATGCACAGGATTGCTCCTTGCTGTATAGTGAAATATTTTCATATGAAGTGTTTTGGGTTAGAGTAAGTTGATCGTGGAGCAAGAGGCACGTCGCATTTCTCCAGGGGCGGTCAGTGAGGGTGTCTCACGTAACCTATCGTTGTCCAATGGTGAACACAAACACAAACACACACACACACACACACATATGTACATGCCTCACCTACCAGGGCTGGAGTTGGTTTGCCCAATCTCTCCATCAGCCAACACTTGCACTGCTGTAAAATATATGGTCAGCTCCTGCTGCCTATCACTTACTGAGGACAGACCAATCACTTAACCAAGTCAATATGAATCATGCAGCTTAAGGCTTCACCAAAACTAATCTAGTCACACATAGAAAGAAAAAAAAAAAAAACATGCTGTATTATAATTTTCAATAGATATCAAGCACAATCTTAGTGGACATTTTAATATTCAATGCCCTAAAATTGCATGTAGCATTATAAACCTAAAGAAAGAATATGGTATAGTTAATACAATAGACACTTAGATGTCCTTGGAATTCCTTAATTCTGGAAAACTGACATCACTGAACACCTTATTTTAGCTTTCTTAATGTAGATCTCCTGAAATGTGATCTTTCATAATATAGCAGCCTGACAGTACTGAGAAAGGAAAGGAAGTGGAAGGAGTAGTGGTCCTGTAACTCACCTTCTAGACTCTTGGGATCACTGCATGCACCAGCATAGCGTTGATTTCCTCCCATTGGATCCTCTATCCCACCCTCTCGAAGGAATCTTGCTGTGACAGTGGGGAAATTCTGGTTGGCCCAGGCCATATACCTGTCAAGCAAATTTATATATCAATAACTTCTTTATGATAATAAGTACTGTATATTTTCAGAAATCAAATACAAATGAACACTACTATTATCTAACCTCAAATTATAAATCTACTCATCAATCAACTCTGAATATGGTAACTACACTTCACATAAGTTAATGCTAAGTACTTACTTTTCTCGGAGCCTGAGAGCTTCAATGATCAACTTGGATGACTTGGAGATATCTTCCACTGGCACCTGGAACCATACCTACATGTGTCACCCATCTCAACACAATAATCACCATTGTATTAATTTTTTGTATAAAGAAAAGTGAAATCTCACATGGGATAACCTTCAGTGCCTGTAAACAATAAAAAAGAAATTATTAATGCACTGATACAGACTAATGGATATCCTAGGTTGGTGCAATAGCTGGATCTTGCCATGGCATCTGAAAGGATAAAAATGAGGTAGCTTTACTGAATGAAAGTCCATATGGTCATTTGGCTGTTGGTGATGTGGCCTTCAAATGATAAGTTTCTTAGTATCACTTGCCTTGGTTTATGAATGTACATAAACTAGAGACAGAAGACCATTTCATCAAAGTAATAATTTTCATGCATATATCCAAGTAACAGCCATTCACTGAAAAACCTTAATTGACATTGTGGATAGATAACTAAGCTACCTCTTAGCTAGAAGTTTGAAGACTAGATATGAGGTGGATTGATTTACAAATAAGTAGTCACTGCCATAACCTGGCATGCTTGCTTTGGGCACTTTAATAAAAAAAACACATAGAAATTTATCTGAAGGTAGGATGGCTGTGAAGAGGTATTTGATGGTGATCAAAGCTCCAATTGTATATTTACCAGCAAAGTGAGTTGCTACACCTTATCAATCAGGCCAAGATGAACACCAAAGCCTCACCTTATCAATCAGGCCAAGATGAACACCAAAGCCTGAGTGGATTTTGGTCAGCCTCCCACCACACAAACACATCTTCATTACAGACACTGCTAAATCTCACTTATAAAATAATATTATCATACATTAAAGCTCAAATATAGTGCATGAGATTACATATTTTATATCACTCACCTGGAAAATGTTTTAATAAAAATTGTTTTAATCTTTTTGTAAAGTGTACATGGAAACTTGCACAACACTTTTTTCTTTAATATTTGAGGAACATAACTACACTCTTATTTCCTCAAGTGCCACATTTTTTTTTCATAAAGATAACTCCCATTCTTTATATTACTGCTATATAATCTATATTGCCTTACTAGTGATTACAATCATTATCACCAAAAAATATAAAGAAATTGTTTTCTTGGAAAACATGGAGGAAAATCTACTTATCCTCAGTAACATATAAAACACTATCCTTAAAGGTATTGGCAATGATTTCTTCCAGTACTTCATAAACCACCTGAATGAATTCCTATAACAAGCAGAGTAAAATCATATCCACTTATGAATGAAAAAGATAACCAGAACTGCATCTGAGTATACAAAGTTCTTACTACTGACATTGAATAAACATGAAAAAATAAATCTTTGTCAGTGATTCATTCATGATCTGAGAAGGCAAACTAGAAGGTGAACAGAAGTGTACTCGTTCCTATTGTTGATGACTTTAAGACAAAGTAGTTGAACAAGACTAGGCACTGGTGACAGAAACAACACCAGAAACATGATAATTGGTTGGTTCAACACAAAAATGTATTCCATAAAAATTTCTACATAGTAAAAGCATCAGTGTCGGGTACCACAGCTTTCTTGACATACCGTGTAGATCAAAAAGTGTTCTACAAATTTTTTCAATAGTAAACATAATCTAACAATTAGATAGAATTACAGAAATGATGGCTGTCACCATATATCATGGTCCTATTGATCATATGCTGAAATATTTGAACAGCAAGGCTAACCAAGACTGACAGTTTATATAACATCATTCCACAACTTTTCAAAATTTTTCTAAAACTTCTAATGAGAAACAATACTGAGGAAGACTGGAAGAAAGAGCAAAATCATGTCAAGGAATAGACAAAAGGGATAAAAGACATGCAGAGAAACAAGAAGTATGAGAAACTGGACGAAAATAAATGAAAAGAGAAGGGAATGATAAAAAATTGAAAAATGTAATGAAACACACATAAAAATCTGAAAGAAACCGATGTAGAACACTATTCAAACAAATCAACAAGTTTATTACTATAATGGCAAATATCACTGCCTGATAGAAAAGGTCACTCTTTCCTGTTTATAAAGAATAATCAGTGATATTAAAAGTATAAAAAAAACTGATGTACCCATTTGATGAAAACTGTGATGCCTTGAGTTTCATATATATATATATATATATATATATATATATATATATATATATATATATATATATATATATATATATATATATATATATATATATATATATATATATATATATATATATATATATATATATATATATATATATATATATATATATATATATATATATATATATATATATATATATATATATATATATATATATATATATATATATATATATATATATATATATATATATATATATATATATATATATATATATATATATATATATATATATATATATATATATATATATATATATATATATATATATATATATATATATATATATATATATATATATATATATATATATATATATATATATATATATATATATATATATATATATATATATATATATATATATATATATATATATATATATATATATATATATATATATATATATATATATATATATATATATATATATATATATATATATATATATATATATATATATATATATATATATATATATATATATATATATATATATATATATATATATATATATATATATATATATATATATATATATATATATATATATATATATATATATATATATATATATATATATATATATATATATATATATATATATATATATATATATATATATATATATATATATATATATATATATATATATATATATATATATATATATATATATATATATATATATATATATATATATATATATATATATATATATATATATATATATATATATATATATATATATATATATATATATATATATATATATATATATATATATATATATATATATATATATATATATATATATATATATATATATATATATATATATATATATATATATATATATATCATCGGGGCTCTTACTGCTCAAAACAAAGAATTAATAAGACAAATAGAGAAAGCTCAGCAAAAACTGAACAATGCTGAAGTTGCTCACGCCTTCAATATCGTCTGCAAACAAGAGAATCTACTCCCTGGCTACACTAACATAAAACTCCACGACGACAACGCCAGAAATGCTGATATCACTCACAAGTTTCGGAGTGAACTTGTAGAGAGACAAATACAAGAAAAAGAGCAAACTATTATAACACTTAAAAAGCAAATCCAAGACCTGCAAAGAAGATGGAACGAAACTGTTACTCCTGATAACACTAAAGACGCCATCAATGCCGAGTTACTACGATTGAAAGCCCAGCACCGAAAAGGAGTAGAAGCAAGAAACATATCTAAACTATCAAGAATGTATGGAGGAAACATCAAGCTGCCTAAACCACCCAAAGGTTAACATCAACCTCGTCCCAAACCTCATACTCTCGCACCATCAAGAAGTACTCAACCTTGGGCTTAACTGCCATTACTTATCAAGACCCCGTAAACACCGCAAAAGGCTCGAGCTAGAAGTGTTACTTGATGACATATACAACCTTGAGAAAGCCGGCAAAGTAACTACTACCAACGAGCTACAAGCAGCATTAATAGCAGAAGCTACAAAGCAAAGAGGATCATACAACAGCAATATAATAAAGAAAGAACACTTTCAAGCAGCCAAGGAACTACGTTCAAATAGTGACATCACTATAAGGAAAGCTGACAAAACAGCCGCTTACGTCTTGATTAAAAAAGAATACCTACTTAAAATAGACAACATCCTCTCCGACACCTCCAAGTTCACCAAGATCAAGCGCAACCCTACAGAAGACATCAAGAAGAAAATTAACGCCACCGTGAAAGCCATCAACATGAACTCAAGATCCATAAAATTCCCCACACTCACTGGGGAGTTTTCTCCAGGGTACGCATACGGAACAGTCAAGACCCACAAGCAAGGAAATCCGCTTCGCCCCATAATCTCCCAAATACCTACTGCTACATACAGCATTGCCAAGAAGCTTAACGCGATCCTGACACCTTACGTCCCCTCAAGCTACACACTCAACTCATCCAGTGATTTCTTGGAACTACTAAATGCACCTCCTCCTACCGGCGAACACATCATTGCTTCACTGGATGTAGAAAGCCTATTTACCAATGTACCAGTGGACAAGACAATAGAGTACATCCTGGACCGCATCTACAGAAACGAGAACACGCCAGACCTTGACGTCCCTGAAAACCACCTCAGAACCCTCCTGGAACTCTGCACTAAAGAAGCCCCCTTCACCTGCCCCGCGGCAACATGTACCGCCAGATAGACGGAGTCGCCATGGGAAGCCCTCTTGGAGTGCTTTTCGCCAACTTCTACATGGGTACAATAGAAGAATCCGTCCTGAAGAACAACAAACCCCACATCTATGGTCGCTACGTAGATGACATTTTGTCTCCGTCAAAACCAAGAAGAACTCCAGCAACTCAAGCATCGCCTCACTGAAGCCTCCGTCCTCAACTTTACCCACGAAGAAGCAGTACAGAACAACCTACCCTTCCTCGACGTCCTCACCACTGCTACAAATGCAGGATTCACTACTACTGTCTACACCAAACCCAGCAACATAGGATCCTGCCTTAATGGAAAAAGTGAATGCCCACAACGCTACCGCACCTCCACCATGAACGCCTACATACGACGTGCGCTCACACACTGCTCAACATGGAGCAACACCCACCAAGAATTAGAACGCATCACACAGGTGCTTATTAACAACGGCTACGAAAACACAGAAGTCAACACAGCCATCAAGAATGCCATAGATAAATGGTACAAGAAAGACGATCCAGAAAAGAAAAACAAAATACTACTCTACTACAAAACATCATGTCTACAGAGTACAAGACAGACGAGCGCATCATCAAAGACATCATACAACACCACGTCAAGCCTACAAACGAAGAAGACTGCATATCACTCATCATATACTACAACACCAAGAAAACGTCACAGCTGCTGATAAAAAACAAAACCACCATGAAGAAAACTCCTTTACAAGAAGATCATGTCATCTACAAACACGCCTGCAAAATTGAGGACTGTGGACCTCAAACATATATTGGGATGACAAGGACAACATTGTCAAGGAGACTCACCTGCCACCTACAGAACGGAACAATCAAGAACCACTACAACACGTCACATAAAACTACCGCTACAAGGAAACATTTGGAAAATAACACCACTATCATCGACCGCGAAAGGGACCCACGCCGCCTACTCTTCTTGGAATCACTATACATAGCACAAGATAGACCAGCCATGAATCTACAAACACAAGACCTACAGATATTACCCACACAAAAAAGAAGACCTACACGGCTTGATACCACGGCCGACACACGCCGCCAGGCCACGCACTGAATCAACCAATCAGGTTGCAGCACGCCATAAGGTTTGTAAAAAGCTAATAGAAATGTTGTTTTGTGTACGTAAAAGCATATATAAGACAGTAACACCACCTCCAGAGGTGGTGTTCCCAACAACCTCAGAGCAACCTCGTCACCATCCCTCCAAGCGTTCATGGAAGCCATTTCGCGGTAGGAGGTTGCTCTGATGTTAAAGAATCTTGGATCCAGCTCCAGGAACGCTAGAGACAGGCGGGGAGCCAGACAATCACAGCGAAGCTGCCGCGTTTGGTCCCTCACCCGGCAAATTCAAACCCAGAAAATTCGCTAAAACGGATGTGGTTGTACGTTATGCGGACTTTTTGGTCTAACTTTATATAGTACGTTAAACCGGAAATTCGTTAGACGAACGTTCATTAAGAGGAGTATTACTGTGTGTGTGTATATATATATATATATATATATATATATATATATATATATATATATATATATATATATATATATATATATATATATATATATATATATATATATATATATATATATATATATATATATATATATATATATATATATATATATATATATATATATATATATATATATATATATATATATATATATATATATATATATATATATATATATATATATATATATATATATATATATATATATATATATATATATATATATATATATATATATATATATATATATATATATATATATACACACTTAACCCTCGGCTATCGCTCCCAATTGGGGCCGAAATAGCCACGCTATAGCCGAAAATGCGATAGCCGAATTGAACAACTAATGGTGAAAATTGTTATTGGTACCGCAACCACAAATTTTACTCCTAATATCCCTCATTTTTACTTCTTTTTAAATTACTGTATAATCCATTGGTACTAATTAAAACATGTCAAGGTTATAACATAAAAAAAAAATTACATCAGGTCATTGTATTTACTAGAGATGTACCGATGCATCGGTATCGGTATCGGAATCGGCGGTATCGGCCCATTTTATGGGTATCGGTATTGGCTTATTTTATGCCGATACTTACGATACCTAAAAGGAATTTACTACTTAGTGATATATTCGATATAAGATATTGATTACTGAGTAATTTACCTTTGCAAATGGCTTCAAAAAGCTTCTAGAATTGCTCCTATTTCACAAACATTCTCAGGAGGACTTACAGCATCCCCCATAATAAAGCCTCCCATCTGATAACGATCGCCGTCCACCAACTCATCCTCGTATCCAGTGCAGTAATCACTATAAGTAGTAGTATCGGTATCGGTGGTATCGGTATCGATAGTAGTTTCGGTATCTGCCCAATTAGTTGGTATCGGTATCGGTATCGGAATCGGCCAAAATTCTGGTATCGGTTTTGGCCAATGAGCGCTCAGATACCTCATGACGTCATGGCTGGGCGCGCGATAGCAGGCATCTGAGGTCGCGATAATGAAATTTTAGCAGCTTCTCATGGGTGCATGATAGCAGTAAAACGCGATAGCTGAAGTATCAATATATATATATATATATATATATATATATATATATATATATATATATATATGTGTGTACACAGTGGAGACTCAATACTCAAACTTAATTCATTCCAAATGGCTGTTCGAGTATTAAAAAGTTCGACAAGTGATATCGATAAATCAGGTACAGGTAACTCGATTTTCGTGATAGATGTGTTCCAAGAGGCATTGCATACATCAAAATTCGCATAAAACAAACATGTAATTCTCATGTCGTCCATGTGGTGGCATGGTACGCTGCCGTGAAGGGCTCCTTTGCTGATGCAGAGGCACTGTACAACAGACTCCTGCACACCATCGAGGGATTCATAACGACTCCAAGGGTTCCAGGAAAGGCCCATGCTCCACGCCGCTGGACTTACGCTACTGACCCTGTCATTCTGAACTGCCAACAAACGCTCGCTGCCTACCAGAGACGTTGGCAGCTCAACCCAGCAGACCATGCCATGGTTACTGTGGCTCGACACTTAACGGATCTGCGGCAGCAGGAAAGGAAGAAGTACTGGGTCTCCTTCCTGGACAAGGTGCACGGGAGGTGTGGCACCATGTCAACAGCGTCCGGGGCAAGTCCAGACGGCAGGTGTGTGACCCTGATCCTGCAGGCAGGGCACGAGAACTCGTCTTGCAGTGGAAGGAAGCCTCATCCTTCTCTGGCCTTCCTGTGGAACACCAGGAGGCGCTGGACGACACCTGTGTGCCTATCACGCATGACGAACTCCTCTCGGCAGTCAAGTTGGGCAAGTCAACAGCTCCTGGCAAGGATGGCATCACCTATGATATCCTCAATGCTCTCCTGGAGGTAAAGGTAGACAACCCTATCTTGGATTTATTTAACATGTCTTTCACTGCAGGCAAGCTTCCCTATGTTACCATGTCCTTTGTTTTTCCCATACTCCCTTTCTGTCTGACGTCACGTCTCTCCCCTCAGTCCTCGCTCGCCGCCGCCTCAGGCGACACGCTACGCCTCCTGCCTCTCGTTTCGCTTGGTTTACACTTGTGTATTATGCTACCGTAAATACACTTTCATAATGGACTCAGGTGTCTCCATGCTACCCCTGTTTTACGACAACTACCACATCCCCGCTCTTGGAAAACAGCCATCGTCATCCCAATACCCAAAGGTGATGGCACCTTTCGCCCTATTTCTCTAACCAGCTGTCTGTGTAAGATGATGGAATGGATAATATTGAACAGACTTATATACAAGGTGGGCCATGTACTCTCTGGCAATGTACATGGCTTCCTAAAAGGTCACTCTACAAGTCATTGTTTTGTTGAGTGTCTTATAAATAAGGATGCTACCTGCAGAGTTTTCGTTGATCTCAAGGATGCCTTCGACGGGGCCAACAAAGATGTTATTATGGAAGAACTCATTCTCAAAGGTGTCAAAGATAGATTATTAGGATGGATCAGGGACTATTTGTACAATAGAACAGCACAGGTTTGGTTTCAAGGTGTAGTCTCCTCTGAGGAAGTTTTTGAGCTTGGAACACCACAGGGTGGAGTCCTTAGTCCAATGCTTTTCAATGTTTTAATGGACAAATATTGTGTGCTGTTCCTTTCCGCAGGGCACCCAGGTCCTCATCTATGCTGATGACATACTCATCCAATGCCCCACACCCAGGATTCTCCAGGTTGCTTAGTCACAACTGGCAGCGTTGTGTGTCCAAATGGGACTAGTGATTAATGAATGTAAAACAAAATTTCAAGCTAAAGGGAAGGTCTCTCGGCTGCCCACTGTAAATAACATTCCCATCCCTAGAGCTCACATACACAAGTACAGGCAACCGCCGTTTAACGAAGGGGTTACGTTCTTAAAAAAACACTTCGTTAAGCGAAACTTCGTTAAGCGAACCGATTATAACAAGTTTAACCCCTGATTTGAACTTCCATTGAGAGTAAGCAAAGTGAGAGTGCATCATAGTACAGTAAAAGGTTTAATGAAAGTAAAAATTATGAAGTTAAACATTTAGATAGTTTAGTTTAAGTCATTATAATGTACACTAATGTATGTATGTACGTAACTTTATAATGTTGATGATCTTAACTTTATGAAGGGAGGGAGAGTGAAACGGGAAATACACTAACCGGCAACCTGTGGAATGTAAACAAAGTGCGCATCATGGTACTGCATACAAAACTTATGTACCATATTTCCTCAAGGCTTTCCATTTTATCCATTGTAGAGTCACGAGTTCTGGTGGTTCTTTTAGCTTGCAAGGAAGATGAGGTCTCACTAGCCTTCTCAATAGAGTTTCTTGACTTGAAAATAGTAGACAGTAGATGGAGTCAAGCCATGGTGGGAAGCAATGTTATTAATTTTCTGGCCTTTCTCTTGTCTGTGAATAATACCCAGCTTCACTTCGAGAGTAAGACACTTCCTGGTCTTCTTAGGAACGTTAGGCCACATTGCAGGGGGTTTTGGTGGTAAGTTGAACTAAGGAAGATGAGCTGCTGGTGACGCTGTTATGTTTTGACTGGGCAGTGAGTGGTGTGTGTGATCTTGATCTTGATCTTGATGCTAAAGGTGACACAGAATTTCTTCTGAGTCAGGCCTTTGTATTGGCAGAGCCTGTGTTGTCCACGAGAGGCTTGATCTTGATCTTTATTCTACAGGTGTCTCAGGATTTCTCCTGAGGCAGGCCTTAGTACCAGCAGCTCCTGATGTATTCAAAAGCCTGTCAGCTTGCATGATACAGTGGGGCTTTCAAATTTGGAAAAAAAAATTACCTGGATAAAACTTCGTTAAAGCGAGTTTGGTGTTCGTTAAACGAGCAGATGGTAGTAAAATTAAACCTTCGTTATAGCAAAATTTCGTTGTGTGAACCTTCGTTAAACGGGGGTTGCCTGTATCTGGGTGTTCAGATGAGCTTTAGGAAGTCTCTTCAAGCCGTCCACTATGTTCGAGACCTCTGTCTGCCACGGCTAGCACCACTTCGGCTGCTAGCCAACAGGGGCCTAAGAATGTTCTATATACCTGTCATACGGTCCCTTATTGATTATGCCGCCCCTGTTTTAATACAGTTTAGTGCCACCCAACTCCGTCCCCTGGAGCTTGCACAGAATGAAGCCATGCGGATAATCTTGGGATGCCCCAGGAGTGCACGGATTGAAGTCATCAGAGCTGAACTGCACCTACCGAGTATTATGTGTAGGGTACAGGAAATGACATGTCGCACAATTAGTCGGATGCTATGCACGGGCTCTGACTCTCTAAAGGGATCACTGACCCCCCTGTATCATGATCCTCGCACTCCTACAACACCATACCTCAGGAAGATCTTGGGAGTAATGACACGTGTAGGTGTAGCCGAGGCTTGTATCAACGTTATGTCACCGCTGCAACCCACCTGGAACCCTCACTGTGTCAGTGTTGATATTCACTCACTGCATCAGCCCAAGAGGGACTGGCTCCCTCATGTGCTGCAAGACATGTTCATGACTAAATTGTCCAAGTACCCACACGTTCAGGCTATTCATGTTTATTGTGATGGGTCAGTCAATGGCAGCAGGTCTAGATGTGGGCTGTTCATCCATGACTACATCTCTGCCAGTCTCTACACTGACACTGAGGTTTCCAGGCGGCTCCCTGCACCCATGTCTTCCACTAGAGCAGAACTGTATGCTGTACTGGAGGCACTCCACATTGTGGCGCCTCCATAAGAATGTATATTTCTTTATTGACAGTCAGGCTGCATTGTACGCCCTTCAATCCACCTCCCCCATGGACTGTGATCTAGTTAATAAGTGTCTTGATCTCATCCACGCCCTAGAAGGTGCCGGTGCCACGGTCCATTTCATCTGGATACCCTCTCATGTGAGTATCCCGTTAAATGAAAAAGCAGACCACCTTGCTCAGTGTGCCCTACAAGATGACACAGTGGATCCTGGCACTGAACACACTCTGGGTTATGTTAAGAGTAGCATTAGTGATCAGTTGGAGCTTTGTTGCCATAGGGGCAGTAGCACTAGTCTTCACTATGCACGTGTCTCCCAGAGCTGTGCTTACACCTATGGGAGACACACTGCATCACATGACAGGGTGGCAATGAGGCTCAGATTAGGCTACAAATACTTTTGGGAAGTCAGTGCTTCTCCTGGTGTGTGCTGTGTGCTACACCAAGGGGACACACTCTGTGTCACTATATCATGGAATGTCCTCTCATTGCTAAATTTAGGCCACAAGGTCAGCATGACTTGTACAGTCTCATTGACCATCTCCTAGACTCTGCCACCCTCAGGGAAATACTCAGGGAATATCCTCAGTTTGCTCCCAGACTGTAGGATGTCTTAGGCAATAAGGTGTGCAATATGTGTATTTATTTATTGAAATACTTGTATTCTTGTTGTGTATACTGTCCAGAGTTATTTTTGTGATACTTTAACCTTAAGTCTTTGCCCAGGGGGTGGGTGGCAAGGCCCATCCTCCTCCTTTGTTGTAATTATTTATTAATTAAACAATAAATGTATCAATCAATCAATATATATATATATATATATATATATATATATATATATATATATATATATATATATATATATATATATATATATATATATATATATATATATATATATATTTATTTTCCTGAAAGGTTTAGTACAGTCCTCAGCATTCTATTATTGTATTGTAGATTTCCATGACAATAATCTCTATGCACCTGACTCATACACCTTCTAATTCTTTCAATCTTCTTCTTATCCCAAAGTATATAAACAAGCACTCTATCATTTCATCTCTTACACTTACACCTTGAATAATCATATAATTATGTTCTTATTTATTGCCTTCATCTTAAAAAGCTATCTCATAATGTTACATTTAATATATTACACTAATTATAATAGAATATGGTACATAACATATAATAAATGGTCAGTACACTTGAATATGATTACATAAAATTCAATAATACTTCCATGAGTTGCCAATCTTAAATGATAATGAAAGCCACATCTGTGCACCTACTGAGCTAGTTCAGTTAATGGAAGCTGTTATTTACTGCGAGTGGTGTGAAAGCTTTAGATGACTACAGACACTGATGAAAAACAAGGAACACTCTTATTTAAGCAACACAGATGATGATGAAACACAAAAATTTTAATATACCGACAACATATAGCAAACCAAAACTTAAGCATTTTTGTTGGCATAAACAATTTTTTTTTCTTCTAAATATTTGTAACATTATAATATGTATAATGGATGTCAAGAAACTTCTTGAAGGTAAAGGTAAAGAAATGGGCATTTGCTATAGCCTGCTTACAAATGTAATGTATATAATGTATGATAAAGTGATATATGCATTACTCATTATGCACAGTAATCTTGCATCTTTTTCAATAGCTAGCTGATTGATTTTGAAAAAGAGAGCATAAGCAGGAGTAGATTAAATTACCAGAGAAATATGATACTCTCCCTTAACTGGCTAGTGATCAAGTTTTACTGGTACCCGCTGACAATTTAAGAATATTGCCAATTTTCATTAACTATATTAAATGACAATACTACAGTGGTACCTCGACATACGGTTTTAATTTGTTCCGTGACGATCGTTGTATATAAAAAAAATTTGTAAATCAAATCAATTTCTCCCATAGAAATTAATGGAAATAGAATTAATTCGTTCTTGTGATACGAATTTACCGCCACCCAAAAAAAAAACTAATTAACATGCTTTAAATACCAACCAAATATAGATTTAATATAAGATAAATACAATGTTTATTGTATGATATAAATTAACTATATTGCCCAAAATAACAACTTAACCCGCAAAACTCGGGACACATCGATAGACGTTCATCACGCAAGACTCTGGGCACATTGATAGACTTTTAGGCTTTTTACGGCTATATTTTGGCTATTTTCTTCCCGTTTTCTTTGCTTGTGAGCTGGCAACACTCATCAGAAGTAAACATATGCTCTATGTCACTGTGTCACCAACGATGAATGGTAGGAGCGACAGTGATTTCACTGTGTCTGATTCTGTCACCTCTTCCACGCACCTTACTTTTATACCTTAGGTCTCTCGCCATGTTACAAGGAGACAACTTTTGAATGAGAGTGATATCAGAACAAGCAACAGGAGAGAGAGAGAGAGAGAGAGAGAGAGAGAGAGAGAGAGAGAGAGAGAGAGAGAGAGAGAGAGAGAGAGAGAGAGAGAGAGAGAGAGAGAGAGAGAGAGAGAGAGAGAGAGAGCATACAAGAGGCCCGGTTTCTCTCGCTCTAATCAAGGCCACTGAACCCGATCGGACACAAGGCCACATAAACCGATGATACTACTTCATTCATCCTGTGAAATTTGGTAACCATGACATCTAGAGACTCCTGGTTTTTTGCATTGCAAAGAGAGAAAGAGTTGCTTGTGGGCAGAACACCATTTTTGTACTCACTCATTTATTGAATTTCTAGTGTAATCAGTATGTGAATACAGTAATACTCCGCTTAACGAACGTTCATCTAACGAATTTCCAGTTTAATGTACTATATAAAGTTAGACCAAAAAGTCCGCATAATGTACAACCACATCCGTTTTAGCAAATTTTCTGGGTTTGAATTTGCCAGGTGAGGGACCAAATGCGGCAGCTTCACTGTGATTGTCTGGCTCCCTGCCTGTCAAGCACTCCTGGAGCTGGATCCAAGATTCTTTAACAACCTCAGAACAACCTCCTGCCGCGAAATGGCTTCCATGAACGCTTGGAGGGACCGTGACGAGGTTGCTCTGAGGTTGCTAGGAACACCACTTCTGGAGGTGGTGTTACTGTCTTATATATACATTTATGTTCACAAAACAATATTTCTATTAGCTTTTTACAAACCTTGCCCCCAAGAAAGGATTGTTTTGTAATGCATAAAGTGAAATCTTACATGGAATACCACAAAATAAAGCAGAGATGATGAGATCAGCCACAGACGGCGGAGACTCCGGCGACTTGGCCGCTTCTTCTTCTTGTGACCTTTTTAGCTTGACATGATGTCTTTCACCACAATATTAAATTTGTTTCCACTCTTCTATTGCCTGCTATAATGGATATCATATCTTAGTACTGTAAAAGTCCTTAAATCTGGAACCTTATAATCCGGAAATCCTTATAATCCGGAAAATTTGAAAGGCTGAGTTAAATATGTAAAAAGTAAGAAATAATAGTAATGAATATATAATAATAATAGCCGAAAACCGAACATGTCATCACCGACACCAAATGTGCCAATTCAACATCCCGCCAACCGCCGTCCACCATTGCGTTCTGCCACGTGGGATCACGTCTCGTCTGTCACCATCACAAAGTCGACCACGTGTGTGCCAAACTACTGTTATCATGGCTTCAGCAAATCCTCTAGACCTCCAGACAAAGACAGTGAAAAAGAGAAAACATACAACCCTAACCATAAGTATTGTGGACTGTATACATATTATGTGGGGTACAGTACAGTACAATCACTCAAACTTCTCAGTATATGTGGATGGTGGAATAGCCTACGTAAAATAGTGAAATCACCTACACAAATACAAGTTGACAAGTAGGAAAAGAGCAATCATCACATATGGGCTGCCATAATGGCTGGAAAGGCCCATGCCAAATCTTCAAGAATAAAAAAAAGCCTACGTAAATCTTGCGTGGTGTGGTGAGGAAGTACACTGGACTGGTGGTAGTAGCAATCCCTGTAAGATGTTATGATAGTACTACAAAGAAATATAGCAAGTTGGGCTTAGTTTAATGTGGTTTACATAGTACCTTCAAGATTTTAATCTTACTTTCAGCCTTACTATCTTACAATCCGGAAAATCCTAGAATCCGGAATGCCTGAACCCCCTGACTTCCAGATTTCAGGACTTTTACTGTATTCATATACGCTCATGCCATGAGGATAACCTGGACTCTGTGGCAGTGAGTGATAGTGAATTACCAATGAAATACCGTATTTCATTAGTAATTCACTATCACTCACTGCCACGGAGTCCAGGTTATCCTCATGGCATGAGCGTATATGAATACTAACATATGATATCCATTATAGCAGGCAATAGAGTGGAAACAAATTTAATATCGTGGTGAAAGACATCACGCCTAGCTAAAAAGATCACAAGAAGAAGAAGAAGCGGCCAAGTCGCCGGAGTCTCCGCCGTTTGTGGCCAATCTCATCATCTTTGCTTTATTTTTTGGTATTTCATGTAAGATTTCACTTTATGCATCACAAAACAATCCTTTCTTGGGGGCAAGGTTTGTAAAAAGCTAATAGAAAAAAAAAAAAAATAAATAAAAAAAATATATATATATATATATATATATATATATATATATATATATATATATATATATATATATATATATATATATATATATATATATATATATATATATATATATATATATATATATATATATATATATATATATATATATATATATATATATATATATATATATATATATATATATATACAGTAAAGTTACGGGTTACGTCGGTCTCGAGTTACATCAAACTCATAGTTACGTCAGTCCACTATAAGGCAATTTAAGATTAAAAAAATTGAAAATTTATAAATCGTAAAGTGCGGGATTTATTGTTATTGTTGGTGGTTACCCGCCTCACTTCCACCACACCGTCGCCCCTGGCAAGAGTGTTATCCTACTGCGTTTACTGACTCAAGTTCTTAGTATCTTGCTCAATGGCACCAAAGAGAAAACTTCGTAGTGACAGCAGTGATGCTAAGAAAAGGAATACCATTACGCTACAAGAAAAAAGAGGACATAATTAAAAGACATGAAAAGGGAGGCAGCAGCTGTGTGCGAGGGAGGGAAGAAGGATATGGGAAGCCCATTACCATGACAACGGGGAGGTTGACGACCTTGAGGGCTCACACACCCATCACAACAGTAACAACTCCGGAGCCTTCGCCTGGGCCACACGACACTCACAGCTGACTTGCACCGTCTGCGCCTGTCTGCTGATCCCTATTGCCTTTTCCTATTGCATTTCCTGCCCCGCTGCCCATGCTTCTACTCCCACCGCACTGCACTACGCTCCCAGCTGTCCACCCTGGGCATCACAGCATTCGACCTGCCCACCCTTCTGGCGGCCTCAGGCGTCCACCCCTCTCTGCAACCTTCGCGTTTGTGGCCCTAATCAACAACAAAAACAAGCTTGTGTTTCATATTCCTACATACTTGTAAATAATATAACAATATAACCTTTAACTTACCTGAATGACCATAAACAATGATTGGTTGAAAACTCCATAATATGCTTTGAAATGTACAGAAACTCGAGTTACCTACAAAATCGACTTACGTCATGTTTCAGGAATGTAACTCTGACGTAAACCGAGACCTTACTGTATATATATATATATATATATATATATATATATATATATATATATATATATATATATATATATATATATATATATTTTTTAACCACTGTGGTATGTTGGGAACCAGCCCAAAACGCATCCCCCTATTTCCATTATTTCCTATGGGGAAATTACGTCCGCTTAACGAATTTCCGCTCTACGAACAGCTTTGACACCCCCTATCCTGTTCCTTAAGCGGAGTATTACTGTACAGGCTATTTTGTGTGTTTCTCGCCAAACTTTTACTTTTGAGACCCATGATCATGGGGTCTTGAGTTCACAAAACTTAAGAAAAAATACACACTACTGAGGAGCACAGACACATACATGCACAAATGATGAACAACAATACACAACGCGGGCTGAATGTTTTGGTGGAAGCGGGTAACCGAGCAATCACTGTGCCACCTACCGATGGCTATTCGTATCTTAAAAATATCGTCGTATTTCAAAGTGTAAATTATATGAAATTTTTCGTCATATATAAAAAAAATCGTATGTTAGGGCGATCGTATCTCGAGGTATTACTGTATAAAGAATAACATATAAATCACTGTATGATGTTTCATCAAGAGTATTGTTTATTGATAGGGATGCATATCAGCATGCAGATATTTGTAAATCTACCTTCATCATCCTAGAATGGGTGATATCATTGGTTCACTTGTCTGGTAAGTATAATAGTGACCCAACTTTCTGCAATATATATCTGAAAATAAATTTTCACCTACACTTTTCTTCCATTGTATGTCTTTAGATAAGGATTTTAAATTAATGTGCAATAAAATAACTATGAGAATAAAGATACTACTGAAAAATGGTGAACACCATAATTCTCTCTCTCTCTCACTAGGGTACCCCCATTATGTTTTCCATTTTGCCAATTCAAACCCATCATTCTTACAACAAACACTCCTTTCATGGTCTCAGTTATTGTCTCAAATATTTCTAGATCATCTTTCCCTTTCATCCTGGGACATCATCATAGCTACATAGCTATTGCTATGATGACAAAACTATTAAGTTGGCATTTTTCATATGCTAACATATTCAACAATCTTTACAGATTGTTTTAACTTTAATAGCATAATAGAATTTTACTTCAGCAACCCACCAACAGTGCTGGAGAGGCTACACATGAGATACATGCACAAAGATCAAGGTACCAGCAGTAACGCCATATTCACAGTACAGGCACGACGTGTGTTGTCTTGCTGCTGCAGTTTCCATTTTGGATGGTTACCTGTTATCTGGTTTCAGAGCGGGTTGGCATTTATTTAGTCCCTTACATTATTACCCTGTGATCCAGTTGGAGCGGGAAGAGTGCCTGGTGTTCCTTTCCTGTTATCCATTTAGGAGCGGGTGGACACGGTGTTGTACAAGGTAAGATTATGCACCCTTTGTTACCTGTTATCCAAAGTTGGAGCAGGTTGGCACTTATTCATGGACTTATGTGGAGTTACTAGTGGTCTTATGGAGGTTGTATTGTGCCCATGTTTGTAGTATTTCCCCATTATCTATGTTTATGGAGCGGGTGGAGATGTAAACAAAATGGTCATCTCGCAGTCATTTACGGTGTGTGATGGCTGGCCTGTGGAGCAAGTTTAAAGGTTTATTTTGATTTTATCCCGTTATCTGTATTAAGAGCGGGTGGACCTCTGGTTATTTTGCCTGTGTTTTTTCCCGTTATCTCTCAGGAGCGGGATATGTGACAGACGTGTGCCGTTGCGAAGGAGCATAAGAAGGGTAACTTTGACAAAACTCATGACGATTTCAAAGGAAATGAAATTGGAGCTGAGCTGGTGGATCTCTAAAGTAGGGACCCAAGTTAGGAAAATTTTTCAGCCTGCTCCTACTGTTGAATTTTTTTCGGATGCCTCAGACTTAGGTTGGGGTGGTTGTGTATCTAAGCATTCCACCAATGGTCAATGGACATCTGAAGAAAGCTGCCTGCACATTAACCCCTTCCTTACCGCAGTCACCCACCGACGTAAACAAAGCGTTCCCGTCCTATACCGCAGGCCCCTGCCCGTGTGCGCACGTGCCTCACGGCCAGATCTACACATTATATTTCTTTCTAACTCAGTGTTATGTACTTTTTTCTAAACATATTTTTGTCATTTTATTAATAAAAGAAAACGTAAACATAATCATAAATTGTGCACTAATCATAAATTCAGCACCACACACTCTGCACCTGGTGAGGGTGGCCCTGAGGCAGTCATAACTAGGCTGCTCCCCCTCATTTGCCGAGAGGGTTTCAACACTGCTGTCACTATCACTCTCTCCTATTTCTTTTTCAGGATCATAGTCTGAATCATATTCATCTGGAGAGTCTTCCAGTATATCCTCACTATCTGTCTCATAATTATGATAATCCTCATCGCTGCTACACGAAGCAGACGCCATTATCTCTAATTAGGGTAGAGGCAATAGAACAGTTTCACCACGGCTGATACTAGAGAACTGATGTTCTTGGGGGGACTGTGGGAATAATATATGTCAAAGAATAGTGATTGGCTTTATAGTTTATGCATGAAAAATTAACTCCGATATTGATTGGCTAGTGGGGGGGATGGTTTTGTTACGCTGGGGTGGCTAAAAATAACGCCTCCAGTGTTTGTTTGTTTATAGTGAACCACGTGGAGCATAAAAAAGGCAAAATCCGCACTCAGGCCACGGTTATACACGGAAATGTATTTGTGTGGTACGACGCATACATGGCGGCATCTTGCGGTACCACGAGGTCGCTTTTTGCGGCGTACACGCACCACAAAACAGTCTTGCGGTATGGAAGGGGTTAATGCAAGGGAACTCAAGGCCATCTTGTTTACCCTTCAATCTTTTGCTTACTTACTTAAAGGCTGCCATGTTAAAGTTATGTGTGATAATACCACAGCCATTGCTTATGTAAATGAGATGGGTGGAACTAAGTCACTAGTGTGTAACTCTATCTGCATTTATATCTGGAATTGGTGTATTTCCAATGACATCTGGATTACTTGTGCACATATACTAGGAAAGAACAATGTGTTGGCGGATGCAGCCTCTCGTAATTTTAATAACAGGCATGAATGGCAACTTAATCCAAAAATTTTTAAGGAGTTGTATGTAGTTTTTGAAACTCCCTCCATTGACTTGTTTGCTTCTCGCTTAAACAAGCAACTAGATTGTTTTTGCTCGTGGACACCTGATCCAGAAGCAGAGCATGTGGATGCATTCACATTAAATTGGGCCAGTTTCGATCTGATTTACCTTTTTCCCACAATTCTCTCTTATTACTAGGTGTCTACAGAAAATGAAGGAGGAGAGAGCAAAGGGATGGATCATTGCTCCAATGCGGACTTCCCAACCATGGATGGGCTCTCTTCTACAAATGTTGGTCAAGGCACCAAGGCTCATCACACAGAAAACGAATGTACTACGACATCCCTCATCAGCGGACGAACATCCAATTATGACTCACACCCAAATGATGGCATGTCTTTTGTCAGGCGACAACTTAGAGGGAGAGGTGTATTGTCAGAAGGTACAGAGATTATCATAGCATCATGGAGACCAGGTACGATGCGACAATATAGACCACACATTAACAGATGGTCATCATTTTGTGATGGATGGAATATCAATCCCTCTCTAATCCCTCTGTAACTAATGTTTTGAATTTTCTTTCAGAGACCTTTCATAGAGGAGTGGGGTATGAGTCTGTCAACACGGCAAGAGGTGCTCTCTCCCTGCTTTAAGTATTATGTTGGAGAGATGTAGAGCTGGGAATCATCCACTTATCAACAGATTTATGCGTGGCGCGTTTAACTTGAGACCCTCTTGCCCTAGGTATGCAGAAACCTGGGAGGTGCAGCCAGTGTTACAGAAGCTGAGGTCCATGGGCCCATTACCAGTCCTGTCTTTGAAGTCTTTAACTTTGAAATTGGTGATGCTTATGGCACTGACTCAGGCAGCGAGAGTACAGACCTTACATTTATTATTGTATACCAATGCTAGTGTTGATAACAATTCTGTTTCACTCTTGTTGGGCGGCACCATTAAGCAGTGCCGTCCTAAGTTTAATGTTAGAATGCTTACGTTTCATGCTTATGTACCTGATTCTAGAATTTGTGTTGTGACTACCTTGAAGGAATATCTTAACAGAACAGAGAATCTGAGAAAGGAATTTGGGAAGGATAATGGGAAACTCCTAATCAGTCTGGTGAAGCCACATGAAAGTGTTTCCAAAGATACAGTGGCAAGGTGGATTAAGACTGTCCTTGCTGACTGTGGTATCAATACTAAGAAATTCCCGGCAGGCAGTGTTCGACCAGCCTCTACTTCTCCGGCCAAAGCCATGGATGTCCCAGTTCCTATTACCTTATCTAAGGCAGGTTGGACTCAGGAGACAACCTTTGCCAAACACTATAATAAGGAGATCACTCAGGTTTCAGATTCTTTTCAAGAGGCCATACTAGATTCTGTATTATAATGTTTACATGTTTCTCTGTTCACCTGTGTTGGAACTCAAATGAATGATTTTTTATACATTAATATGTATTTGTACGGGCCATATCTGTTGAAGGAGGATGGATTTTCATATAATGAAGTTTGGATTCGTTTTTAATTCTTTTATTTACTAATCCATCATTTGGAGAATGATTATTATTGGGTCGTTCTGAGAGTACACCCACATGGCTTCAAAATCTCATGTGTAGCCTCTTCAGCACTGGCGGTGGGTTGCTGAAGTAAAATTATAGAAGTACATGAGACTTACCGTAGGTCAGTTGAAATGTGCTTGATTTTTGGCAAGCCACCGCTGCTGGAGAGAGCTTTCACATGCCTGCCACTCCCACCCTTCGGAAAGAAGAAATTTTGAATTTGGGGTTTAGCTTTCCAACTGGGGCATTTTAAGAACCTTGTGGCATGTGGGTGGCTCTCAGTTCTTTAAAGTCTGCCGGTACCTTGATCTTTGTGCGTGCATCTCATGTGAAAGCTCTCTCCAGCAGCGATGGCTTGCTTCGCAAAATCCGAAGCACATTTCAACTGATCTACGGTAAGTCTCATGTACTTCTATAATTATTTGCTATATTAAATTTATGCCAAAATTTTATAGACAAAATAGCTTTCCCTCCTTGGTAATGTGATACATTCTTAACCTCTTCAGTACCAGGACATGTTTTTCATATTTATTCTGCTTACTATATGGTGATTTTATACAGCTTCAGGAAATTATTTGGGGATTAAAATAGTAAAATCTCTGCATTTTCTTCTTCTGACCTCCATAGACCCTTCCTAATGTAAATAAAATCACACCTAAAGCTCATGGTAGAAATGTCTCCCAGTACTTAAGGAGTTAAGAGTATTTTGCATAATCTTTAAACTGAAAATATTTCATTAAGTGCAACATTCTGATATAAATTTACAAGCTGGAATGTACCTTATTACCTTATACATTCATGGTATTCTATTCATTGTACTGCTGATTTATAACCACCTCAATTGTTTCACTGACATAAATTTCACCACAGATGATTTGATAGTTGGTGTTGTCTTTAAGCAGCAATATCAGTCATAACCATTAAATTCAAACTGAATTTATGGGTCATTTTATCTAAGAATCATCTTATTCTGAAAAAAAAAAAAAAAAAAAACAATATATGGTATTTTTACATACCAGATCAGAATGTACACGGTATCTATTAAAATATTTTCTATCAAGTGGCCATCTTTCTTTTATTATGAAAACCAATCCAAAGCCTACACCATCCTGCTACATGAATTACCATTAAAAACACAGATCTTGCTGTGACAATAAAACCTAAACATCTACTTGCCCAATCATACATTATGTGGATTAGTAAATGAAAATAATACATTATTTATGAGGCACTACATAAAGCACAGCACTCTCTTCCCTCATTCATATATGCACTGTATATACTGCAACCAGCTGCACTCATGCTAGGATGGCTGGAAAATCAATGAGGACGGGCAGTGATGTTTTTGCAGTTTGGAGATATAAAGATAGATAGCATATACTATATTAGAACTAATATGACATACATGACCTTGTGGGGCCAAGTCCTCTAGATGATTGAGAAGCATTCCATCATATAAAGAGACTCAGGGTTCTTATGCTTCAAAACCTGCTGGCTCTTGCATCAGTTACAGGTCCTGTATGTACAGCTGTACATGTAAGCTTACAACAAAGTAAATTTCTGAGAGAAAAGGGAAAAAAAATGTATTTCTTCCACAGCTACAGTTCTGTGTTTAGGGCACAATGATGTGTGCAACAACAATTGAGAAAGTATAAAAGTCCGCTGCAGGATAGGGATTTCAGAGGAAAAAATGTGTATAAGGTTCTAGTCATTTGCAATGCAATGGGTGAAGTTGGCTTAGGAGCAGTAGCATGAAACAAATGACACCAGACTATGATGAACATGTTTTTTTCTGAAAACATCAGAGATTTCAAGGATGCTGAATACTTTGCCTGAAGAGATTCAAAATGGTACACTATGAAAAGAGGAGTCCAGGCACTGAAGTGGGATGCAATCAAGCAGTGTTACTGGGCAGTAACAGTGGAGAACAAACTACCAAGAGAACAGTGATGTTCATCTCACTTACATTGGTGATCAGGTTGTCAAGGAGGTACTGCAAAGAGAAGTGAGAGATTGAGATAATGTCTGGGTCAGAGGAACAGGGAAAACAACCTTTTTCACACATGGCTCTGTTTCCCTCACAACAGGACATCACATACAGAAATATCTAAGTTAGCTCCATAATAGTACTTGGCAGAGGTTGTTCGTGTGCTTGTACATGATGCAAAGGAGATAGTTGTGGTGGTGCAGTGGTGCTATTTTCAGCAGGCCTAGAACTTTCAAATGATATCAAACACTACTTTAAATGTGGTGAAAAACATTAATGACATTAATGATGCCTAATAACAGCAGAACTGTGACTCTACAGTCACCCAATTTACATGTGGCTAAAAACAATAAGGAAACTGATGTAATAAACTAAACAAAACCTTAATTTCATAACAATTAATAAAATTCCATAGAAGGCAATCAACAATAAATATTATAGAATATTTTGTCATTTTAAGCAAAAGCAATCAACAAAACCAACTATGTTCTGTGATACTGTATTTGCATCTCATAAGAAATATTGTGTGCATGTGTGTGTGTGTGTATGTGTATTTACCTAGTTGTAGTTTTACAGGGCCTGGGCTTTTATGCTCGTGTGGCCCCATCTCCATATCTACACTTATCCAATTTTTCTTTAAAACTATGCACACTCGTTGCTGTCACCACTTCTTCACTCAGATTGTTCCACGTCTCAACACATCTTTGCATGAAACTATATTTTCTTATATCTCCTAGACATCTTCTCTTCCTCAGCTTTTTACTATGCGATCTTGTGCTTCGACTGTCATATTCTTCTCTCAGGAGCAGTTTCTCATTATCCACTTGGTCCATTCCGTTGATCAATTTATAAACTTGTATCAGATTCCCTCTCTCCCTTCTCTGTTCCAGAGTTGGTAGATCCATAGACTTTAGTCTCTCCTCATATGTCATCCATTCAAATTCTTGAACCATTCTTGTAGCCATTTTTTGTAGTCTCTCCAGCTTCCTTATGTGTTTCTTTTTATGGGGGGGCCACACTACACCTGCATATTCCAATCTGGGTCTTATTATAGTACTTATCAATTTCTTCATCATTTCTTTGTCCATGTAAAGAAATGCTAATTCAATATTCCTTAGCAGATTATATGTCTCTCTGAAGATTTTATCTATATGGCTTACCGGTTAATTGTTTTCTTCCATCGTCACTCCCAAATCCTTTTCCTTTTTTACTTTCTCCAGTTCTAGTCCATCTCCAATCTTGTAGATTCCCACTGGTCATCTTTCACTCTTTCCCATTTCCATGACATGGCTTTTGTCTACACTGAATTCCATCTCCCACTTTTTACTCCATTCCCAGATCTTATTTCGGTCTTCCTGCAGTATTTCACAATCCTCTTCTTGCTTTATAACTCCGCACAGTTCCGCATCGTCTGCAAACAGATTTATGTAGCTGTTCACTCCTTCTGGCATGTCATTTATGTATATGAGGAAAATTATTGGCGCCAGTACTGACCCCTGCGGCACTCCACTTTCTACTGCTCTCCACTCAGACTTCATATCTTTGACTACCGTCCTTATTTCTTTCCCCCTCAAATAATTTTCCATCCATTTCAATGTGCTTACTTTTAAGCCACCCTTCTCCTCTAACTTCCACAGTAGCCTTGCATGTGGTACTTTATTAAATGCCTTTGTGTGTGTGTGTTGTATTTACCTAGTTGTAGTTTTACAGGGCCTGGGCTTTATGCTCGTGTGGTCCCGTCTCCATATCTACACTTATCCAATTTTTCTTTAAAACTATGTACACTCTTTGCTGATACCACTTCCTCACTCAAACTGTTCCAAGTCTCAACACATCTTTGCGAGAAACTAAATTTTTTAACATCTCTCAGACATCGTCCCTTCCTTAGTTTCTTACTATGCGATCTTGTGCTTCTAAAGTCATATTCTTCTCTCAGGATCAGTTTCTCATTATCCACTTCATCCATTCCGTTAATCAATTTATAAACTTGTATCAGATCCCTCTCTCTTCTCTGCTCCAAGGTTGGTAGATCCATTGCCTTTAGTCTCTCCTCATATGCCATCCCTTTAAATTCTGGAACCATTCTTGTAGCCATTTTTGTAGTCTCTCTAATTTTCTTATGTGTTTCTTTTATGGGAGTCCACACAACTCCTGCATATTCCAATCTAGGTCTTATTTTAGTACTTATCAATTTCTTCATCATTTCCTTGTCCATATAGTGAAATGCTACTCCAATATTCCTTAGCAAATTATACGTCTCTCTGAAAATTCTATCAATATGGCTAACCGGTTGATTATTTTCTTCCATTGTCACTCCCAAGTCCTTTTCCTTTTTACTTTTTCTAGTTCTACTCCATCTCCCATCTTATAGATTCCCACTGGTCGTCTTTCACTTTTTCCCATTTCCATGACATGGCTTTTGTCCACATTGAATTCCATCTCCCATTTTTGCTCCATTTCCAGATCTTGTTTAAGTCTTCCTGTAGTATTTCACAATCCTCTTTTGTTTAATGACTCTGCACAGTTTCGCATCGTCCGCAAACAGATTTATGTAGCTGTTCACTCCCTCTGGCATGTCATTTATATATACGAGAAAAAGTATTGGTGCCAATACTGACCCCTGTGGCACTCCGCTGTCTACTGTTCTCCACTTGGACTTCATATCTTTAACTATCGTCCTTATTTCTCTCCCCCTTAAGTAATTCTTCATCCATCTCAATGTGCTTCCTTTAAGCCACCCTTCTCCTCTAACTTCCATAGTAATCTTTCATGTGGCACTTTATCAAAAGCCTTTTTAGATCTAAATAAATACAGTCAACCCATCCTCTCTCTCTTGTACTTTATCAACTATTCTAGAGTAGAAACTCAATAAATTTGTCACACATGACCGACCTTTTCTAAAACCAAATTGGCTATTTGATAATATTTTGTTGTCTTCAAGAAACTCGATCCATTGCTTCTTTATTACTTTTTCACACATCTTGCATATTACACTAGTTAGTGATACCGGCCTGTAATTTAAAGGTTCTTCCTTCCTTCCGCTCTTATATATGGGAACCACCTCAGCTCTTTTCCACTCCACTGGCACTGTTCCATTTTCTATTGAGCATTTTATGATGTTGTATATTGGACTTGCTAGTTCTTCCCTACATTCTTTCAGTATTCTGCCTGAGACTTCATCCGGTCCCATTGCCTTTTCCTCATCCAATTCCGTCATCAACTTTTTATTTCAAGCTTGGTTACTTTAATCTCTTTCATATAGACAGTCTCTATTACCCTGTGGTCTTTCAAATTTGGATTCCTTAGTAAAGACCTCATGAAATTTACTATTTAACAGTTCTGCCATACTTTTGGGTCTTCCACCATTCCGTTTTCTCCTTTTAACCTTTCTATTGTTTCTTTTTGTCTTATTTTTCCATTTATGAATCTGTAGAACAATTTTGGTTGTTCCTTACATTTTTCGACAATGTCCTTTTCATAGTTCTTTTCTTCTTCCTTTCTCACCTTAGCATATTCATTTCTTGCTGTTTTGAAGTTTTCCTTATTTTCTGGATTTCTGTTTCTTCTCCACCTTTTCCATGCTCCATCTCGTTTCTCCTTTGCCCTAGCACATCTTGCATTAAACCAATCTTTCTTTCCTTCTTCTTTAGGTCTATATTTCGGAACATATTCCTGACCCCAGTTTTGTATATTTCCAAAAATAAGTTATATTTCTCTTGAACCGTTAATGAGTTTTCCATCTCCTCCCAGTTTACGTTTTAAAATAGTTCTTGAGATTCTCAATATCAGCCTTTCTGTAATTTAATCGGTCTCCTTTGTATGATTCATCTCTATCTTCCTTTCCTTCTTCTATATCCATCTCTAATATTACATGGTCACTCTTTCCCAATGGGCACTTGTATCTTATATCATCGTTAATTGGTATATCCCTTGTAAAAACTAGGTCTAATCTTGCCGGCTCATCGTTTCCTCTGAATCTTGTGTTTTCCTTTACTCTTTGGACCATCAAATTATCTATCATTAGGTTCAGGAATCTATCTCCCAGGCATCTTCCCCATACCACTTTCATAATTTTCCCAGTCTACCTCCTTACAGTTGAAATCTCCTATCAATATCACTTTTCTCCTTTCCTTAATGATTCTTGTAAGACTCCTTATTGTGTCATCTATCATGTCTCTATATTCTTGGTTAGTCCATGAGTTTGTTTTGGTGGCACATATGTTCCAATGATTGTTAACTCCTTTTTGTTAATATGCATCTTAACATACAGTATTTCTGATTTTCCTTCCCCAAACTCCACTTGATTTACCACTATCTCCTTCCTTAACATCATCATGACTCCTCCTCCTCCTTTACCCACTCTCTCTCTCCTCCATATATTATACCTTTTATCTATGTCTATTTTATTGCCTCATTTAACTTTGTTTCCACCAGGCATACAATATCTGGTTCTTCTTTCTTTATGTAATCTCTTAATTCTAATTTACTAGATAAAATCCCATCTATGTTTGTATACATCATTTTAATCTCTTGTTCTTATCATTTTTAGTTAAACTTGCTCCATTCTTTTCTCTTCTTTCTCTTTTATATACCATTTCCTTATCCTGTCTCCTATAATTCTCCAAAAATGCCTTCTTCTCCTCCTCTGACCTTTCATTATTTTTTCTCTTGCTTCTGCCACCAGTTCATTGTGTCTCTTCCTTTCCTCCTCGTTTCTATTTTTCTTTATATATATATCTTTGCAACCTTCTGTTTCTCTGAGTTTCGTTTTCTATATAGTACTTCTTCTGCTGCTGCTTGTGATTTTAGTAATATCTTAATTGGTCTCACTGTTCCTTCTTGATATGGTCCCATTCTATGGATTTCTTCTACTTCCTCTTCTAAGTTCTGTCTATCCTCGTCATTCAGATGTTTTAGTAGGTCTTTTACTGATTTCATTTCGTCTTTTTCCTTCTTGGTCTATATTTAACATTTTTTCTTTCAGTCCAAAAATAATTACACTCTTCTTTTTTCCGCAATTTCTCTTACTAAATTTTCTTTTTCTTGAGGACTCCTATCATTTTGCTTGTCATATTTTCATCTCTTTCTTTTAACTGTTCTTGAAATACTTCTTGAAATGATTCCTTGTCTTTCTTATCTTGGATTCTCCATGCTTGTACTTCTTTTTAATCACGTCTTGTACTCTTTCTTCTTCTTTGTTAACTAGATCTTTTAGCTTTTCTTTTTCTTTCTCGGCTTTACCGAGTCCTTCTTCCATCAATTTCTTATAGTTCGCTATTTGGACTTTTAATTCTTCATTTTCGGTTCTTAGCCTAGTTTCGTTTTCTTCCACTCTTTTATCCTTTCTTTCAATTTCTGGAGCTCTTTATCCTGTTCTTCATTCTCTTTCATTCCCATACTCTCCTTTATCAATTTATCTAATTTACGTTCGATAGTTAAGACTCTATCAAATAGTGAAGTTTGCGCCGTATCAAAGCCTTCAAATTCTCCTCCTCCCTCACCAACATTGTCATCATCAGCTTTCATTCTTTCCTTGTCACATACCTGCATTTAGATGGAATATCTTTCTCACTCATTATTATTTAACACTGTATTCATGAAAAAAAATGAGTCCACACTTATCGCCCAGGCCACTGTAAACCCAAACAAAGGTAGTGAAGATCAGCTGATTCTCGGGAGCGACGGTATCGCGTCCTTCCTCTGCTGCGTCTCTCTGTGTGTGTGTGTGTGTGTGTGTGTGTGTGTGTGTGTGTGTGTGTGTGTGTGTGTGTGTGTGTGTGTGTGTGTGTGTGTGTGTGTGTGTGTGTGTGTGTGTGTGTGTATTTACCTAATTGTATTTACCTAATTGTAACATACGGAAAAGAGCTATGCTCGTGTTGTCCCGTCTCCATATCTATTAATGTCCAGCTTTTCTTAAAATCATGAATATTCCTTGCGTTGACCACTTCCACGTCTAAACTATTCCATGCTTCCACCCTTCTATGAGGAAGCTATATTTTTCACATCTCTCCTATAAGTGGCCATTTTAGTTTTTCCCATGCCCTCTCGACATTCTTCCATTCCACATACACAGATCTTCCCTATCCATTTTTCCATGCCAATCATCACTCTGTATATTGCTATCAGGTCTCCCCTTTCTCTTCTGTTTTCCAGGGTTGGAAGTTGCATTCTTTTCAGTCTGTCTTCATAAGTCAAATCTCTTAAGTCAGGCACCATTTTGTTGCAGCCCTCTGTACTTTCTCTAGTTTCCTTATGTGTTTCTTTAAGTTCGAGCCCACTGTATTGTTGCATATTCAAGCCTCGGTCTTATCATTGCAGTAATTATTTTCTTCATCATTTCTTCATCTAGATATCGAACGCCACTCTTATGTTCCTCAATAAGTTCAATACTTCTCCAATTATTTTGTTTATATGTCTCTCTGGCGATAGGTCATTGGTAATTGTCACCCCAAGGTCTTTTTCTTCATGACTGGTTTTATGTCTTCATTTCCTATCTTGTACATACTCCTGATTCTTCTTTCACTCTTGCCAAACTCTATTTTCTTGCATTTTGTCGTGTTGAACTCCATTTGCCATGTACAGCTCCATTTCCATATTCTGTCCAAGTCTTCCTGGAGTAGTTCGCAATCTTTGTCACATCTCACTTTTCTTAACAATTTTGCATCGTCTGCAAATAGGCTCACATAACTGGACACCCCATCCACCATGTCATTTATGTAGACTGCGAACATTACTGGTGCCAACACTGATCCCTGTGGAACTCCACTCTCCACCAATCCCCATTCTGATGGTCTGTCCTTAATTATTGTTCTCATTTCTCTTCCTACCAAAAGTCTTCCATCCATTTTAGTAAACTGCCATGCACTCCTCCTACCATTTCAAGTTTCCAGATCAGTCTCTGGTGTGGTACCTTATCAAAGGCCTTTTTTAAATCCAGATATATTCCATCAGCCCAACCATCTCTTTCCTGTATTACATCTATCACCCTCGAATAGTAACATATCAGGTTTGTCGTGCATGAACGCCCTTTCTAAAACCAAATTGACACTCACAAAGTATGTCATTTTCTCCAAGAAGTCTGTCCATCTAGTCTTCACCACCCTCTCACACATCTTAGCTACCACACTTGTAAGTGACACTGGTCTATAGTTCAATGGGTCTCTCTTGTTACCTGATTTATAGATTGGGACAATGTTAGCTCTTTTCCAGTCTTGGGGCACTACACCTTCCCTTAATGAGGCATCAATTACTTCACAAACTTTTTCTGCCAATTGCTCCTGCATTCTCTTAAAATCCATCCTGATACCCCATCAGGTCCCACAGCTTTTCTCACTTCTAAACTCCCCATCATGTTCTTGATCTCCTCCACCGTTACTTGAAACTCCTTCATAATCCCTTTCTGTTCCATTACCAGTGGTTTGTCAAAAGCAGTCTCCTTTGTGAATACCTTCCGAAAGCATCCATTCATAGCCTCTGCCATTTCCTGGGATCTTCACTGTATACTCCATTTACTTCTAAACTTTCAATACTTTCTCTATTTTTGATGTTGTTGTTCACATGTCTGTAAAAAAGCCTTGGTTGGTCTTTACATTTATCAATTATATCCTTTTCTTGTTTCTTTCTTTCTTCTCTTCTAATCAACACATATTCATTTCTTGCTCTTTTGTAACTTTCCACTGCTTAATCCGTCTTTTCCTTCTCCACCTCTTCCATGCATCCTCTTTTCTTGTTCTAGCCTTTTCACATCTATCGTTAAACCAGTCCTGCTTTCCAACTTCTCTATGTTGTCTTATTGGTACAAATTTTTCTCACCTTCTTTGTATATTTTATAAATTCCTTCCACTTTTCATTTGCTCCTTAGCACTCTTGAATTTCATCCAATTTGTCTCTTGAAAGAATTTCTTTAGGTTTCCAAAATCTGTCTTGGCATAATTCCATCTTCCCACTTTATATTCTTCATTTCTTCTAGATTTCTCTTCGTCTATCACCTTGAACTCCAAAACTGCATGATCACTCTTTGCTAAAGGGCACTCCACCCTCATCTCCTCAATGACCATTGGCTCTGTACTAAAGACCAAGTCCAGTCTTGACGATGCTCCCTCTCCTCCAAACCTAGTATCTTCTTTGACCCACTGAGTTAACACATTTTCCATTGCCAGTGTCAATAGTGTATTTCCCCATGTTGTCTCTGATCCTTCCATTGACCAGTCCTCCCAACACACCTCTTTACAATTAAAATCTCCCATCATTATAGTTCGTTCACAGCCACCCAACATTTCTTCCAGACATGTTCCTGTATCACTTATCATTTCTTCATATTCCTGTACTGACCATGCATTTGTCTTAGGTGGTACGTACACCACTATGTAGTGCCTCTTTTTCCTTCATTAGTTTCTGCTCTGATCTTTAGCACTTCTGCCTTTCCCATACCTTTTTCACTTGATCCACCTTTATATCTTTTTAACCAGCAACATCACTCCTCCTCCCATCTTACCTACTCTATTTCTTTTCCAAACGTTATATTTCCTTCTCCAACCTTCATCAGGTCTTCTCCTCTCTCAGTTTTGTTTCAGTAAGACCCACAATATCTGGGTTCTTGTCCCTCAAGTAATCGTTGAGTTCTAAAATCCCGATATCACTCCATTTATGTTGGAATACATTACATTTCGCTCATATGTAAGTTTCTTTAGTCCTTTCTTGCTGTACTTTTCTGGGTTATGAACCACTTCCTCAGTCTCATATCCAAGATTCTCCAGAAAAACTCTTTCTTCTCTTCTTCTGTCCTCTCTTCATTTTTTTCAAAGCCTCCTTTCTCAACTCATTTAACATTTCTCTTTCCTTTTCACCGAGATCTCTTCTCAACCAAATCTTCCTTGTTGTTTCCTGCTGGGCTAGCCTCCATGACTTCTCCACCAATTCATCTACATCCTTTTGTGACTTAAGTTTGATTCTTATTGGCCTCATACCTTCTCTTGTGAACTTTCCAATTCTATGGAAGTCCTCTATTTCTTGTACTAGGTCTTTTCCTCCTCTTGCACCACATTAATGATATTATTTATCACCTTTTTATGTTTTTCTCTCTCCATTTTACTCGGTGTCTTATCCTCCTCCACACCAAATATCACCACACATCTCTTTTTGTCTACAGTTTCCCTCACCAATGTCTCATTTGACTTAATAACCTTCACCACTTTCTCAGCTATCTTCTCTTCTATGATCTGTTGATCTATAATTTCAGCAAGGCCCAAAGTTTTCTCCCCTGACTCTTTGATTTCCTTTTCCAGACTTGCAACTTTGTAATTTACCTCCTTTCTTTCCACTTCCTGACTTTTTTTCCATTCAGCCTGCTTCTCCATCACTTTTCCTAGAGATTCTCCACATTTTTCGCAATTCACTTTAATTAGCTTAACTTCCTCTTTCAGTGCTGCATTTTCCTTCTTCATATCGGCACCATCTCTCTTTACATTGTCATAACTCGTTTCCAGGCCCTCATACTTTTCAAACAGTTTTTCAATTTTACCTTCTAACTCCAGAATTTTCTTCACATAAGCGCTCTCTGTGTGTGTGTGTGTGTGTATTTACCTAGTTGTATTTACCTAGTTGTAGTTTTACAGGGCCTGGGCTTTATGCTCGTGTGGTCCTGTCTCCATATCTACACTTATCCAATTTTTCTTTAAAACTATGTACACTCTTTGCTGATACCACTTCCTCACTCAAACTGTTCCAAGTCTCAACACATCTTTTGGAAACTAAATTTTTAACATCTCTCAGACATCGTCCCTTCCTTAGTTTCTTACTATGCGATCTTGTGCTTCTAAAGTCATATTCTTCTCTCAGGATCAGTTTCTCATTATCCACTTCATCCATTCCGTTAATCAATTTATAAACTTGTATCAGATCCTCTCTCTCTTCTCTGCTCCAAGGTTGGTAGATCCATTGCCTTTAGTCTCTCCTCATATGCCATCCCTTTCAATTCTGGAACCATTCTTGTAGCCATTTTTGTAGTCTCTCTAATTTTCTTATGTGTTTCTTTTTATGGGAGTCACACAACTCCTGCATATTCCAATCTAGGTCTTATTTTAGAACTTATCAATTTCTTCATCATTTCCTTGTCCATATAGTGAAATGCTACTCCAATATTCCTTAGCAAATTATATGTCTCTCTGAAAATTCTATCAATATGGCTAACTGGTTGATTATTTTCTTCCATTGTCACTCCCAAGTCCTTTTCCTTTTTTACTTTTTCTAGTTCTACTCCATCTCCCATCTTATAGATTCCCACTGGTCGTCTTTCACTTTTTCCCATTTCCATGACATGGCTTTTGTCCACATTGAATTCCATCTCCCATTTTTTGCTCCATTTCCAGATCTTGTTTAAGTCTTCCTGTAGTATTTCACAATCCTCTTTTTATTTAATGACTCTGCACAGTTTCGCATCGTCCATAAACAGATTTATGTAGCTGTTCACTCCTCTGGCATGTCATATATATATATAGAGAAAAGTATTGGTGCCAATACTGACCCTGTGGCACTCCGCTGTCTACTGTTCTCCACTTGGACTTCATATCTTTAACTATCGTCCTTATTTCTCTCCCCCTTAAGTAATTCTTCATCCATCTCAATGTGCTTCCTTTTAAGCCACCCTTCTCCTCTAACTTCCATAGTAATCTTTCATGTGGCACTTTATCAAATGCCTTTTTTAGATCTAAATAAATACAGTCAACCCATCCCTCTCTCTCTTATACTTTATCAACTATTCTAGAGTAGAAACTCAAGAAATTTGTCACACATGACCGACCTTTACTAAAACCAAATTGGTTATTTGATAATATTTTGTTGTCTTCAAGAAACTCAATCCATTGCTTCTTTATTACTTTTTCACACATCTTGCATATTACACTAGTTAGTGATACCGGTCTGTAATTTAAAGCTTCTTCCTTCCTTCCGCTCTTATATATGGGAACCACCTCAGCTCTTTTCCACTCCACTGGCACTGTTCCATTTTCTATTGAGCATTTTATGATGTTGTATATTGGACTTTGTTTTTTTTTTTGTTTGTGTGTGTGTGTGTGTGTGTGTGTGTGTGTGTGTGTGTGTGTGTGTGTGTAATTATTGTTTGTGTGTGTCCATATTTACCTAGTTGTAGTTTTACAGGGCCTGGGCTTTATGCTCGTGTGGATCTCCCCGAAACTCCTTCATAATCTCCATATCTACACTTATCAATCTTACTTTAAAAGTATGCACACTCGTTGCAGACACACTTCTTCATTTAAACTGTTCCACGTCTCAATACATCTTTGGAAACTATATTTTTAATATCTCTCAGACATCTTCCTTTCTCAGCTTTTACTATGCGATCTTGTGCTTCGGATGTCATATTCTTCTCTCAGGATCAGTTTCTCATTATCCACGTGGTCCATTCCGTTAATCAATTTATAAACTTGTATCAGGTCTCCTCTCTCCCTTCTTTGTTCCAGGGTTGGTAGATCCTTTAGTCTCTCCTCATATGTCATCCCTTCAAATTCTGGAACCATTCTTGTAGCCATTTTTGTAGCTCTCTCCAATTTCCTTATGTGTTTCTTTTTATGAGGGGTCCACACTACTCCTGCATATTCCAATCTGGGTCTTATTACAGTACTTATCAATTTCTTCATCATTTCTTTGTCCATGTAGTGAAATGCTACTCCAATATTCCTTAGCAAATTATATGTTTCTCTAAAAATTCTATCAATATGGTTTACTGGTTGATTGTTTTCTTCCATCCTCACTCCTAAGTCCTTTTCCTTTTTAACTTTCTTCAGTTCTACTCCATCTCCCATCTTATAGATTCCCACAGGTCGTCTTTCACTCTTTCCCATTTCCATGACATGGCTTTTGTTCACATTGAATTCCATTTCCCACTTTTTACTCCATTCCCAGATCTTATTTAGGTCTTCTTGCAGTATTTCACAATCCTCTTTTTGCTTTATAACTCTGCACAGTTTCGTATCATCTGCAAACAGATTTATGTAGCTGTTCACTCCTTCTGGCATGTCGTTAATATAAATGAGGAAAAGTATTGGTGCCAATACTGACCCCTGTGGCACTCCGCTTTCTACTGCTCTCCTCTTGGACTTCATATCTTTAACTACCGTCCTTATTTCTCTCCCCCTCAAATAATTTTCTATCCATCTCAATGTGCTTCCTTTTAAGCCACCCGTCTCCTCTAACTTCCATAGTAATCTTCCATGTGGCACTTTGTCAAACGCCTTTTTTAAATCCAAATAAATACAGTCAACCCATTCCTCTCTCTCTTGTATTCTATCAACTATTCTAGAATAGAAACTCAATAAATTAGTTACACAAGACCGTCTTTTTCTAAAACCAAATTGGCTATTTGATATTAATTTGTTGTCTTCAAGGAATTCGATCCATTGTTTCTTTATTATTCTTTCACATATCTTGCATATTACACTAGTTAGTGATACCAGTCTGTAATTTAAAAGTTCTTCCTTCCTTCCGCTCTTATATATGGGAACCACCTCAGCTCTTTTCCATTCTACTGGTACTGTTCCATTTTCTATTGAGCATTTTATGATGTATATAGGACTTGCTAGTTCTTCCCTACATTCTTTCAGTATTCTGCCTGACACTTCATCTGGTCCCATTGCCTTCTCTTCATCCAGTTCCTTTATTAACTCTTTTATTTCAAGCTTGGTTACTTTAATCTCTTTCATATAGATTGTCTCTCTATTACTCTGTGGCCTTTCAAATTTGGATTCCTTAGTAAAAACCTCCTGGAATTTTTTATTTAATAGTTCTGCCATACTTTTTGGGTCTTCCACCATCCCGTTCTCTCCTTTTAACCTTTCTGTTGTTGTTTTTTTTGCCTAATTTTTCCATTTATGAATCTATAGAAGAATTTTTGTTATTTCTTACATTTTTCGACAATGTCTTTTTCGAAGTCCTTTTCCTCTTCCTTCCTCACCTTAACATATTCATTTCTCGCTGCTTTGAAGTTTTCCTTATTTGCTAGATTTATATTTCTCCTCCACCTTTTCCATGCTCCATCTCTTTTCTCCTTTGCCCTAGCACACCTTGCATTAAACCAATCTTTCTTTCCTTGTTCTTTAGGTCTATATTTCGGGACATATTCCCTGACTCCTGTTTTGTATATTTCCAAAAATAAGTTATATTTCTCTTGCATTGTCTCTGAGTTTTCCATCTCCTCCTAGTCTATGTTTTTAAAATAGTTCTTGAGATTCTCAATATCAGCCTTTCTGTAATTTAATCGGTTTCCTTTGTATGAATCGTCTCTATCTTCCTTTCTCTCTTCTATATCCATTTCTAATATTACATGGTCACTCTTTCCCAATGGGCACTTAAATCTTATATCATCATTCATTTGTATACCCCTTGTAAAAACTAGGTCGAATCTCTCGCTCTTTCCTCTGAATCTTGTGCATTCCTTTATTCTCTGGTCCATCATATTGTCTATCATTAGGTTCAAGAATCTTTCTCCCCAGGCTTTTTCCCCCATACCACTTTCATAATTTTCCCAGTCCACTTCTTTACAGTTGAGATCTCCTACTAATATCACTTTTCTCCTTTCTTTAACGATTGTCGTTAGACTCCTTATTGTGTCATCTATCATGTCTTTATATTCTTGATTGGTCCATGAATTTGTTTTTGGTGGCACATATGTTACAATGATTGTTAACTCTTTTTTATTAATATGCATCTTAACATACAATACTTCTGCTTTTCCTTCCCCACATCCCACTTGGTTTATCACTATCTCCTTCCTTAACATCATTATGATTCCTCCTCCTCCTTTACCCACTCTGTCTCTTCTCCATACATTATACCTGTGTGTGTGTATTCACCTAGTTGTATTCACCTAGTGTGGCCCCGTCTCCATATCTACACACATCCAACTTTCCTTTAAAACTATGCACACTCCTTGCTGACAACACCTCCTCACTCAAACCATTCCACACCTCCACACATCTTTGTGGGAAACTATATTTTTTCACATCCTTCAAGCATATTCCCTTGGCTATCTTTTTACTATGCGATCTTGTAGTTCTACTTAAGTTTTCCTCTCTCAACATCATTTGCTCATTATCCACTTCATCCAGTCCATTCAACAGTTTATAAACCTGTATTAAATCTCCTCTTTCTCTTCTTTGTTCCAAGGTAGGCAAATTCATTTCTTTTAATCTCTCCTCATAGGTCATTTCTGCCAATTCCGGAACCATTTTTGTTGCCATTCTCTGCAATCTCTCCAACTTCCTTATATGCTTCTTTTATAAGGGACCAAACCACTCCAGCATATTCCAATCTTGGTCTAATTACCATACTAATTAATTTCTTCATCATATCTTTATCCATATAATGGAAGGCTAATCCAATATTTTTATCAAATTATACGTTTCTCCAAACATCTTATCAATATGAGCCTCAAACTGCCCATGGTCTTGTATTATCACTCCCAAATCCTTTTCCTTTTCCACCTTTTTCAACACTACTTCTTCACCCATCTTATATGACCCTCTTGGCCGTCTTCCACTCTTTCCCATCTCCATCACATGACTTTTGCTCAGATTAAATTCCATTTGCCACCTCTTGCTCCACTCCCAAATCTTATCCAGGTCTGCCTGTAAAATTTCACAATCTTCTTCACTCTTCACACACCTACACAACTTCGCATCATCCGCAAACAAATTAATATAACTGTTTACTCCTCTGGCATGTCATTTATATATACCAGGAAAAGTATTGGTGCCAGCACTGAGCCTTGTGGGACTCCACTCTCCACCACCAACCAGTCCGACCTTGCATCCCTTATTACCGTTCTCATCTCCCTCCATCTCAAGTAGTTTTCCATCCACTTTAACACTTTTCCTTTCAGTCCTCCATAAATCTCTACTTTCCATAACAGTCTCGTGAGGTACCTTGTCAAAAGCTTTCTTTAAATCCAAATATACACAGTCCATCCATCCTCTCTCTCCTGTATTTTGTCAACCACTCTTGAATAAAAGCTCAGTAGATTTGTTACACATGACCTCCCTTTCCTGAAGCCAAATTGATGATCCGATAATAACTTATGATCCTCCAGGAACCGTATCCAATATTTCTTTATCACCCTCTCACAAATCTTACCGACCACACTTGTTAGAGACACAGGTCTATAGTTAAGAGGCTCTTCCTTACTGCCTCCCTTATAAATGGGCACCACTTCAGCTCTCTTCCACTCTACTGGTACTTCCCTGTTTCTAATGAGCACCTTATAATATCATATAATGGATCAATCAATTCTTCTCTACACTCCTTCAATAATTTTCCTGAAACTTCATCTGGTCCCATCGCTTTATCATCTTTAAGTTCCTCCAACATTTTATATAACTCCTTTTAGGTATCTTAATGTCCTCCATGTGCACATTTCCTTGTACATTCTGTGGCTTTACAAACATTGTTTCTTTAGTAAATACTTGCTGAAACCTATTATTTAGCAATTCCGCTATATTCTTAGGGTCATCTACTATCCCTTGCTCTCCTTTTAATCTTTCAATGGACTCTCTCTTTTAAGTTTACCATTTATGAACCTGTAAAACAATTTTGGATGTTCCTTACTCTTGTCTACAATATCTTTTCAAATTTTCTTTCTTCCTCCTCCTTACCCTCACATACTCATTTCTTGCCACTCTATAATTCTCCTTATTTAGTATATTCCTGCTCTTTTTCCATCTTTTCCAAGCCACATCTCTCTTTTCCTTAGCCTTAACACAAGTTGCATTAAACCAATCCTTTCTTCCTTCCTCTCTTGGTTTATACTTTGGTACAAATTTCATAACTCCTTCTTTATAATATTTCATAAAAATCTCATATTTCTTTTGCACTTCTCTGATTTGTAACATCTCCTCCCAATCTAATTTTCTGAAATAATTTTTCAAACTTTCTGTGTCCATCTTTCTATAATTCAATCTACCACTCCTGTATGTCTCGTCCTTCCTTCGCTGTGTTGTTGCTATCTGCATTTCCATAACCACATGATCACTCTTTCCCAAAGGACACTTGTATTGTATATCTCCACATAGGTACACTTCTCTTGTTAACACCAAATCCAGTCTAGCCGGTTCATCATCTCCTCTATATCTAGTATTTTCCTTCACCCTCTGTTCCATCATATTTTCCATCATTAGATTAAGAAATCTCTCTCCCATGCTTCTTCTCCAACACCACTTACTAGATTTTCCCAATCCACCTCCTTACAATTAAAATCTCCTACTAGTATCACCTTTCTTTTTCCAGATAATACACTTTCCAAACTCTGTAAAGTATCCTTGATCATATTGTCGTATTCCCTTAATGTCCAAGAATTTGTTTTAGGAGGTACATAGGTCACCATGATTATTAATTCTTTTCCATCACTTTTATCCTTATGCTTATCACTTCTGCGTTGTTCTTCCCATACCAAACCTTATCCACATTTATTTATTTCTTCGTCATAATCATAACTCCTCCTCCACCTTTACTCTCCCTATCCTTTCTCCATATATTATATTTATTATCCAAATTTATCTTTGTTTTTTCATGCAATTTTGTCTCAGTCAAACACAGGCTTCTCCACTATCATATAGTCTTGCAATTCCAATCTACTTGACAGTATCCCATCTATATTAGTATACATTACGGTCCACCCACTGCTCCTCTAGGGTTCCTCCGTATTCCTTCTTTCCACATACCACTTTCTGACTCTCTCCTATAACTCTCCAAAAACTTTTCTCTTTCCTCCTCAGACCGCTCATCATTTTTCCTTCTCGCCTCTTCCAACAATTCCTTATATCTTCTCCTCTCTTCCTCATTTCTATTCTTTCTCACAAACACCTCTTTACAACCTTCTATCTCTCTTAACTTTGATGTTCTATATAGGACATCCTCCCAGATTGTTGTGACTTCAGTACTACTTTAATCGGTCTGTTCACTCCTCCTTATACGGACCCAGTCTATGGATCTCTTCCACTTCTTCTTGTAGGTCTTTTTTTCATCATCATTTAGATTTTTGAACAGATCTCTTACCGTTTTCAATTCTTCCTTAATTCTCTTAGGCTTATATGTTATATTTTGTTCTTTCATCCCAAATATTAACACACTCTTCTTCTTTTCTGCTATTTCCCTTATCAATGTTTCCTTATTCTTCATTACATTAACCAGTTCCTTGGACCTTTCTTTTTTGTCTTCCTTCAACTGATCTTTAATTATTTCTTGTAATCCAACCATCTCTGCTTCCCTCGACTCAGTCCATTGTGTTTTCTTCAGTTCCCATTCCCTTTCAAGCCTTTCATTCTGCTCACTAATCATTTCCTTAAAGTCATCTTTCTCCTTTACTACTCTCTCCATTTTCTCCTCCAACCATCTCTTGTATTTTTCAACCTCCACCTTCAAATGCATTCTCATCCACCAATCGTTTTTCATTTTCCTCCAGTCTCTTAACTCTTTCCTTCAAAGCCTTGCGGAATTCTCTATCCTGCTCCTCCTCACTCCTCTGAACTTTTAATTCCTTCACTAACTCCTCAAATCTCTTCTCCAACATCACCAATCTACCTTGCAATGTTGCCCCTGTTGAAGCTGGACTCATGCTTTGACTGGCCACTGTGTGTGTGTGTGTGTGTGTGTGTGTGTGTGTTTCACTGTTTGATCTGCTGCAGACTCTGACGAGTGTGTGTGTGTGTGTGTAGTTACCTAATTTACCTAATTGTAACATACGGAAAAGAGCTATGCTCGTGTTGTCCCGTCTCCATATCTACTAATGTCCAGCTTTTTCTTAAAATCATGAATATTCCTTGCGTTGACCACTTCCACGTCTAAACTATTCCATGCTTCCACCCTTCTATGAGGGAAGCTATATTTTTCACATCTCTCCTATAAGTGGCCATTTTAGTTTTTTCCCATGCCCTCTCGACATTCTTTCATTCCACATACACAGATCTTCCCTATCCATTTTTCCATGCCAATCATCACTCTGTATATTGCTATCAGGTCTCCCTTTCTCTTCTGTTTTCCAGGGTCGGAAGTTGCATTCTTTTCAGTCTGTCTTCATAAGTCAAATCTCTTAAGTCAGGCACCATTTTGTTGCAGCCCTCTGTACTTTCTCTAGTTTCCTTATGTGTTTCTTTAAGTTCGAGCCCACTGTATTGTTGCATATTCAAGCCTCGGTCTTATCATTGCAGTAATTATTTTCTTCATCATTTCTTCATCTAAATATCGAACGCCACTCTTATGTTCCTCAATAAGTTCAATACTTCTCCAATTATTTTGTTTATATGTCTCTCTGGCGATAGGTCATTGGTAATTGTCACCCCAAGGTCTTTTTCTTCATGACTGGTTTTATGTCTTCATTTCCTATCTTGTACATACTCCTGATTCTTCTTTCACTCTTGCCAAACTCTATTTTCTTGCATTTTGTCGTGTTGAACTCCATTTGCCATGTACAGCTCCATTTCCATATTCTGTCCAAGTCTTCCTGGAGTAGTTCGCAATCTTTGTCACATCTCACTTTTCTTAACAATTTTGCATCGTCTGCAAATAGGCTCACATAACTGGACACCCCATCCACCATGTCATTTATGTAGACTGCGAACATTACTGGTGCCAACACTGATCCCTGTGGAACTCCACTCTCCACCAAGCCCCATTCTGATGGTCTGTCCTTAATTATTGTTCTCATTTCTCTTCCTACCAAAAGTCTTCCATCCATTTTAGTAAACTGCCATGCACTCCTCCTACCATTTCAAGTTTCCAGATCAGTCTCCGGTGTGGTACCTTATCAAAGGCCTTTTTTAAATCCAGATATATTCCATCAGCCCAACCATCTCTTTCCTGTATTACATCTATCACCCTCGAATAGTAACATATCAGGTTTGTCGTGCATGAACGCCCTTTTCTAAAACCAAATTGACACTCACAAAGTATGTCATTTTTCTCCAAGAAGTCTGTCCATCTATTCTTCACCACCCTCTCACACATCTTAGCTACCACACTTGTAAGTGACACTGGTCTATAGTTCAATGGGTCTCTCTTGTTACCTGATTTATAGATTGGGACAATGTTAGCTCTTTTCCAGTCTTGGGGCACTACACCTTCCCTTAATGAGGCATCAATTACTTCACAAACTTTTTCTGCCAGTTGCTCCCTGCATTCTCTTAAAATCCATCCTGATACCCCATCAGGTCCCACAGCTTTTCTCACTTCTAAACTCCCCATCATATTCTTGATCTCCTCCACAGTTACTTGAAACTCCTTCATAATCCCTTTCTGTTCCATTACCAGTGGTTTGTCAAAAGCAGTCTCCTTTGTGAATACCTTCCGAAAGCATCCATTCATAGCCTCTGCCATTTCCTGGGATCTTCACTGCATACTCCATTTACTTCTAAACTTTCAATACTTTCTCTATTTTTGATGTTGTTGTTCACATGTCTGTAAAAAGCCTTGGTTGGTCTTTACATTTATCAATTATATCCTTTTCTTGTTTCTTTCTTTCTTCTCTTCTAATCAACACATATTCATTTCTTGCTCTTTTGTAACTTTCCCACTGCTTAATCCGTCTTTTCCTTCTCCACCTCTTCCATGCATCCTCTTTTCTTGTTCTAGCCTTTTCACATCTATCGTTAAACCAGTCCTGCTTTCCAACTTCTCTATGTTGTCTTATTGGTACAAATTTTTCTCACCTTCTTTGTATATTTTTATAAATTCCTTCCACTTTTCATTTGCTCCTTAGCACTCTTGAATTTCATCCAATTTGTCTCTTGAAAGAATTTCTTTAGGTTTCCAAAATCTGTCTTGGCATAATTCCATCTTCCCACTTTATATTCTTCATTTCTTCTAGATTTCTCTTCATCTATCACCTTGAACTCCAAAACTGCATGATCACTCTTTGCTAAAGGGCACTCCACCCTCATCTCCTCAATGACCATTGGCTCTGTACTAAAGACCAAGTCCAGTCTTGACGATGCTCCTCTCCTCCAAACCTAGTATCTTCTTTGACCCACTGAGTTAACACATTTTCCATTGCCAGTGTCAATAGTGTATTTCCCCATGTTGTCTCTGATCCTTCCATTGACCAGTCCTCCCAACACACCTCTTTACAATTAAAATCTCCCATCATTATAGTTCGTTCACAGCCACCCAACATTTCTTCCAGACATGTTCCTGTATCACTTATCATTTCTTCATATTCCTGTACTGACCATGCATTTGTCTTAGGTGGTACGTACACCACTATGTAGTGCCTCTTTTTCCTTCATTAGTTTCTGCTCTGATCTTTAGCACTTCTGCCTTTCCCATACCTTCTTTCACTTGATCCACCTTTATATCTTTTTAACCAGCAACATCACTCCTCCTCCCATCTTACCTACTCTATTTCTTTTCCAAACATTATATTTCCTTCTCCAACCATCATCAGGTCTTCTCCTCTCTCAGTTTTGTTTCAGTAAGACCCACAATATCTGGGTTCTTGTCCCTCAAGTAATCGTTGAGTTCTAAAATCCCGATATCACTCCATTTATGTTGGAATACATTACATTCCGCTCATACGTAAGTTTCTTTAGTCCTTTCTTGCTGTACTTTTCTGGGTTATGAACCACTTCCTCAGTCTCATATCCAAGATTCTCCAGAAAACTCTTTCTTCTCCTCTTCTGTCCTCTCTTCATTTTTTTCAAAGCCTCCTTTCTCAACTCATTTAACATTTCTCTTTCCTTTTCACCGAGATCTCTTCTCAACCAAATCTTCCTTGTTGTTTCCTGCTGGGCTAGCCTCCATGACTTCTCCACCAATTCATCTACATCCTTTTGTGACTTAAGTTTGATTCTTATTGGCCTCATACCTTCTCTTGTGAACTTTCCAATTCTATGGAAGTCCTCTATTTCTTGTACTAGGTCTTTTCCTCCTCCTGCACCACATTAATGATATTATTTATCACCTTTTTATGTTTTTTCTCTCTCCATTTTACTCGGTGTCTTATCCTCCTCCACACCAAATATCACCACACATCTCTTTTTGTCTACAGTTTCCCTCACCAATGTCTCATTTGACTTAATAACCTTCACCACTTTCTCAGCAATCTTCTCTTCTATGATCTGTTGATCTATAATTTCAGCAAGGCCCAAAGTTTTCTCCCAGACTCTTTGATTTCCTTTTCCAGACTTGCAACTTTGTAATTTACCTCCTTTCTTTCCACTTCCTGACTTTTTCCATTCAGCCTGCTTCTCCATCACTTTTCTAGAGATTCTCCACATTTTCGCAATTCACTTTAATTAGCTTAACTTCCTCTTTCAGTATTTCATTTTCCTTCTTCATATCGGCACTCTTTCATTACATTGTCATAACTCGTTTCCAGGCCCCATACTTTTCAAACAGTTTTCAATTTTACCTTCCAACTCCAGAATTTTCTTCACATAAACGCTCTTCTCCATTATTCCTTGAAATCCTGTGAAGTCTGATTCATCTTTCGAGTTCACGGCCGCCATGTTGCGCAGATGTAAACAAACCAGCTGATGGCTCAAACGCAGGCTACAGTTTATATTCACCTTCCCTGGACATTATTTTGCTAATCAACAGTTAACATGACTATATGGAGACGGGACAAACATTACAAGCTCCTTTCCCACCTTGGTTACTCTTAGGCAATGGTAACTGTAGAATTAGAGATGATTGCTCTGGAGCTCAGCGACCACATCCGCCATCGACGGTGTCCCGTGTGTGTGTGTGTGTGTGTGTGTGTGTGTGAAGTCTGTATATGAAGAACTGCAATTTCTCATGAATTTTTCCAGACTAAAAATGAAGTTATATAAGTTCTAACAAAATCATACACTCACACACACAAAACAATTCATCTGAATTGTGCAAAAATGGGAAGTGATGAGGAACTGGCTGTTACTAAGACAGATGACTCAAGTATCAGATGATCATTAAATAGAGTCTACCATTCCCAATATATACATAGAAAGTTTAGGCCAAATCTAGGAGAGGAATAAAAACAGAAATAAAGCATATAAGAAAATCAAGAGTGACAACAAGAAGGATTCATCATGTTCTGGTACTACAGACATATACATCCTATAAAGACCATCCTTCAACAGGCAACCTCAGGCAGGTCAAGGATTAATACAAGGGAGTCAAAGTGTAAAGAGGAACAAGACGAAGGTAGAGAAGATCAGATACTTTACACAAATCACAAGTACATGAATTAAGAAAAATATCATCACCACATTACAGGACAAGGATCCAAGCCTTTGGAAAATTCAATAACAAACACAATGGGAAAGAGTTATTAAAATGGGAATTACTGAATAGACAATCATTCCAGGCAAGAGATATGTAAGTAAGAGGTTGAATGGATATGGGGAATGTGGGAAGCACTATGGGATACCACAGGACACAATATCCTCTTACCTGCCCCATGCCTTCTTGTTTCTCCTGTGTAGCATAGAGAAGAGTGAGATATATATTACCACTACAATAACATTTTCACCTTAGCTACAGAACAGAGCCAAGAAAATGCAAAAGTAATGCAAGCGTAATCAGTGAAGAAAAGACAGCAATGAAGATCGATTATGACAAATTAATACTGGTTCACACTTTTATCTGAAATTGAAAAAAAAGAAGAAAAAAAAGAAAAAAAATTGAAAATATCCAAACTTTTTTTCCATGGCAGCTGTGTGCAAACAAAACCCTGCTGCATTCAGTACCAAACAGTAACAATAATGAGTGTAAACTGAAATTTCCATATCATGGACATATCATCATTATTAGGGATAGTGAACTCTTTTCAATCATGATCCAGTGTATTTGAAAAAGGCATGGTTGATAGCATTTCACAAATGTGGTATTGCCCTGATGAAAGCTTGTGCTGCTGCCACAAAAGCCTACTTGCTCAGACTGTCAGGTACATATTGTAATTGCCTGCTAGCTTGAAGAGTTGAATATTTTCATTAATTCTATAGAACCTCTTGCCTTTTGCAATGATGAATATGATAATTTAAGATGTTTCCTTGTCTGAATAGGAAGCTTTTGCTACAAGCAGCAGCAGTGACTCACCACCACCAATAAGAAGGCTGTATAACACAAGAAGGCTGTATAACACACAATGATATTTCTGTTCCCCGCTCAGTTGTTCATTCCTATTAACACGGAGGCTTAATTGGACTCATTGATTATGACAAGACAAATAAAATCTTGAAGCAGACTAGTGTATGAGGGGTTATAGAAAGCAGTGATGCACTTCTATCTCCAAACTTCTTTATTTAGTTAACTCCATTGAAAGTATTTAATGGGCATCACTGGTAGCTACACTAAGTAACAGAAATTCCCTCCACCATATTGTTCCCATTTCTCAACAAAACATCAAAGGTTAGAAGATAGAAAGAAAATAAAGCCTGTGGGCATCCACTACCATCTTCCTTAGGATATATTCCCTTCTCTCTCTTTCTGGCTTGCTCTAACCCCCTGCACTAAGGGAACAATACATGTCACTACATACTGTAGCTCAGTAGAGAATGTACCCTTTGACATTCTGTCACTCTGAACCAATTTATGCTTGAAGTTTAATTTGTTATAGCTCAAAATTTAAACCTAACTTCTTAATGTATCTAATGTATCAACAATTTATCATCTCTTTTATAAAAAAAAAATGTATTTTTTTATTTACCTAAAAAGAAAATTCTAAAATCTGAAAAGTGTCTAGTTCTGTGTAGTATTTTGGAAAAAGAGATTGTATATCTGCATATTTAACAGATTACGGCTGTACTGAATCATACATGAGTTCTAATATAATCTCATCTATTCAGATAAACATTCCCTATGACAATCTCAAGTGGTTGGTCACAATGCTCACTATAAACAGTTTTATGAGCTCCATTCCCTATAATTTTTCATCCTTTCTTCCATGGATATTTCTGCCTTGTAACATCTAGCAGGAGGACTGATTCTCACAATCATAATTCACTAGTATACTTCCTACTTCCATCCCATTTTCTTTTCCTCTTTCCCTGAAAACATCTACAGATGTTATGTATGTATAATAATTTTTACCATTACATAGGCTGTTTCTTCCTCCTTAGAGTATACCTTTCATTTCTTTCATTTACACTTTCATAACTTTCATTATTCATGCTATTTATACAACAGGCACGTATCAAATAACTTATCACTATGCTACTTGAATCATAGATCTTTAAGTTTCATTCTATGTCCGTGGTGCTGAGGAGTATGCACAGCACTTCAATATGATTGAATGTGAACAGAACAAAATAAAAATCTAGGAAACCTTTAACCCATTAGTGCCCAAGCGTACTTAAAGAACGTTAATAGTGGTCTTTTTCATATGGTTTTCATTATGTTAGAGAGAAGATAAGAAATTACCATTTGTTTAAAAAACAAAAGGAAGACTTGTGCTTCCCCTGAAGTGCATTACAGAAAACGAGAATTCATAAGAACCATACGCGGGAAGGCATTAAAGTGATAACTTTATTGAAAGATGGAAAGTGGCTGCAGTTGCAAGAATCTTTTCAACAAAAAGAGGTAAGCCTTTTGTAGTATCCATTTTGTTTTGTTCTTAAATTTTTTTTAAAGATGTCAAATTGTGGGTGTGAAAAGAATCTTACAAAATATTTACATTTATCTTGTCATATACTGCTAGTGAATCATGGACGTACTTTAAAGTAAGTGTGGACACTTCCTATCAGGTGGTGTGAAATTTGACCTACCTAACAGTCTCTATAGAAAATAATCAACCGGTAAGCCATATTGATAGAATTTTCAGATAGACGTATAATTTGCTAAGGAATATTGGAGTAGCATTTCACTATATGGACAAGGAAATGATGAAGAAATTGATAAGTACTAAAATAAGACCTAGATTGGAATATGCAGGAGTTGTGTGGACTCCCCATAAAAAGAAACACATAAGAAAATTAGAGAGACAACAAAAAATGGCTACAAGAATGGTTCCAGAATTTAAAGGGATGGCATATGAGGAGAGACTAAAGGAAATGGATCTACCAACCTTGGAGCAGAGAAGAGAGAGGATCTGATACAAGTTTATAAATTGATTAACGGAATGGATGAAGTGGATAATGAGAAACTGATCCTGAGAGAAGAATATGACTTTAGAAGCACAAGATCGCATAGTAAAAACTAAGGAAGGGACGATGTCTGAGAGATGTTAAAAATTTAGTTTCCATAAAGATGTGTTGAGACTTGGAACAGTTTGAGTGAGGAAGTGGTATCAGCAAAGAGTGTACATAGTTTTAAAGAAAAATTGGATAAGTGTAGATATGGAGACGGGACCACACGAGCATAAAGCCCAGGCCCTGTAAAACTACAACTAGGTAAATACAACTAGGTAAATACACACACACACACACACACACACAACAAAATGCAAGAAAATAGAGTTTGGCAAGAGTGAAAGAAGAATCAGAAGTATGTACAAGATAGGAAATGAAGACATAAAAACCAGTCATGAAGAAAAAGACCTTGGGGTGACAATTACCAATGACCTATTGCCAGAGAGACATATAAACAAAATAATTGGAGAAGTATTGAACTTATTGAGGAACATAAGAGTGGCGTTCAGATATTTAGATGAAGAAATGATGAAGAAAATAATTACTGCAATGATAAGACCGAGGCTTGAATATGCAACAATACAGTGGGCTCGAACTTAAAGAAACACATAAGGAAACTAGAGAAAGTACAGAGGGCTGCAACAAAAATGGTGCCTGACTTAAGAGATTTGACTTATGAAGACAGACTGAAAAGAATGCAACTTCCGACCCTGGAAAACAGAAGAGAAAGGGGAGACCTGATAGCAATATACAGAGTGATGATTGGCATGGAAAAATGGATAGGGAAGATCTGTGTATGTGGAATGAAAGAATGTCGAGAGGGCATGGGAAAAACTAAAATGGCCACTTATAGGAGAGATGTGAAAAATATAGCTTCCTCATAGAAGGGTGGAAGCATGGAATAGTTTAGACGTGGAAGTGGTCAACGCAAGGAATATTCATGATTTTAAGAAAAAGCTGGACATTAATAGATATGGAGACGGGACAACACGAGCATAGCTCTTTTCCCGTATGTTACAATTAGGTAAATACAATTAGGTAAATACACACACACACACACGAGTAGCATTTCACTACATGGACAAAAAAAATGATGAAGAAATTGATAAGTACTATAATAAGACCCAGATTGGAATATGCAGGAGTAGTGTGGACCCCTCATGAAAAGAAACACATAAGGAAATTGGAGAGGCTACAAAAAATAGCTACAAGAATGGTTCCAGAATTTGAAGGGATGACATATGAGGAGAGACTAAAGGCTATGGATCTACCAACCCCGGAACAGAGAAGGGAGAGAGGAGATCTGATACAAGTTTATAAATTGATCAACGGAATGGACCAAGTGGATAATGAGAAACTGATCCTGAGAGAAGAATATGACATCCGAAGCACAAGATGGCATAGTAAAAAGCTGAGAAAAGGAAGATGCCTGAGAGATATTAAAAAATATAGTTTCCCGCAGAGATGTATTGAGACGTGGAACAGTTTGGATGAAGAAGTAGTGTCTGCAACGAGTGTGCATACTATTAAAGTAAGATTGGATAAGTGTAGATATGGAGACGGGACCACACGAGCATAAAGCCCAGGCCCTGTAAAAGTGCAACTAGGTAAATACAACTAGGTAAATACACACAACTAGGTACACACACACACACTCCGCACTCCATGGAGAGCGGACGTGCCTCCTGCTCAGAGTGGCATCTGACTAGCGCTCCACACGCTGAGCAGTGTGCTTGGGTGAGGGTCGTTATTGGTATTGAAGGACGGCCGGAGTGAGTGAGCGAGTGTGCAGAGTGAGCGTGGCCTGGTGGCCTGTGCATGAGAGTGGTCGAAGGTGTGAGAACCTCCGCACTCCAAGCGACGGAGCGGGAACCGCACAAGGGCCAGCCATAGCAGCCGCCGGCGCATCCCACCACACACACGTAGCTACCAGGCCTGGCCCCCAGTGACCACACACCCACATGCTCCCAGGAAGAGTAAAAAAATGGATAGACCGGTAAGAAATAAATTACCAAATTCAAAATATGTCGATGAGGCCCAAGGAGCAAAACCAAAAGTGGCCAGTCAAAGCATGAGTCCATCTTCAACAGAGGCAACAATGCAAGGTCGACTGGTAATGTTGGAGAAGAGATTTGAGGAGTTGGTGAAGGAATTAAAAGTTCAGAGGAGTGATGAGGAGCAGGATAGAGAATTCCGCAAGGCTTTAAAGGAAAGAGTTAAGAGACTAGAGGAAAATGAAAAACGATTGGTGGATGAGAATGCACACTTGAGAGTGGAGGTTGAAAAATACAAGAGATGGTTGGAAGAGAAAATGGAGAGAGTAGTAAAGGAGAAAGATGACTTAAAGTAAATGATCAGTGAGCAGAGTGAAAGGTTTGAAAGGGAATGGGAACTGAAGAAAACACAATGGACTGAGTCGAGGGAAGCAGAGATGGTTGGATTACAAGAAATAATTAAAGATCAGTTGAAGGAAGACAAAAAAGAAAAGTCCACAGAACTGGTTAATGTTATGAAGAATAAGGAAACATTCATAAGAGAAATAGCAGAAAAGAAGAAGAGTGTGTTAATATTTGGGATGAAAGAACAAAATATAACATACAAGCCTAAGAGAATAAAGGAAGAATTAAAAACAGTAAGAGATCTGTTCAAAAATCTAAATGATGATGAAAAAAAAGACCTACAAGAAGAAGTGGAAGAGATCCATAGACTGGGTCTGTATAAGGTGGGAGCGAGCAGACCGATTAAAGTAGTACTGAAGTCACAACAATCTGCGGAGGATATCCTATATAGAACATCAAAGTTAAGAGAGATAGAAGGTTGTAAAGAGGTGTTTGTGAGAAAGAATAGAAATGAGGAAGAGAGGAGAAGATATAAGGAATTGTTGGAAGAGGCGAGAAGGAAAAATGATGAGCGGTCTGAGGAGGAAAGAGAAAAGTTTATTTGGAGAGTTATAGGAGAGAGAGTCAGAAAGTGGTATGTGGAAAGAAGGAATGCAGAGAAACCCCTAGAGGCAGCAGTGGGTGGACCGTAATGTATACTAATATAGATGGGATACTGTCAAGTAGATTGGAATTGCAAGACTATATGATGGTAGAGAAGCCTGATATAGTGTGTTTGACTGAGACAAAATTGCATGAAAAAACAAAAGTAAATTTGGATAATAAATATAATCTATGGAGAAAGGATAGAGAGAGTAAAGGTGGAGGAGGAGTTATGATTATGACGAAGAAATAAATAAATTTGGATAAGGTTTGGTATGGGAAGAACAACGCAGAAGTGATAAGCATAAGGATAAGTGATGGAAAAGAATTAATAATCATGGTGACCTATGTACCTCCTAAAACAAATTCTTGGACATTAAGGGAATACGACAATATGATCAAGGATACTTTACAGAGTTTGGAAAGTGTATTATCTGGAAAAAGAAAGGTGATACTAGTAGGAGATTTTAATTGTAAGGAGGTGGATTGGGAAAATCTAGTAAGTGGTGTTGGAGAGGAAGCATGGGGAGAGAGATTTCTTAATCTAATGATAGAAAATATGATGGAACAGAGGGTGAAAGAAAATACTAGATATAGAGATGATGGACCGGCTAGACTGGATTTGGTGTTAACAAGAGAAGTGTACCTATGTGGAGATATACAATACAAATGTCCTTTGGGAAAGAGTGATCATGTGGTTATGGAAATGCAGATAGCAACAACACAGCGAAGGAGAGACGAGACATACAGGAGTGGTAGATTGAATTATAGAAAGATGGATACAGAAAGTTTGAAAAATTATTTCAGAAAATTAGATTGGGAGGAGATGTTACAAATCAGAGAAGTGCAAAAAATATATGAGATTTTATGAAATATTATAAAGAAGGAGTTATGAAATTTGTACCAAAGTATAAACCGAGAGAGGAAGGAAGTAAGGATTGCTTTAATGCAACTTGTGTTAAGGCTAAGGAAAAGAGAGATGTAGCTTGGAAAAGATGGAAAAAGAGCAGGAATATACTAAATAAGGAGAATTATAGAGTGGCGAGAAATGAGTATGTGAGGGTAAGGAGGGAGGAACAAAGAAAATTTGAAAAAGATATTGTAGACAAAAGTAAGGAACATCCAAAATTGTTTTACAGGTTCATAAATGGTAAACTTAAAAAGAGAGAGTCCATTGAAAGGTTAAAAGGAGAGCAAGGGATAGTAGATGACCCTAAGAATATAGCGGAATTGCTAAATAATAGGTTTCAGCAAGTATTTACTAAAGAAACAATGTTTGTAAAGCCTCAGAATGTACAAAGAAATGTGCACATGGATGACATTAAGTTACCTAAAAAGGAGTTATATAAAATGTTGGAGGAACTTAAAGATGATAAAGCGATGGGACCAGATGAAGTTTCAGGAAAATTATTGAAGGAGTGTAGAGAAGAATTGATTAATCCATTATATGATATTATAAGGTGCTCATTAGAAACAGGGGCAGTACCGGTGGAATGGAAAAGAGCTGAAGTGGTGCCCATTTATAAGGGAGGCAGTAAGGAAGAGCCTCTTAACTATAGACCTCTAACAAGTGTGGTCGGTAAGATTTGTGAGAGGGTGATAAAGAAATATTGGATACGGTTCCTGGAGGATCATAAGTTATTATCGGATCATCAATTTGGCTTTAGGAAAGGGAGGTCATGTGTAAGAAATCTACTGAGCTTTTATTCAAGAGTGGTTGACAAAATACAAGAGAGAGAGGGATGGATGGACTGTGTATATTTGGATTTAAAGAAAGCTTTAGACAAGGTACCTCACATGAGACTGCTATGGAAATTAGAGATTTATGGAGGACTGAAAGGAAAAGTTTTAAAGTGGATGGAAAACTACTTGAGATGGAGGGAGATGGGAACGGTAATAAGGGATGCAAAGTTGGATTGGTTGGTGGTGGAGAGTGGAGTCCCACAAGGCTCAGTGCTGGCACCAATACTTTTCCTTGTATATATTAATGACATGCCAGAGGGAGTAAACAGTTATATTAATTTGTTTGCAGATGATTCGAAGTTGTGTAGGTGTGTGAAGAGTGAAGAAGATTGTGAAATTTTACAGGCAGATCTGGATAAGATTTGGGAGTGGAGCAAGAGGTGGGAAATGGAATTTAATCTGAGCAAAAGTCAGGTGATGGAGATGGGGAAGAGTGGAAGACGGCCAAGAGGGTCATATAAGATGGGTGAAGAAGTAGTGTTGAAAAAGGTGGAAAAGGAAAAGGATTTGGGAGTGATAATACAAGACCATGGGCAGTTTGAGGCTCATATTGATAAGATGTTTGGAGAAACGTATAATTTGATAAGAAATATTGGATTAGCCTTCCATTATATGGATAAAGATATGATGAAGAAATTAATTAGTACGGTAATTAGACCAAGATTGGAATATGCTGGAGTGGTCTGGTCCCCTTATAAAAAGAAGCATATAAGGAAGTTGGAGAGATTGCAGAGAATGGCAACAAAAATGGTTCCGGAATTGGCAGAAATGACCTATGAGGAGAGATTAAAAGAAATGAATTTGCTTACCTTGGAACAAAGAAGAGAAAGAGGAGATTTAATACAGGTTTATAAACTGTTGAACGGATTGAATGAAGTGTATAATGAGCAAATGATGTTGAGAGAGGAAAACTTAAATAGAACTACGAGATCGCATAGTAAAAAGATAGCCAAGGGAATTAAGAGATTACATAAAGAAAGAAGAACCAGATATTGTATGCCTGGTGGAAACAAAGTTAAATGAGGCAATAAAAATAGACATAGATAAAAGGTATAATATATGGAGGAGAGAGAGTGGGTAAAGGAGGAGGAGGAGTCATGATGATGTTAAGGAATGAGATAGTGGTAAATCAAGTGGAGTTTGGGGAAGGAAAATCAGAAATACTGTATGTTAAGATGCATATTAACAAAAAGGAGTTAACAATCATTGGAACATATGTGCCACCAAAACAAACTCATGGACTAACCAAGAATATAGAGACATGATAGATGACACAATAAGGAGTCTTACAAGAATCATTAAGGAAAGGAGAAAAGTGATATTGATAGGAGATTTCAACTGCAAGGAGGTAGACTGGGAAAATTGTGAAAGTGGTATGGGGAAGATGCCTGGGAGATAGATTCCTGAACCTAATGATAGATAATTTGATGGTCCAAAGAGTAAAGGAAAACACAAGATTCAGAGGAAACGATGAGCCGGCAAGATTAGACCTAGTTTTTACAAAGGATATACCAATTAACGATGATATAAGATACAAGTGCCCATTGGGAAAGAGTGACCGTGTAATATTAGAGATGGATATAGAAGAAGGAAAGGAAGATAGAGATGAATCATACAAAGGAGACCGATTAAATTACAGAAAGGCTGATATTGAGAATCTCAAAACTATTTTAAAAACGTAAACTGGGAGGAGATGGAAAACTCATTAACGGTTAAAGAGAAATATAACTTATTTTTGGAAATATACAAAACTGGGGTCAGGGAATATGTTCCGAAATATAGACCTAAAGAAGAAGGAAAGAAAGATTGGTTTAATGCAAGATGTGCTAGGGCAAAGGAGAAACGAGATGGAGCATGGAAAAGGTGGAGAAGAAACAGAAATCCTGAAAATAAGGAAAACTTCAAAACAGCAAGAAATGAATATGCTAAGGTGAGAAAGGAAGAAGAAAAGAACTATGAAAAGGACATTGTCGAAAATGTAAGGAACAACCAAAATTGTTCTACAGATTCATAAATGGAAAAATAAGACAAAAAGAAACAATAGAAAGGTTAAAAGGAGAAAACGGAATGGTGGAAGACCCAAAAGTATGGCAGAACTGTTAAATAGTAAATTTCATGAGGTCTTTACTAAGGAATCCAAATTTGAAAGACCACAGGGTAATAGAGACTGTCTATATGAAAGAGATTAAAGTAACCAAGCTTGAAATAAAAAAGTTGATGACGGAATTGGATGAGGAAAAGGCAATGGGACCGGATGAAGTCTCAGGCAGAATACTGAAAGAATGTAAGGAAGAACTAGCAAGTCCAATATACAACATCATAAAATGCTCAATAGAAAATGGAACAGTGCCAGTGGAGTGGAAAAGAGCTGAGGTGGTTCCCATATATAAGAGCGGAAGGAAGGAAGAACCTTTAAATTACAGGCCGGTATCACTAACTAGTGTAATATGCAAGATGTGTGAAAAAGTAATAAAGAAACAATGGATCGGGTTTCTTGAAGACAACAAAATATTATCAAATAGCCAATTTGGTTTTAGAAAAGGTCGGTCATGTGTTACTAATTTATTGAGTTTCTACTCTAGAATAGTTTAAAGTACAAGAGAGAGAGGGATGGGTTGACTGTATTTATTTAGATCTAAAAAAGGCTTTTGATAAAGTGCCACATGAAAGATTACTATGGAAGTTAGAGGAGAAGGGTGGCTTAAAAGGAAGCACATTGAGATGGATGAAGAATTACTTAATGGGAAGAGAAATAAGGACGATAGTTAAAGATATGAAGGTCAAGTGGAGAACAGTAGACAGCGGAGTGCCACAGGGGTCAGTATTGGCACCAATACTTTTTCTCGTATATATAAATGACATGCCAGAGGGAGTGAACAGCTACATAAATCTGTTTGGACGATGCGAAACTGTGCAGAGTCATTAAACAAAAGAGGATTGTGAAATACTACAGGAAGACTTAAACAAGATCTGGAAATGGAGCAAAAATGGAGATGGAATTCAATGTGGACAAAAGCCATGTCATGGAAATGGGAAAAAGTGAAAGACGACCAGTGGGAATCTATAAGATGGGAGATGGAGTAGAACTAGAAAAAGTAAAAAAGGAAAAGGACTTAGGAGTGACAATGGAAGAAAATAATCAACCGGTTAGCCATATTGATAGAATTTTCAGAGAGACGTATAATTTGCTAAGGAATATTGGAGTAGCATTTCACTATATGGACAAGGAAATGATGAAGAAATTGATAAGTACTAAAATAAGACCTAGATTGGAATATGCAGGAGTTGTGTGGACTCCCATAAAAAGAAACACATAAGAAAATTAGAGAGACAACAAAAATGGCTACAAGAATGGTTCCAGAATTTAAAGGGATGGCATATGAGGAGAGACTAAAGGCAATGGATCTACCAACCTTGGAGCAGAGAAGAGAGAGGATCTGATACAAGTTTATAAATTGATTAACGGAATGGATGAAGTGGATAATGAGAAACTGATCCTGAGAGAAGAATATGACTTTAGAAGCACAAGATCGCATAGTAAGAAACTAAGGAAGGGACGATGTCTGAGAGATGTTAAAAATTTAGTTTCCGCAAAGATGTGTTGAGACTTGGAACAGTTTGAGTGAGGAAGTGGTATCAGCAAAGAGTGTACATAGTTTTAAAGAAAAATTGGATAAGTGTAGATATGGAGATGGGACCACACGAGCATAAAGCCCAGGCCCTGTAAAACTACAACTAGGTAAATACAACTAAGTAAATACACACACACACACACACACACACACACACACACACACACACACACACACACACACACACACACACACACACACACTACAAAAAATGGCTACAAGAATGGTCCCAGAACTTGAAGGGATGACATATGAGGAGAGACTAAAGGCTATGGATCTACCAACCTTGGAACAAAGAAGGGAGAGAGGAGACCTGATACAAGTCTATAAATTGATCAATGGAATGGACCAAGTGGATAATGAGAAACTGATCCTGAGAGAAGAATATGACATCCAAAGCACAAGATCGCATAGTAAAAAACTGAGAAAGGGAAGATGTCCGAGAGATATTAAAAAATATAGTTTCCCGCAGAGATGTATTGAGACGTGGAACAGTTTAGATGAAGAAGTAGTGTCTGCAATGAGTGTGCACACTTTTAAAGTAAGATTGGATAAGTGTAGATATGGAGACGGGGCCACACGAGCATAAAACTACAACTAGGTAAATACAACTAGGTAAATACACACACTTTCATAACTTTCATTATTCATGCTATTTATACAACAGGCATGTATCAAATAACTTATCACTATGCTACTTGAATCATTCTACGAGTCACAGTCGAGGGAGGACGCACGGGAGCCGTTCCGACAATCAGCTGATCTTCACTACATACCTGTTGTGCAGTATTTACAGTGGCCTGGGCAGGTAGTGTGGACTCATTTTTTTTTTTTCATGAAATCAATTATTAAAGAATGATGAGTGAAAAAGAGATTCCATCAAAATGCAGACACGAGACTAGAGAAGGAATGAAAGCTGATGATGACGATGTTGGTGAGGGGGGAGCGCGTATTCAAATGCTTCGATACGACCAATATTTCACTACTTAAGAGAGTGTTAAATATTGAATATAAACTAGATAAATTGATGAAAGAGAATGAAGAACAGGAAAAAGAGTTTATAAAACTGAGAGAAAGGATAAAAAAAGTGGAAGAAAACGAAGCTAGAGCGGAAAACGAAGAACTAAAAAAGGAAGTAGCTAACTACAAATAGCAGATGGTAGAAGGACTTGGTAAAGCCGAGAAAGAAAAAGAGAAGCTGAAAGATCTAGTAAACAAGGAAGAGGAAAGAGTACAGAACGTGATTAAAAAAGAAGTACAAGCATGGAGAGTCCAAGATAAGAAAGATAAGGCTGATTTTCAGGAGGTGACTCTAGAACAACTTAAAGAAAAAGAAGAAAATATGACAAACAAAATGATAGGAGTCCTCAAGACAAAAGAAAATCTAGTTAGAGAAATTGCAGAAAAAAAGAAGAGTGTAATCGTATTTGGAATGAAAAAAAATATAAAATATACACCAAAAAGAGAAAAAGAAGAAATGAAATCAGTCAAAGACCTACTGAAGAATCTAAACGACAAAGATAGGCAGAACTTGGAAGAGGAAGTAGAAGAAATAAACAGAATGGGACCATATTAAGAAGGAAAAACGAAACCAATTAAAATACTAAAATCACAAGTAGCAACAGAAGAAATATCATATAGAACAACAAAACTTAGAGAAACAGAAGGTTGCAAGGATATCTATATAAAGAAAAATAGAAATGAGGAAGAAAGAAAGAGATACAATGAACTGGCAACAGCAGTAAGGGAAAAAAATAATGAAAGGTCAAAAGAAGAGCAGAAGGCATTTTTTTGGAGAATTCTAGGAGACAGGATAAGGAAATGGTATATAAACGAGAAGGAAGAGAAAAAAGTGGAACAAGTTTAACTAAAAATGATAAAGGCAAAAGACTAAAAATGATGTATACGAACATAGACGGGGTTTTATCGAGTAAACTAGAATTAAGAGATTACATAAATAAAGAAAATCCAGATATTGTATGCCTGGCTGAAACAAAACTAAATAAGGCAATCAAAATAGACTTGGATAATAGGTATGATGCATGGAGAAGAAACAGAGTGGGTAAAGGAGGAGGAGGAGTCATGATTATGTTAAGGAAGGAGATAGTGATAAACCAAGTGGAATGTGGGGAAGGAAAAGCAGAAGTATTGTATGTTAAGATGCATATTAATAAAAAAAAGACCTAACAATCATTGAAACATATGTGCCACTAAAAACAAATTCATGGACCAATCAAGAATATAAAGACGTGATAGATGACACAATAAGGAGTCTAACGAGAATTGATAAAGAAAGGAAAAAAGTTATATTAGTAGGAGATTTCAACTGTAAAGAAGTGGACTGGGAAAATTATGAAAGTGGTATGTGGGAAGAAGCCTGGGGAGAACGATTCTTGAACCTAATGATAGACAATATGATGGACCAGAGAGTAAAGGAATGCACAAAATTCAGAGGAAATGACGAGCCGGTGAGATTGGACCTATTTTTTACAAGGGGTATACAAATGAATGATGATATAAGATATAAGTGTCCATTGGGAAAGAGTGACCATGTAATATAAGAAATAGATATAGAAGAGGGAAAGGAAGATAGAGACGATTCATACAAAGACCGATTAAATTACAGAAAGGCTGATATTGAGAATCTCAAGAAATATTTTAAAAACGTAAACTGGGAGGAGACAATGCAAGAGAAATATAACTTATTTTTGGAAATATACCAAACAGGAGTCAGGGAATATGTCCCGAAATATAGACCTAAAGAACAAGGAAAGAAAGATTGGTTTAATGCAAGGTGTGCTAGGGCAAAGGAGAAAAGAGATGGAGCATGGAAAAGGTGGAGAAGAAATAGAAATCCAGCAAATAAGGAAAACTTCAAGACAGTGAGAAATGAATATGTTAAGGTGAGGAAGGAAGAGGAAAAGAACTTCCAAAAGGACATTGTTGAAAAATGTAAGGAGCAACCAAAATTGTTCTATAGATTCATAAATAGAAAAATTAGGCAAAGAGAAACAATAGAAAGGTTAAAAGGAGAGAACGGGATAGTGGAAGACCCAAAAAGTATGGCAGAACTGTTAAATAGTAAATTTCATGAGGTCTTTACTAACGAATCCAAATTTGAAAGGCCACAGGGTAATAGAGAGACAATCTATATGAAAGAGATTAAAGTAACCAAGCTTGAAATAAAAGAGTTAATGAAGGAACTGGATGAAGAGAAGGCAATGGGACCAGATGAAGTCTCAGGCAGAATACTGAAAGAATGTAAGGAAGAACTAGCAATTCCTGTATACAACATCAAAAAATGCTCAATAGAAAATGGAACAGGACCAGTAGAATGGAAAAGAGCTGAGGTGGTTCCCAAATTTAAGAGCGGAAGGAAGGAAGAACCTTTAAATTACAGACCGGTATCACTAACTAGTGTAATATACAAGATGTGTGAAAGAATAATAAAGAAATAATGGATCAAGTTCCTTGAAGACAACAAATCAATATTGTGAGGGGCACCGCATTATTTCCCGTTTATTCAATTATATTATACGCATAGCCTATGGCTAAGGGTCGGGCTGTTCTGTTGAGCAGACAAATTTTGTTTCTGTTGTCTGGCGATCGCCTCAGTACCAGCCAGTCTTCAGCGGAGTTAACAGACGATCTCGGCACAGGAAGAGACACGTGTGGCTGGACTGTGCTTTAGAAGTAGTCATGGTAGTCATCGAGTCTGGGAGTTGTGCCTCCTGAGTTTGAGTAGCTGGCTTGTTAAATGGTAGACCATGGCTGTAGAACAACAGATTGTTGTTCTGAGAAAGTGTGGCCGGTTGGGGTTGCATTTCTCGTGCGTTCGTCCACTCGTGGTGTGGCGGCGCGGAGGAGAGACACACTTTGTTTCGTCCTGTTTGTTTGTTTGTAGCCGTGGTCACCAGTGTGGTTTGGTGGGCGGCTGTGTGCCCCCACCATCTGTTGTGTAGTATCAATAGTATACTGCTTACAGTAGCAGGGTAGTCTTCAGCTGAGGTGGACGCGGACGCTCGTGGCTCTGGCACAGTCGAGATTCGTGTTGCTGGACTTCTTTAGGTGCTCACTGGTCGTCGGTCTGGAAGTTGTGCCCTCCCTTGAGTAGCTGGCTTGTTACTCGGTAGACCGTGGCTGTGTAGGACAACGGGCTTGTTGTCCTAAGGACAGTGTGGCCGGTTGGGGCTGCATTTCCTGTTGTGCGTTTGTCCACTCGGGTGTGGCGACGCGGAGGGACGTGTTATTGTTTCGTCCTGTTTTTGCTGTTGGTGGTTGTAGTCACCAGTGGGGTTTGGTGGGCGGCTGTGTGCCCCCACCATCTTTTGTATAGTTTCAGTAGTATACTGTATTGTAGTGGTAGTAGCCACGCACACTATTGAATGCTGAGAGGCTTCATGTCGGCCAGTGGTGCGTAGTTGTTGTCCGCCAGACTTGCCTGTGACGAGTATCTAGACTCTGTGTATAGCTGTTGTCACCCGTAGGTGGTGTCTGGTCTTGTGTGTACATCACCGGATGTGCTGTACACATCATATATTGTAGTAGTGTAGGCTAGGGGTGTCAGTCTGACAGGTGTCAGGAAGCACTTGTCGTAATAGGATAGTGTAGTAATATATATACTGCGCGTGTTGTCACAGTCTGTGATTCATCACCGTCTGTGGACAAGGCGTGCGGAGAGGCATTAATACTTCATAGAGAAGTGGGTGGAATTGTCCTTGTGGGCGATTTCTCTAGGGGGTATTAAGGCCTCGCCCTGTTACACAAAGCATGTACCATTTATAAATTCTACTTGGTTGGGTACAGGAGGAGAAGGAGTTGCTGAGGAGATTCCCTTACAGTGGGGGAAATTATACACTGTTGGCGACCTTGAAAGAACCTGAGGGTTACAGCGGCTGTGAGTTATAGTAGTGGGGACTCTGTGGAGTGTTTTATAATCCCCACTGTACTGACCGTAACAAAGTTGGCAATTTTGCCAGAATAACAGTCTAGTGAGCTGTAGCAGTTAACTGCTGCCGTGTGGTGTACGTAACAATATCAAATAGCCAATTTGGTTTTAGAAAAAGATGGTCGTGTGTACCTAATTTATTGAGTTTCTATTCTAGAATAGTTGATAGAGTACAAGAGAGAGAGGGATGGGTTGACTGTATTTATTTGGATTTAAAAAAGGCATTTGAGAAAGTGCCACATGCAAGATTACTATGGAAGTTAGAGGAGAAGGGTGGCTTAAAAGGAAGCACATTGAGATGGATGGAAAATTATTTGAGGGGGAGAGAAATAAGGATGGTAGTTAAAGATATGAAGTCCAAGTGGAGAGCAGTAGAAAGTGGAGTGCCACAGGGGTCAGTATTGCCACCAGTACTTTTCCTCATTTATATTAACGACATGCCAGAAGGAGCGAACAGCTACATAAATCTGTTTGCAGATGATACGAAACTGTGCAGAATTATAAAGCAAAAGGAGGATTGTGAAATACTGCAAGACGACCTAAATAAGATCTGGGAATGGAGTAAAAAGTGGGAAATGGAATTCCATGTGAACAAAAGCCATGTCATGGAAATGGGAAAGAGTGAAAGACGACCTGTGGGAATCTATAAGATGGGAGATGAAGTAGAACTGGAGAAAGTTAAAAAGGAAAAGGACTTAGGAGTGACGATGGAAGAAAACAATCAACCAGTAAGCCATATTGATAGAATTTTTTATTGAAACATATAATTTGCTAAGGAATATTGGAATAGCATTTCACTACATGGACAAAGAAATGATGAAGAAATTGATAAGTACTAAAATAAGACCTAGATTGGAATATGCAGGATTAGTGTGGACCCCCCATAAAAAGAAACACATAAGGAAATTGGAGAGACTACAAAAAAAATGGCTACAAGAATGATTCCAGAATTTGAAGGGATGACATATGAGGAGAGACTAAAGGCTATGGATCTACCAACCCTGGAACAAAGAAGGGAGAGAGGAGACCTGATACAAGTTTATAAATTGATCAATGGAATGGACCAAGTGGATAATGAGAAACTGATCCTGAGAGAAGAATATGACATCCGAAGCACAAGATCACATAGTAAAAAGCTGAGAAAAGGAAGATGTCTGAGAGATATTAAAAAATATAGTTTCCCGCAGAGATTTATTGAGACGTGGAACAGTTTAAATGAAGAAGTAGTGTCTGCAACGAGTGTGCATACTTTTAAAGTAAGATTGGATAAGTGTAGATATGGAAACGGGGCCACACGAGCATAAAGCCCAGGCCTTGTAAAACTACAACTAGGTAAATACAACTAGATAAATATACACACACACACACACACACACACACACACACACACACACACACACACATGGAAAAGAATTAATAATCATGGTGACCTATGTACCTCCTAAAACAAATTCTTGGACATTAAGGGAATACGACAATATGATCAAGGATACTTTACAGAGTTTGGAAAGTGTATTAACTAGAAAAAGAAAAGTGATACTAGTAGGAGATTCTAATTGTAAGGAGGTGAATTGGGAAAATCTAGTAAGTGGTGTTGGAGAGGAAGCATGGGGAGAGAGATTCCTTAATCTAATGATGGAAAATATGATGGAACAGAGGGTGAAAGAAAATACTAGATATAGAGGAGATGATGAACCGGCTAGACTGGATTTGGTGTTAACACGAGAAGTGTACCTATGTGGGGATATACAATACAAATGTCCATTGGGGAAGAGTGATCATGTGGTTATGGAAATGCAGATGGCAATAACAGTGAAGGAAAGATGAGACATACAGGAGTGGTAGATTGAATTATAGAAAGATGGACACAGAAAGTTTGAAAAATTATTTCAGAACATTAGATTGGGAGGAGATGTTACAAATCAGAGAAGTGCAAAAAAAAATATGAGATTTTTATGAAATATTATAAAGAATGAGTTATGAAATTTGTACCAAAGTATAAACCGAGAGAGGAAGGAAGAAAAGATTGGTTTAATGCAACTTGTGTTAAGGCTAAAGAAAAGAGAGATGTGGCTTGGAAAAGATGGAAAAAGAGCAGGAATATACTAAATAAGGAGAATTATAGAGTGGCGAGAAATGAGTATGTGAGGGTAAGGAGGGAGGAACAAAGAAAACTTGAAAAAGATATTGTAGACAGGAGTAAGGAAAATCCAAAATTGTTTTACAGGTTCATAAATGGTAAACTTAAAAAGAGAGAGTCCATTGAAAGATTAAAAGGAGAGCAAGGGATAGTAGATGACCCTAAGAATACTGTGGAATTGCTAAATAATAGGTTTCAACAAGTATTTACTAAAGAAACAATGTTTGTAAAGCCTCAGAATGTAGAAGAAAATGTGTACATGGATGACATTAAGATACCTAAAAAGGAGTTATATAAAATGTTGGAGGAACTTAAAGATGATAAAGCGATGGGACCAGATGAAGTTTCAGGAAAATTATTGAAGGAATGTAGAGAAGAATTGATAGATCCATTATATGATATTATAAGGTACTCATTAGAAACCGGGGAAGTACCGGTAGAGTGGAAAAGAGCTGAAGTGGTGCCCATTTATAAAGGAGGCAGTAAGGAAGAGCCTCTTATCTATAGACCTGTGTCTTTAAGAAGTGTGGTCGGTAAGATTTGTGAGAGGGTGATAAAAAAATATTGGATACGGTTCCTGGAGGATCATAAATTATTATTGGATCATCAATTTGGCTTTAGGAAAGGGAGGTCATGTGTAACAAATCTACTGAGCTTTTATTCAAGAGTCGTTGACAAAATACAAGAGAGAGAGGGATGGATGGACTGTGTATATTTGGATTTAAAAAAAGCTTTTGACAAGGTACCGCACATATGACTGCTATGGAAATTAGAGATTTATGGAGAACTGAAGGGAAGTGTTAAAGTGGATGAAAAACTACTTGAGATGGAGGGAGATGAGAACGGTAATAAGGGATGCAAAGTCGGACTGGTTGGTGGTGGAGAGTGGAGTCCCACAAGGTTCAGTGCTGGCACCAATACTTTTCCTTGTCTATATTGATGATATGCCAGAGGGAGTAAACCATTATATTAATTTGTTTGCAGATGATGCAAAGTTGTGTAGGTGTGTGAAGGGTGAAGAAGATTGTGAAATTTTGCAGGCAGATCTGGATAGGATCTGGGAGTGGAGCAAGAGGTGGGAGATGGAATTTAATCTGAGCAAAAGTCATGTGATGGAGATGGGGAAGAGTGGAAGACGGCCAAGAGGGTCATATAAGATGGGTGAAGGAGTTATGTTGAAAAAGGTGGAAAAGGAAAAGGATTTGGGAGTGATAATACAAGACCATGGGCAATTTGAGGCTCATATTGACAAGATGTTTGGAGAAACATATAATTTGATTAGAAATATTGGATTAGCTTTTCATTATATGGATAAAGATATGATGAAGAAATTAATTAGTATGGTAATTAGACCAAGATTGGAATATGCTGGGATGATTTGGTCCCCTTATAAAAAGAAGCATATAAGGAAGTTGGAGAGATTGCAGAGAATGGCAACAAAAATGGTTCTGGAATTGGTAGAAATGACCTATGAGGAGAGATTAAAAGAAATTAATTTGCTTACCTTGGAACAAAGAAGAGAAAGAGGAGATTTAATACAGGTTTATAAACTGTTGAACGGTCTGGATGAAGTGGATAATGAGCAAATGATGTTGAGAGAGGAAAATTTAAATAGAACTACGAGATCGCATAGTAAAAAGATAGCCAAGGGAATATGCTTGAAGGATGTGAAGAAATATAGTTTCCCACAAAAATGTGTAGAGGTGTGGAATAGTTTGAGTGAGGAGGTTGTGTCAGCGAGGACTGTGCATAGTTTTAAAGGAAAGTTGGTTGTGTGTATGATACCCAGGTCCTGGAAAATTACAACTAGGTGAATACAATTAGGTGAACACACACACACACACACACACACACACACACACACACACACACACATGAAGGAGTTTCAAGTAACTGTGGAGGAGATCAAGAACATGATGGGGAGTTTAGAAGTGAGAAAAGCTGTGGGACCTGATGGGGTATCAGGATGGATTTTAAGAGAATGCAGGGAGCAACTGGTAGAAAAAGTTTGTGAAGTAATTGATGCCTCATTAAGGGAAGGTGTAGTGCCCCAAGACTGGAAAAGAGCTAACATTGTCCCAATCTATAAATCAGGTAACAAGAGAGACCCATTGAACTATAGACCAGTGTCACTTACAAGTGTGGTAGCTAAGATGTGTGAGAGGGTGGTGAAGAATAGATGGACAGACTTCTTGGAGAAAAATGACATACTTTGTGAGTGTCAATTTGGTTTTAGAAAAGGGCGTTCATGCACGACAAACCTGATATGTTACTATTCGAGGGTGATAGATGTAATACAGGAAAGAGATGGTTGGGCTGATGGAATATATCTGGATTTAAAAAAGGCCTTTGATAAGGTACCACACCGGAGACTGATCTGGAAACTTGAAATGGTAGGAGGAGTGCATGGCAGTTTACTAAAATGGATGGAAGACTTTTGGTAGGAAGAGAAATGAGAACAATAATTAAGGACAGACCATCAGAATGGGGATTGGTGGAGAGTGGAGTTCCACAGGGATCAGTGTTGGCACCAGTAATATTTGCGGTCTACATAAATGACATGGTGGATGGGGTGTCCAGTTATGTGAGCCTATTTGCAGACGATGCAAAATTGTTAAGAAAAGTGAGATGTGACAAAGATTGCGAACTACTCCAGGAAGACTTGGACAGAATATGGAAATGGAGCTGTACATGGCAAATGGAGTTCAACACGACAAAATGCAAGAAAATAGAGTTTGGCAAGAGTGAAAGAAGAATCAGGAGTATGTACAAGATAGGAAATGAAGACATAAAACCAGTCATGAAGAAAAAGACCTTGGGGTGACAATTACCAATGACCTATCGCCAGAGAGACATATAAACAAAATAATTGGAGAAGTATTGAACTTATTGAGGAACATAAGAGTGGCGTTCGATATTTAGATGAAGAAATGATGAAGAAAATAATTACTGCAATGATAAGACCGAGGCTTGAATATGCAACAATACAGTGGGCTCGAACTTAAAGAAACACATAAGGAAACTAGAGAAAGTACAGAGGGCTGCAACAAAAATGGTGCCTGACTTAAGAGATTTGACTTATGAAGACAGACTGAAAAGAATGCAACTTCCGACCCTGGAAAACAGAAGAGAAAGGGGAGACCTGATAGCAATATACAGAGTGATGATTGGCATGGAAAAATGGATAGGGAAGATCTGTGTATGTGGAATGAAAGAATGTCGAGAGGGCATGGGAAAAACTAAAATGGCCACTTATAGGAGAGATGTGAAAAAATATAGCTTCCCTCATAGAAGGGTGGAAGCATGGAATAGTTTAGACATGGAAGTGGTCAAGGCAAGGAATATTCATGATTTTAAGAAAAAGCTGGACATTAATAGATATGGAGACGGGACAACACGAGCATAGCTCTTTTCCTGTATGTTACAATTAGGTAAATACAATTAGGTAAATACACACACACACACACTTGTAATGTTTGTCCCGTCTCCATATAGTCATGTTAACTGTTGATTAGCAAAATAATGTCCAGGGAAGGTGAATATAAACTGTAGCCTGTGTTTGAGCCATCAGCGGAAGTTTGTTTACATCTGCGCAACATGGAGGCCGTGAACTCGAAGGATGAATCAGACTTCACAGGATTTCAAGGAATAATGGAGAAGAGCGTTTATGTGAAGAAAATTCTGGAGTTGGAAGGTAAAATTGAAAAACTGTTTGAAAAGTATGGGAGCCTGGAAACGAGTTATGGCAATGTAATGAAAGAGTGCGCCGATATGAAGAAAGAAAATGCAATACTGAAAGAGGAAGTTAAGTTAATTAAAGTGAATTGCGACAAATGTGGAGAATCTTTAGGAAAAGCGATGGAGAAGCAGGCTGAATGGAAAAAAAGTCAGGAAGTGGAAAGAAAGGAGGTAAATTACAAAGTTGCAAGTCTGGAAAAGGAAATCAAAGAGTCTGGGGAGAAAACTTTGGGCCTTGCTGAAATTATAGATCAACAGATCATAGAAGAGAAGATTGCTGAGAAAGTGGTGAAGGTTATTAAGTCAAATGAGACATTGGTGAGGGAAACTGTAGACAAAAAGAGATGTGTGGTGATATTTGGTGTGGAGGAGGATAAGACACCGAGTAAAATGGAGAGAGAAAAACATAAAAAGGTGATAAATAATATCATTAATGTGGTGCAGGAGGAGGAAAAGACCTAGTACAAGAAATAGAGGACTTCCATAGAATTGGAAAGTTCACAGGAGAAGGTATGAGGCCAATAAGAATCAAACTTAAGTCACAAAAGGATGTAGATGAATTGGTGGAGAAGTCATGGAGGCTAGCCCAGCAGGAAACAACAAGGAAGATTTGGTTGAGAAGAGATCTCGGTGAAAAGGAAAGAGAAATGTTAAATGAGTTGAGAAAGGAGGCTTTGAAAAAAAATGAAGAGAGGACAGAAGAGGAGAAGAAAGAGTTTTTCTGGAGAATCTTGGATATGAGACTGAGGAAGTGGTTCATAACCCAGAAAAGTACAGCAAGAAAGGACTAAAGAAACTTACGTATGAGCGAATGTAATGTATTCCAACATAAATGGAGTGATATCGGGATTTTAGAACTCAACGATTACTTGAGGGACAAGAACCCAGATATTGTGGGTCTTACTGAAACAAAACTGAGAGAGGAGAAGACCTGATGATGGTTGGAGAAGGAAATATAATGTTTGGAAAAGAAATAGAGTAGGTAAGATGGGAGGAGGAGTGATGTTGCTGGTTAAAAAGATATAAAGGTGGATCAAGTGAAAGAAGGTATGGGAAAGGCAGAAGTGCTAAAGATCAGAGCAGAAACTAATGAAGGAAAAAGAGGCACTACATAGTGGTGTACGTACCACCTAAGACAAATGCATGGTCAGTACAGGAATATGAAGAAATGATAAGTGATACAGGAACATGTCTGGAAGAAATGTTGGGTGGCTGTGAACGAACTATAATGATGGGAGATTTTAATTGTAAAGAGGTGTGTTGGGAGGACTGGTCAATGGAAGGATCAGAGACAACATGGGGAAATACACTATTGACACTGGCAATGGAAAATGTGTTAACTCAGTGGGTCAAAGAAGATACTAGGTTTGGAGGAGAGGGAGCATCGTCAAGACTGGACTTGGTCTTTAGTACAGAGCCAATGGTCATTGAGGAGATGAGGGTGGAGTGCCCTTTAGCAAAGAGTGATCATGCAGTTTTGGAGTTCAAGGTGATAGATGAAGAGAAATCTAGAAGAAATGAAGAATATAAAGTGGGAAGATGGAATTATGCCAAGACAGATTTTGGAAACCTAAAGAAATTCTTTCAAGAGACAAATTGGATGAAATTCAAGAGTGCTAAGGAGCAAATGAAAAGTGGAAGGAATTTATAAAAATATACAAAGAAGGTGAGAAAAATTTGTACCAATAAGACAACATAGAGAAGTTGGAAAGCAGGACTGGTTTAACGATAGATGTGAAAAGGCTAGAACAAGAAAAGAGGATGCATGGAAGAGGTGGAGAAGGAAAAGACAGATTAAGCAGTGGGAAAGTTACAAAAGAGCAAGAAATGAATATGTGTTGATTAGAAGAGAAGAAAGAAAGAAACAAGAAAAGGATATAATTGATAAATGTAAAGACCAACCAAGGCTTTTTACAGACATGTGAACAACAACATCAAAAATAGAGAAAGTATTGAAAGTTTAGAAGTAAATGGAGTATGCAGTGAAGATCCCAGGAAATGGCAGAGGCTATGAATGGATGCTTTGGAAGGTATTCACAAAGGAGACTGCTTTTGACAAACCACTGGTAATGGAACAGAAAGGGATTATGAAGGAGTTTCAAGTAACTGTGGAGGAGATCAAGAATATGATGGGGAGTTTAGAAGTGAGAAAAGCTGTGGGACCTGATGGGGTATCAGGATGGATTTTAAGAGAATGCAGGAGCAACTGGCAGAAAAAGTTTGTGAAGTAATTGATGCCTCATTAAGGGAAGGTGTAGTGCCCCAAGACTGGAAAAGAGCTAACATTGTCCCAATCTATAAATCAGGTAACAAGAGAGACCCATTGAACTATAGACCAGTGTCACTTACAAGTGTGGTAGCTAAGATGTGTGAGAGGGTGGTGAAGAATAGATGGACAGACTTCTTGGAGAAAATGACATACTTTGTGAGTGTCAATTTGGTTTTAGAAAAGGGCGTTCATGCACGACAAACCTGATATGTTACTATTCGAGGGTGATAGATGTAATACAGGAAAGAGATGGTTGGGCTGATGGAATATATCTGGATTTAAAAAAGGCCTTTGATAAGGTACCACACCGGAGACTGATCTGGAAACTTGAAATGGTAGGAGGAGTGCATGGCAGTTTACTAAAATGGATGGAAGACTTTTGGTAGGAAGAGAAATGAGAACAATAATTAAGGACAGACCATCAGAATGGGGCTTGGTGGAGAGTGGAGTTCCACAGGGATCAGTGTTGGCACCAGTAATGTTCGGTCTACATAAATGACATGGTGGATGGGGTGTCCAGTTATGTGAGCCTATTTGCAGACGATGCAAAATTGTTAAGAAAAGTGAGATGTGACAAAGATTGCGAACTACTCCAGGAAGACTTGGACAGAATATGGAAATGGAGCTGTACATGGCAAATGGAGTTCAACACGACAAAATGCAAGAAAATAGAGTTTGGCAAGAGTGAAAGAAGAATCAGGAGTATGTACAAGATAGGAAATGAAGACATAAAACCAGTCATGAAGAAAAGACCTTGGGGTGACAATTACCAATGACCTATCGCCAGAGAGACATATAAACAAAATAATTGGAGAAGTATTGAACTTATTGAGGAACATAAGAGTGGCGTTCAGATATTTAGATGAAGAAATGATGAAGAAAATAATTACTGCAATGATAAGACCGAGGCTTGAATATGCAACAATACAGTGGGCTCGAACTTAAAGAAACACATAAGGAAACTAGAGAAAGTACAGAGGGCTGCAACAAAATGGTGCCTGACTTAAGAGATTTGACTTATGAAGACAGACTGAAAAGAATGCAACTTCCGACCCTGGAAAACAGAAGAGAAAGGGAGACCTGATAGCAATATACAGAGTGATGATTGGCATGGAAAAATGGATAGGGAAGATCTGTGTATGTGGAATGAAAGAATGTCGAGAGGGCATGGGAAAAACTAAAATGGCCACTTATAGGAGAGATGTGAAAAAATATAGCTTCCCTCATAGAAGGGTGGAAATATGGAATAGTTTAGACGTGGAAGTGGTCAACGCAAGGAATATTCATGATTTTAAGAAAAAGCTGGACATTAATAGATATGGAGACGGGACAACACGAGCATAGCTCTTTTCCCGTATGTTACAATTAGGTAAATACAATTAGGTAAATACACACACACACACACACACACACACACGGTAGCTCAGTGGTTAGAGCGCTGGCCTCACAAGCCAGAGGACCGGGGTTCGATTCTCCGGCCGGGTGGAGATATTTGGGTGTGTCTCCTTTCACGTAGCCCTGTTCACCTAGCAGTGAGTAGGTACGGGATGTAAATCGAGGAGTTGTGACCTTGTTGTCCCGGTGTGTGGTGTGTGCCTGGTCTCAGGCCTATCCGAAGATCGGAAATAATGAGCTCTGAGCTCATTTCGTAGGGTAACGTCTGGCTGTCTCGTCAGAGACTGCAGCAGATCAAACAGTGAATTACACACACACACACACACACACACACACACACACACACACACAAGAAAAGGATATAATTGATAAATGTAAAGACCAACCAAGGCTTTTTTACAGACATGTGAACAACAACATCAAAAATAGAGAAAGTATTGAAAGTTTAGAAGTAAATGTAGTATGCAGTGAGGATCCCAGGGAAATGGCAGAGGCTAGGAATGGATGCTTTCGGAAGGTATTCACAAAGGAGACTGCTTTTGACAAACCACTGGTAATGGAACAGAAAGGGATTATGAAGGAGTTTCAAGTAACTGTGGAGGAGATCAAGAATATGATGGGGAGTTTAGAAGTGAGAAAAGCTGTGGGACCTGATGGGGTATCAAGATGGATTTTAAGAGAATGCAGGGAGCAACTGGTAGAAAAAGTTTGTGAAGTAATTGATGCCTCATTAAGGGAAGGTGTAGTGCCCCAAGACTGGAAAAGAGCTAACATTGTCCCAATTTATAAATCAGGTAACAAGAGACCCATTGAACTATAGACCAGTGTCACTTACAAGTGTGGTAGCTAAGATGTGTGAGAGGGTGGTGAAGAATAGATGGACAGACTTCTTGGAGAAAAATGACATACTTTGTGAGTGTCAATTTGGTTTTAGAAAAGGGAGTTCATGCACGACAAACCTGATATGTTACTATTCGAGGGTGATAGATGTAATACAGGAAAGAGATGGTTGGGCTGATGGAATATATCTGGATTTAAAAAAGGCCTTTGACAAGGTACCACACCGGAGACTGATCTGGAAACTTGAAATGGTAGGAGGAGTGCATGGCAGTTTACTAAAATGGATGGAAGACTTTTGGTAGGAAGAGAAATGAGAACAATAATTAAGGACAGACCATCAGAATGGGGCTTGGTGGAGAGTGGAGTTCCACAGGGATCAGTGTTGGCACCAGTAATGTTCGCGGTCTACATAAATGACATGGTGGATGGGGTGTCCAGTTATGTGAGCCTATTTGCAGACGATGCAAAATTGTTAAGAAAAGTGAGATGTGACAAAGATTGCGAACTACTCCAGGAAGACTTGGACAGAATATGGAAATGGAGCTGTACATGGCAAATGGAGTTCAACACGACAAAATGCAAGAAATTAGAGTTTGGCAAGAGTGAAAGAAGAATCAGGAGTATGTACAAGATAGGAAATGAAGACATAAAACCAGTCATGAAGAAAAGACCTTGGGGTGACAATTACCAATGACCTATCGCCAGAGAGACATATAAACAAAATAATTGGAGAAGTATTGAACTTATTGAGGAACATAAGAGTGGCGTTCGTATATTTAGATGAAGAAATGATGAAGAAAATAATTACTGCAATGATAAGACCAAGGCTTGAATATGCAACAATACAGTGGGCTCCGAACTTAAAGAAACACATAAGGAAACTAGAGAAAGTACAGAGGGCTGCAACAAAAATGGTGCCTGACTTAAGAGATTTGACTTATGAAGACAGACTGAACAGAATGCAACTTCCGACCCTGGAAAACAGAAGAGAAAGGGGAGACCTGATAGCAATATACAGAGTGATGATTGGCATGGAAAAATGGATAGGGAAGATCTGTGTATGTGGAATGAAAGAATGTCGAGAGGGCATGGGAAAAACTAAAATGGCCACTTATAGGAGAGATGTGAAAAATATAGCTTCCTCATAGAAGGGTGGAAGCATGGAATAGTTTAGACGTGGAAGTGGTCAACGCAAGGAATATTCATGATTTTAAGAAAAAGCTGGACATTAGTAGATATGGAGACGGGACAGTACGAGCATAGCTCTTTTCCCGTATGTTACAATTAGGTAAATACAATTAGGTAAATACACACAGACACACACACACACACACACACACAGACACACACACACACATAAGAAAAGGACAGAAAGAGAAGAAGAATTTTTACTGGAGCATTCTGGATATGAGACTAAAGAAGTGGTACCTAAGGAAGAAAGAGGAGGTCGTGGAGAGGGAAAAAACTAAGAGTGACTTATACTAACATAAATGGGTTGTTATTAAGCATATTGGAAGTTTGGGATTATTTGAAAGAGAAAAATCCAGATGTAATGTGCATCGTTGAAGCTGAGAGGAGGGATCCATATCAACTTTAAAGAGGAGTGATATCATACCTGGAGGAGAGACAGGAAGGATAAAGGGAGAGGAGGAGTGCTAATAATGGTTAGTGATAATATATGTGTGGAGGATGTGCAATTAGGTGAGGACAAAGTGGAAGAAATGGGAGTAACAATCAAAACAGAAGATTTGAAGAAGAAAAAAATTATAGTTACATATGTTCCACCATACATTGGAAACAGAAGAACGCAAAGATATGCAAAGAGAGGTAATAAAGTGCCTAGATAACATGATAAGAAGAAATAGAAGAATACTTTTAGTTGGAGATTTTAATTGTAAAAAAGTAAACCAGAGAGAGATGGAAGTAATGGATAATGCTGGGCAGTGGAGCGAGAAAGTGATACAGTTGACTATTGTTAATGCAATGGACCAGTGGGTGGAGGAGTCAACAAGGTACAAGAGGGAAGAAGAATCATCGTTGCTTGACCTAGTTTTCACAAAGAAACCAGAGTCCCCTCCAATCATACAATACCATAATCCAATGGCAAGAAGTGATCATGTGACATTAGAGATGCAAATTCAGGAGGAAGATGAGATAAGTTACAGAGAGGACTATAAAGGATAGAGATTAAATTATGCAAGAGCGAATTTTGAAAATTTAAGGATCTACTTTGCTGATATTGAGTGGAGTAATATTATGTACAAAAAGACAGTACAATGGATATATGTCACATTCTTACAGAAATATAATGAAGGAGTAAAAAAGTTTGTACCTGTTTTATAGAGCTCAGAAAAAAATACATGCTCGGTACAATACTAGATGCATACAAGCAAAAAAGGCAAAAGATAAAGTGTGGTAGAAACTTGTATAGCAGAGAAATGACTATAACAGACGGCAGTATAAAGATGCCAGAAATGAATATATTAGAGTAAGAAGAGAGGAAGAAAGAAACTTCGAGAAAGATGTAGTGAATAAAAGAAAAGATGAACCCAAACTTTTCTATAAGTTTATAAATGGCAAAACAAAGAATAAGGAAATAATTGTAAAGAAGGGAAGACATACCAAATAGAGAAGGAAATGTGCGAAATAATGAATGAGAGCTTCAAAACAGTGTTCACTGCAGATGATTTCACAGAACCTATTAGGACATGGGATTACCAAGGATTACAGGAGATTGTAGTGCACAAAGAGGATTAATGGATAAATTGGAAGTCAGAAAAGCAATGGGGCCAGATGGTGTATCAGGATAGGTGTTAAAAGAATGTAAAGAGCAACTACTGGATCCAATTTGGGAAAGAATTACAATTTCAATAAATGAAAGGAAAGTTCCACTAGAAAGGAAGAGAGCCAACGTAATATCAATATTTAAAGGAGGAAAGGCAACTGAGCCACTAAATTACAGACCAGTGTCACTTACAAGTGTCTTAGGAAAGTTATGTGAAATAATTATCAAAGAAAAATGGGTTAAATTTCTAGAAGAGGAGCAACTCATATCGAACAGACAATTTGGGTTCAGGAAAGGGCGGTCATGTGTATCAAACTTATTAAGCTTCTACTCAAGAGTTATAGCAGGAATTGAAAACAGAGATGGATGGGTAGACACAGTATACCTGGATATTAAAAAGGCTTTTGATAAAGTCCCTCATGGAAGACTACTTTGGAAAGTAGAGAACATAGTAGGACTGTGAGGAACTTTGCTCGAATGGACAAGAGATTATTTGAAGAATAGGGAAATGAGAACTATGATCAGAGATACATAATCAACTTGGGGTAAAGTAATCAGCGTAGTCCCACAAGGGTTAGTGTTAGTCCCCATTATGTTTCAGATTTATGTAAACAACATTCACATTGGGATAAACAGTTATATAAATTTATTCGCTGATGATGCAAATCTGCTAAGAGTTATCAAAACCAAAGAAGACTGTCTGCTATTGCAGGAAGATATAAACAAGATCTATGAGTGGAGTAGGAAGTGGAAATTGGAGTTTAATGCCAAGAAATGTCACATAATGGAACTAGGAAAGAGTAAGAGAAGACTGGTATGGAACTATTTGATGGGGGAGGAACAAATAATGAAGACTAAAGAAGAAAAAGATCTGGGAGTGATCATACAGGAAAATCTGAGCCCTGATAAACACATAAGCAAGATATTTGGACTATCATATAAAATGTTTACTAATATAAGAGTGGCATTTCATTACATGGATAAAGATATGATGAAAAAAATCATCACAAGCATGATACGTCCAAGGCTGGAATATGCAGCAGTGATATGGTCTCTGAGCTCTAAAAAGGATACAAGAAAATTGGAAAGGATACAGAAGATTGCTACTAAGATGATGCCGGAATTAAAGGACCTCACATATGAAGAACGATTGAAGGAAATGAGACTGCCAACCTTACAAGATAGAAGAGAACGCGGGACCTAATAACAATGTATAAGATAGTAAATGATATGGAAAAAATAGACAAAGAAGACCTGGTGCTGCTGACAGAAGATGATGGAAGGACAAGAGGACATGAAAAGAAGATCAGAATGAAGCAGTGTGTGAAGGATATTGGAAAATACAGTTTTCCACACAGAATGGTGGAAAAATGGGATGCACTGGATAATTAAGTTGTTACAGCACGTAATGTTCATAGCTTTAAGGAAAAATTAGATAAATGGAGATATGGAGACAGGACACCATGAGCCCTGCTCGAACCCTGTACAATACAATTAGGTGAATACAACTAGGTAAATATATACAATACGTAGTGAATTTACATTCTTTTCTGTTCTGGTATTCATCATAGGAGATGAAACGGGCAGAAGTGGACCAGCCAAACACCATCAAAGTCTACGATACCCACATGGGTAGTGTAGACATCCTAGATAATATGGTGATGTGCTATGCCATCAGAACTCGCAACTGAGAGTGGCACTGGCTGCTGCAGAACTGGTTTTATAAATGTCTTTTTTTGTCCTGGTCTGGTGTTTTTATCACAAGGTGGGAATCGTGATGGGCATAAAGGACAATGGAAACATCCCTCTCTAGAGGTTTACTCAGTCATGTGTAGAAATAAACATAATGCTTATTTGTCAGATTCATGATGAAGTTCAATCTAAACTGAAAAAATATTTCAGTAATAAACAATAAAAAAAAAAAAATCTTGTGATTTTGCAAAGTTAGATTTCTTTAAGAATACACATTTATTCCCAAACAATTACTGAGGTTTAATAAATTCACAATATATACAAATTTCCAGCATTTTCTTTAAGTTTTCCTACTTTGTGTATTCTACAGTTTTTTTCTATGGGTAGTGCCCAAGTGTACTTTAAAGGACATGATTTTTTTCCTAATTTCAGAATGCAATTTCCAAAAAATTCATTTTTGATTTGTATTTCTTATCCCATAGCTGCCATTTGTACCAAATTTCATAAAAAAATTAAAACAGGACCTATGACTGGGCACTAATGGGTTAATTGGCTTTTTGGGCACAGAGCCAACTAGGCAGGAGGATCAAGCCACTGAGGTAGAACACTTACATTGGAGGCCTCTTCACCACTGATGAACACCCTCTGGTAATGAGGAATATAGTCAGTCTCATCAAGGTCAAAGGTCTTGGTGTCATCTTCATCCACAGCAGTCTCTGATGGCTCATATCTGGAGTGGCGCTCAGCTCTGTTAACAGCACATTCAATATAAATGAGCACAGTAAGGTCTTGTATTGGTACAATATAATTTAAACAGTAATATGTTTATAAGGTAATTCACTCACATAAACAAAACAAAAATATTAAACATGTATATACACAAAAAAAATCTTAGAAATGAAAAATAGCAAAACAACCTAAAAGGAATCATCAATCTAATATAGTTACGATAGAAAAATCTATTAATGAATAAAACAAAATTTACTCTATCATAGAAGTGACCTAAATTTTCAACATGACTACATGATTGTTATGATGGTGAAAGACCAAAAGATTGTCTGGAAAAGAAAAAAAAAATGTTCTCAATTGGAAAATGAGTCTGAAGATAATTTCCCATGCTATCCCTCTGAAGCTAGCAGAAAATTTCAGTCATAAGCTGTTTCTATTCAATCACATGAGAGAGAGAGAGAGAGAGAGAGAGAGAGAGAGAGAGAGAGAGAGAGAGAGAGAGTTGGGAAGGAGATTAATAAATAGTATGTGTAAGTCAGTAAAGTGAGTTAGTGAGAAAAAACCTAGAAACAATATTCATCCATTTCTTTAGAAGCAATTACTTTACAACACAACACAGTGAATACAGAGATGCAAGAACACTTACATTATACTCAAGTGACGGTGGAGCTTCAGCTTGTCCTCAATTTGCTCAATGGGAAACTGTGGCACCTCATATGGGGCAGAAATCTTGTTGGGTGGTGATGAGCCTCCTGACTCCATCATGGCCTCAATGTTCTTCTGTAGTGCTGGATCTACTCTGAATCCTCCGTGACCAAACACTGGACTCTCGCTCCCTGTAAATGAGTCACATATTATAATCTCAGGAGACCTAAAATAGTGGTTCCTCCAGCTCTACTCATTTTCAGGCTTCCCCTTCACAGCTCTTTCACTCAGCTGTCATGATGCGGGAATGAAAATATGATACCCAAAACTAACCTAACTCTAACTTTAACCTAAAGTAACAAAAATGTAACCTAGCTAGCATAATTTAACCACACCACTGGTCAGAATTTTCTAAGGAAGACGAATCAATGGAAGTTGTCACCTCAACTAGGTTATGTTAGGTTAGTTTTAATTTAGAGTTAAATTAGATTAAAGTTATGGTAGGTTAGGTTGTTTTGGGTTATCATATTTTTATTCCCATGTCATGTCAGCCAAGTGAAAGAGCTGCAAAGGGGGACCTGGGAAATGAGGAGAGCTGGAGGAATCACTAAATCACTATAATTATTATATATATATATATATATATATATATATATATATATATATATATATATATATATATATATATATATATATATATATATATATATATATATATAGCTTTAATCTCTTGCTTGTCTAAAGTTTTTGAATCTATCCTGAATAGGAAGATTCTCAAACATCTGTCGCTTCACAATCTTCTGTCTGATCGCCAGTATGGCTTCCGTCAAGGTCGCTCTACTGGTGATCCTTACTGAGTCTTGGTTATCCTCTTTTAGAGATTTTGGTGAAACTTTTGCTGTAGCGTTAGACATATCAAAAGCTTTTGATAGAGTCTGGCATAAAGCTTTGATTTCAAAACTGCCCTCCTACGGTTTCTATCCTTCTCTCTGCAAATTTATCTCAAGTTTCCTTTCCAACCGCTCTATTGCTGCTGTGGTAAATGGCTACTGTTCTTCTCCTAAACCTATTAATAGTGGTGTTCCTCAGGGTTCTGTCCTGTCACCAACTCTCTTTCTATTATTCATTAATGACCTTCTTAACCAAACTTCTTTCCCTATCCACTCCTACGCTGATGATACCACCCTACATCTTTCCACGTTCTTTCAGAGACGACCAACCCTTCAGGAAGTCAACAGATCACGCGGGGACGCCACAGAACGCCTGACTTCCGATCTTTTCAAGATTTCCAATTGGGACAGAGAAAATCTAGTAGTTTTCAATGCCTCAAAAACTCAATTTCTCCATCTATCAACTCGACACAACCTTCCAGACAACTATCCCCTCTTCTTCAATGACACTTAACTGGAATGTACGCGAGATGGGGACAGTGAGGCGAGATGAGCATGAGTCTATCTCCTGCAACTGTTTGAGTCACTGGTGATTCGGTGAAGGATTGAAAATCTAAACACAGTCTCAAGACCGGTTAGCGATCTTGCTCAAGTTGTATCTTTGCTAATCAACTTTTTTTTATCACCTTTTCACGGCTTATCAGTTATCTTTATTATCATCTATAATATCTTGGAACTTTACTAGTAGTAGTAATAGTAGTAGTAGTTCTGACTGACTAGCTAATGTGAGGGAATGAAATAAGTAGTAGTAGTAGTAGTAGTAGTAGTATTAGTAGTAGTAGTAGTAGTAGTAGTAGTAGTAGTAGTAGTAGTAGTAGTAGTAGTAGTAGTAGTAGTAGTAGTAGTAGTAGTAGTAGAAGTAGTAGTAGTAGAAGTAACAATCTTTCTGATAACTATATTATCATCTACAATATCTTCAGACTGTAGTAGTAATAGTAGTGTTTTGAGGGGCTACACATTAATGCTGAAGTCACACTACAGCTTTATTTATTTTTTTTTTACTACGATGCCCAGGACGGTCGTACAGACCAGTTTTCTGCGATTGCATACGACTGTCGTAACGATTGGAAGCATTTAAGTACAAGACGGACACGTAAAGCGAAGGATGTCCACCTTTGTGGGAGTCTGAAGGAGGATGTTCACTCCTGATGTTGGAGGCAGCCCCTCCAAACTCATGTCCAATGGGCCTGCGATGTCTAAGTATGTCCCAAAGAGATCTTACAAGGACGATGGGACATCATACCCATCATGCCCTTCCTCTATCCCATCATCTTCGGTGGGTAAACTGGCTTTTTTTATTTATTTTTTTCGTGTTTCACTGTTTGATCTGCTGCAGTCTCTGACGAGACAGCCAGACGTTACGCTACGGAACGAGCTCAGAGCTCATTATTTCCGATCTTCGGATAGGCCTGAAACCAGGCACACACCACACACCGGGACAACAAGGTCACAACTCCTCGATTTACATCCCGTACCTATTCACTGCTAGGTGAACAGGGTCTACACGTGAAAGGAGACACACCCAAATATCTCCACCCGGCCAGGGAATCGAATCCCAGTCCTCTGGCTTGTGAAGCCAGAGCTCTAACCACTGAGCTACCAGGCGTGTGTGTGTGTGTGTGTATTTACCTAGTTGTATTTACCTAGTTGTAGTTTTACAGGGCCTGGGCTTTATGCTCGTGTGGCCCCGTCTCCATATCTGCACTTATCCAATCTTACTTTAAAAGTGTGCACACTCATTGCAGACACTACTTCTTCATCTAAACTGTTCCACGTCTCAATACATCTCTGCGGGAAAGTATATTTTTTAATATCTCTCAGACATCTTCCTTTTCTCAGCTTTTTACTATGCGATCTTGTGCTTCGGATGTCATATTCTTCTCTCAGGATCAGTTTCTCATTATCCACTTGGTCCATTCCGTTGATCAATCTTGTAGCTATTCTTTGTAGCCTCTCCAATTTCCTTATGTGTTTCTTTTTATGAGGGGTCCACACTACTCCTGCATATTCCAATCTGGGTCTTATTATAGTACTTATCAATTTCTTCATCATTTCTTTGTCCATGTAGTGAAATGTTACACCAATATTCCTTAGCAAATTATATGTTTCTCTAAAAATTCTATCAATATGGCTTACTGGTTGATTGTTTTCTTCCATCGTCACTCCTAAGTCCTTTTCCTTTTTGACTTTCTCCAGTTCTACTCCATCTCCCATCTTATAGGTTCCCACAGGTCGTCTTTCACTCTTTCCCATTTCCATGACATGACTTTTGTTCACATTGAATTCCATTTCCCACTTCTTACTCCATTCCCAGATCTTATTTAGGTCGTCTTGCAGTATTTCACAATCTTCCTTTTGCTTTATAACTCTGCACAGTTTCGTATCGTCCGCAAACAAATTTATGTAGCTGTTCACTCCTTCTGGCATGTCGTTAACATAAATGAGGAAAAGTATTGGTGCCAATACTGACCCCTGTGGCACTCCGCTTTCTACTGCTCTCCACTTTGACTTCATATCTTTAACTACCGTCCTTATTTCTCTCCCCCTCAAATAATTTTCTATCCATCTCAATGTACTTCCTTTTAAGCCACCCTTCTCCTCTAACTTCCACAGTAATCTTGCATGTGGTACTTTGTCAAACGCCTTTTTTAAATCTCAATAAATGCCGTCAACCCATCCCTCTCTCTCATGTACTCTATCAACTATTCTAGAATAGAAACTCAATAAATTAGTTACACAAGACCGTCCTTTTCTAAAACCAAATTGGCTATTTGATATTAATTTGTTGTCTTCAAGGAACTCAATCCATTGTTTCTTTATTATTCTTTCACACATCTTGCATATTACACTAGTTAGTGATACTGGTCTGTAATTTAAAGGTTCTTCCTTCCTTCCACTCTTATATATGGGAACCACCTCAGCTCTTTTCCATTCTACTGGTATTGTTCCATTTTCTATTGAGCATTTTATGATGTTGTATATGGGACTTGCTAGTTCTTCCCTACATTCTTTCAGTATTCTGCCTGAGACTTCATCTGGTCCCATTGCCTTCTCTTCATCCAGTTCCTTCATTAACTCTTTTATTTCAAGCTTGGTTACTTTAATCTCTTTCATATAGATTGTCTCTCTATTACTCTGTGGCCTCTCGAATTTGGATTCCTTAGTAAAGACCTCCTGGAATTTTTTATTTAATAGTTCTGCCATACTGAGATGCTTTGCTGAGATACCTCAGGACTGGAAGTTAGCTAATGTTACTCCAATATTTAAAAAAGGTAGGAAGGATGATGCGAATAATTATAGACCGATCAGTTTAACTAGTATAGTATGTAAGATACTAGAGAAAATCATTAAGGGTAGTATTTGGGAGCATTTAAATGAGAATAGATTAATTAGAGATAACCAACATGGCTTTAGATCAGGGAGGTCCTGTCTTACAAATTTGTTCGATATCTTAGAATATATTACCAAGGAGTTAGATGATGGAAATAGCATAGATGTTATATATCTAGATTTTAGCAAGGCGTTTGATAAGGTACCGCATAGGAGGCTAGTGTACAAATTGAGACTACATGGGATAGGGGGTAGGTTAGTTGATTGAATTAGTGAATGAATGGCTTTCTGATAGGAAACAGAGAGTAGTATTAAATGGGGCAATGTCTGAGTGGAAGGAAGTGGTTAGTGGGTACCCAAGGATCAGTGCTAGGACCTCTTCTTTTCTTGGTGTACATTAACGATTTAGATATAGGAATTAGTAGCAAAGTATCAAAGTTTGCAGATGATACTAAGATAGCATGTGCAGTACAGGGTGAAAAGGACAATTACAGAATACAACAAGACCTGGACAGGCTGATAGCATGGGCAGACAGGTGGCAGATGGAGTTTACTTCTAAAAAGTGTCAGGTTATGCATTTAGGTAAAGACAACACAAACTTTAGCTATGAGATGGAGGGATGTTGGCTAGAGGCAGTACAGGAAGGAAAGGATTTAGGAGTAGTGATAGACAGGACTATGAAATTTTCAAAGCAATGTTTAGAAACAAGAAATAAGGCAAATAGGATCCTGGGTTTTATAAATAGAAATGTTAGTTATAAAAGTAAGGAAGTGGTGCGTAGCTTATATAATTCCTATGTTAGGCCCCATTTAGAGTATTGCATACAGGCCTGGTCACCCCACTATAGGCAGGATATCAACATGTTAGAAGCAGTTCAGAGAAGAGCAACTAGGATGATACCAGCATTAAAGCGCCTGGAGTATAGAGATAGATTAAAGGAATTAAACATGTTTTCATTTGAGAGGAGATGTATAAGAGGGGATATGATAGAGTTATTTCAAATGTTCTCAGATACAAACTACATAGATGTGAGATCTTTCTTTATCTTAGAGGAGGGAAATAGGACTAGAAATCATGGCAGGAAGATTAGAAAGCAAGGCTGCAGGTTAGATATAAGAAAATATTTCTTTAGTCATAGGGTGGTAGATTTCTGGAATGCATTGCCAGAGACGGTTGTAAATAGCACTAGTTTGACAATGTTTAAAAACAGATTACATAAGCACTTAAATTTATTAGATTTATGATTATGTATAGCGTTGCATGATAGTTTTTATAAGAAATTTACTATAGTTAAACAAGACATGATCCCCATGTATGGGGATCACAGATTGTAGAGGAATTCGCTGCAGGACTTAGCCCTGTTAATGGGCCAAATATTTAGAATTAGTATATAATGTATTGTGTACTTGTAAGTGTATTTTTAAGTACTGATGACAAGGTTGCTGTGCAACTGATACAGGATAACCTAGATGGGCCTTGGTGGCCCTTTGTTATCCTATTATTTATGTTATTATGTTATATGTTATGTTATACTTTTTGGGTCTTCCATCATCCCGTTCTCTCCTTTTAACCTTTCTATTGTTTCTTTTTGCCTAATTTTTCCATTTATGAATCTATAGAACAATTTTGATTGCTCCTTACATTTTTCGACAATGTCTTTTTCGAAGTTCTCTTCCTCTTCCTTCCTCACCTTAACATATTCATTTCTTGCTGCTTTGAATTTTTCCTTATTTGCTGGATTCCTATTTCTCTTCCACCTTTTCCATGCTCCATCTCTTTTCTCCTTTGCCTTGGCACACCTTGCATTAAACCAATCTTTCTTTCCTTCTTCTTTAGGTTTATATTTTGGGACATATTCCCTGACCCCAGTTTTGTATATTTCCAAAAATAAGTTATATTTGTCTTGCATTGTCTCTGAGTTTTCCATCTCCTCCCAGTCTACGTTTTTAAAATAGTTCTTGAGATTCTCAGTATCAGCCTTTCTGTAATTTAATCGGTCTCCTTTGTATGAATCGTCTCTATCTTCCTTTCCCTCTTCTATATCTATTTCTAATATTGCATGGTCACTCTTTCCCAATGGGCACTTATATCTTATATCATCATTCATTTGTATACCCCTTGTAAAAACTAGGTCCAATCTCGCTGGCTCGTCGTTTCCTCTGAATCTTGTGCATTCCTTTACTCTCTGGTCCATCATATTGTCTATCATTAGGTTCAAGGATCTTTCTCCCCAGGCTTCTTCCCCCATACCACTTTCATAATTTTCCCAGTCCACTTCTTTACAGTTGAAATCTCCTACTAATATCACTTTTCTCCTTTCTTTAACGATTCTCATTAGACTCCTTATTGTGTCATCTATCATGTCTTTATATTCTTGATTGGTCATTGAATTTGTTTTTTGTGGCACATATGTTACAATGATTGTTATCTCTTTTTTATTAATATGCATCTTAATATACAATACTTCTGCTTTTCCTTCCCCACATTCCATTTCATTTATCACTATCTCTTTCCTTAACATAATCATGACTCCTCCTCCTCCTTTACCCACTCTGTCTCTTCTCCATACATTATACCTATTGTCCAAGTCTATTTTGATTGCCTTATTTAGTTTTGTTTCAGCCAGGCATACAATATCTGGATTTTCTTTCCTTATGTAATCTCTTAATTCTAATTTACTTGATAAACCCCTGTCTATGTTCGTATACATCATTTTTAGTCTTTTGCCTTTATCAATTTTAGTTAAACTTGTTCCAATTTTTTCTCTTCCTCGTTTATATACCATTTCCTTATCCTGTCTCCTAGAATTCTCCAAAAAAATGCCTTCTTCTCCTCTTCTGACCTTTCATTATTCTTTTCCCTTACTGCTGCTGCCAGTTCATTAAATCTCTTCCTTTCTTCCTCATTTCTATTTTTCTTTATATAGATATCCTTGCAGCCTTCTATTTCTCTAAGTTTGGTGTTCTATATATTTCTTCTGTTGCTGCTTGTGATTTTAGTAGTATTTTAATTGGTCTCGTTTTTCCTTATTGATATGGTCCCATTCTGTTTATTTATTCTACTTCCTCTTCCAAGTTCTGCCTATCTTCGTTGTTTAGATTCTTCAGTAGGTCTTTGACAGATTTAATTTCTTTTTTTCTCTTTTTGGTCTATATTTTATATTTTTTTCTTTTATTCCAAATACGACTACACTCTTCTTTTTTTCTGCAATTTCTCTAACTAGATTTTCTTTTGTCTTGAGGACTCCTATCATTTTGCTTGTCATATTTTCTTTTTTTTTCTTTAAGTTGTTCTTGAATCACCTCCTGAAAATCAGCCTTATCTTTCTTATCTTGGACTCTCCATGCTTGTACTTCTTTTTTAATCACGTTCTGTACTCTTTCCTCTTCCTTGTTTACTAGATCTTTCAGCTTCTCTGTTTCTTTCTCGGCTTTACCGAGTCCTTCTTCCATCTGCTTTTTGTAGTTAGCTACTTCCTTTTTTAGTTCTTCGTTTTCCGCTCTTAGCCTAGCTTCGTTTTCTTCCACTTTTTTTATCCTTTCTCTCAGTTTTATAAACTCTTTATCCTGTTCTTCATTCACTTTCATTTCCATCTTCTCCTTTATCAGTTTATCTAGTTTATATTCAATATTTGACACTCTTTTTAGTAGGGAAGTAGTCGTTGTATCGTGTGTGTGTGTGTGTGTGTGTGTAATTCACTGTTTGATCTGCTGCAGTCTCTGACGAGACAGCCAGACGTTACCCTACGGAACGAGCTCAGAGCTCATTATTTCCGATCTTGGGATAGGTCTGAGACCAGGCACACACCACACACCGGGACAACAAGGTCACAACTCCTCGATTTACATCCCGTACCTACTCACTGCTAGGTGAACAAGGGCTACACGTGAAAGGAGACACACCCAAATATTTCCACCCAGCCGGGGAATCGAACCCCGGTCATCTGGCTTGTGAAGCCAGCGCTCTAACCACTGAGCTACCGGGCCGTGTGTGTGTGTGTGTGTGTGTGTGTGTGTGTTGTTAAACTGGTGACAACGCACGAGCGGTCACACTGGTCACAACGATTCTAGCAACAACATTTTCGTGTGTCATTGCCAAACGTATGTTCAAAGGCCAGTCGTGACTCAATATTTAAACGATTTTTGACACGTTCGATGTCGAACGATGTCGTTAGCAGCACGTACGATATTGTATCTCTCTATAACGTCATTGTACGTCATTGTATGCCCGATGAAATGGTTTTGCTTGTTGTGACTCTTCCTGACAATCGAATGCAGCGCTCGATTACCGTAATGCTTTTACAATGTTGTGTGACAACAAGGAAATCTTACGACATCGTACGATATCACTGCGTTAACGTACGACTTGACTCATGACATCTTACGACAGGCCAAAAGCCATTAAAATGACATCATTGCTGCCAGCGACAGCCCTCCTATGACAGTAAGGGACGTCAAAGTAAAAAAAAAAAAGCTGTAGTGTGACCCCAGCACTTGCTTGTCATGACTCTCTTCCCGACAGTCGAATACAGCACTCCATTGTCGTAATGTTTCTATGATGTCGTGTGACAACAAGTACATATTACGACATTGTACGATATCATTACGTTAACGTATGACTTGACTTAAGAGATCTTACAACAGACCAAAAACTGTTAAAATGATGTCATTGTTGCCGGTAACACTCCTCCTACGACCGTCGGAGACGTAGTAAAAAAAAAAAAAAAAAAAAAGATGTAGTGTGACCCTAGCATAAATCAAGATAAACGTACAGCTAGACTATTCATGTTAATCTCTCTCTCTCTCTCTCTCTCTCTCTCTCTCTCTCTCTCTCTCTCTCTCTCTCTCTCTCTAAATAAATAAATAAATAAATAAATAAATAAATTTATAAATAAATAAATAAATAAATAAAATAAAATAAATAAATCAGTATTGCAACTTCTGTAGACCCACCACAATAAAGCATATCATCTACACACACATTATGATATGAACCACTTTGTCACTTTCTTCCACGCTCTTCACTGTGTTAGGCAATGTTATCGACTCAAATAAGTACACGCTGTTGCTTTAATACTACGGGCTACGTCATACAAACTGTTATCGCTACTTTTATACTACAAGAAAGTGTACAGTTTTACTGCTTAATTCAAGGTGACACCTCAACGCCCATCACAACATTCCCATTTCAATACACCAGTCTACCCAACATATCAGGGTTTCTTTAACATGTTGCACATAAGAATTATTATTATTATTTTTTTTTTACTCTAAAATACAAACGCACAATGTTATTTGCTTCTGCTGTGACGATGTATGCAAATATCAAGGTGTTTTGTCACAACCTTTGCTATATTCTAATTGCTCTGAGTTAGTTTCACATTAACTTTCATGCTCGGTTAGAGGTGCCAAAATAAAAATAATCAGAAAAAAAAGCTTCCCAATGCCACGCAAAAATAAATAAATAAACAAATAGAATAGAATAAAATAAGATGAAATAAATTAATAAATAAGTAAAAGAAACTAGAATATTTCCAGTATCTCCTACCTCTTTCGTTTCACATACCTTCACATGACTGATATTAATCCTGAAGTTGAATCAAATACCTGAAAATCTATATAACAATAATTCCAGATATAAAGCTAATTTTGTCAATGAGATCGATTCTATAGTCTCTTGAGGTAGTCTTACATAAACTGACATACAAATACACACATAGTCACACTGCGAGTAAACTCAAAATTAGCTGCCTTGCTCCATTACGATTGCGAGTACCATATATATTCCTGAGAAATATATTTGACCTTTACTGGGACGCCGCCAGATGTCTCACGTATGAATAAATAGTTATGGTGGTGGTAGTGATCAAGATGTATTAGACTTAGTCTAATACATCTTGGTAGTGATGGTGCGGATTCTGCGCACGCACTGTCACATTTACATCCATTGGTCTATCTGTCACCATCCACCATAATGTTGATTGAATGCACTGAGTGACATAGAATAGTCAAGGACTCCACAGGAGCTGCCATCCTGACCTCTGACTGCTACACGCTATCGCGAGAGTGGCTTATTACGAGAGGCGGAATGAATGATGCTTAAATTAGTGAGGACAATACATCAACTAGCACTTCGCTTAATCTCATCTTATATCCCAGAATTGATTCGAATGCGGTTAGTTAATTTAGTTAGAATAATAAACAAAGCTATTTATACCAGCAACAAACAAAACTTTTTTTGTGTGAACCCGCTGCTGTAAGAGATTATAAAGAGCTCGTCAGTGTCGTCACTTTCACTTCACTGGGAGCGCTAGCAATACCAACAACGCCACTCCATGCGGTCAGTTATCTCTTCTAAATATACCTGACGGCTTTGTGCACCTTTACTATGTGTGTGTGTGAGTGTGTGAGTGAGTGTATGTGTGTGTTTTGTCTGTCATCTGTCGCATCAGCTGGTAGTCACGTGACGAAAATATCTGTTCACTGGTGTGGATTTTCACTCACAGAATCTGACCATCAGCCGTCGATAGAAGTATAAAAGATTAAGCTGACGATATTCAACAAAATGCACACACCGTTATATATATATATATATATATATATATATATATATATATATATATATATATATATATATATATATATATATATGTGTGTGTGTGTGTGTGTGTGTGTGTGTTTGTTTTGTTTGTTTTCATGAATATTTAGATTTATAAGTTAGCGTTTCTTGAAAGATGAAACATTATGCATGATTCTTTTAATTTTCTTTTGTCCACAGAGATATAAATGCAAAGAGGAACACTCTTGCGACAGGGACAGTGACAAGAGGGTTGACAAGATCGCATCGCGAGTGAATGCATGCACACAATAAGGAAATGTGATGAGGAAGAATGGTACCTCAGATGATAAATTATTAAATAATAGATATATATATATATATATATATATATATATATATATATATATATATATATATATATATATATATAGAGAGAGAGAGAGAGAGAGAGAGAGAGAGAGAGAGAGAGAGAGAGAGAGAGAAAAAATATATATATCGTGTTCACATAATGATGAAAATGACTAATGAAGATAAACTAAATAAGTTCTAGATTCGGGTCCTCTGATTTGCCTTGCACAAGTTTCTACCAACGTGACGGGTGTCGGGCATCTCTCTCAACGATACAGTCACCAGTGTGTCATGGCACCTTCCTCACTGGAAATTAAGGCCTGCTCACCCTCAGTAGTTCCTTAGCTCCTCGACAGCTAGTACGGACACAGTCTTCACTAAGTGCACTTCATGTGATGAGTTTCTATGCCCACCCCACACCACGCCCGGGACACGACTGACTGATAGAGGCAGGGTTATGAATGCTTTGGAACCCGTGTCCCGCTCTCCCCAGAACCAGAAAGAAAAGAGGAAAGACAATTTTTCTTGGATCATCGTTAAAACCACCGAGTTGCAATCGTCGCAATCGTCACGTCGTCCTGAGTAAGAAAACGGGTATTTCTGGAAATGAGTTAGAAGGGCACATATATGTAGCAAGATGAAGAATAGAAAAAAATCAAGAAATTTGTTGAATTAACAGTAAGAGACGAAACAGAAACTTGTCTGGGATTTACCATAACCTTATAATTCAAATGACTGATGATCGTGATGCAATGAAGCACTAAAGTTGTGATCTCGCTGAACGTTTCCCTTTATGTCTCACAACTCAAGGGGGTAATCACAGCCTGCCCTCTAAAGACAACTCTCTTTCTCACAAAACTACATGCACTTACTACACACACTTCCTTCTGAGGAGGGGACCAGATATGTCCCCAGATCGGACTGCTCTTGACACCTCCCTCAACTTTTTCTTCATTAACTTCGGCAGCATTCGCGGTCTTAGATCTAATTCTCAATCTGTAGAATACCATCTCTCCTCTACTAAACCTCAACTTCTTTTCCTCACCGAAACACAGCTGTCTGAGCTGTCTGAGTTTCTGTTCCCTCCTACTTTTTTTTTTATCCTTATTTTCGTTCCAAAGCTGGATGTTGCGTCTATGTGCGCAACGGCTTAACTTACTCTGGTGCCAAAGCTCTTGAATCTTCCGAGGTTTCCACCATCTGGCTTAGACCCAATAGTCACTCTATCACTAAATTTATCTGTGCTGTCTATCTCCCCTAACTCTTCTGACAATATTAAATTCTTGGGCTATTTAACTTCGAAAGTGGAGCACATTCTTTCCTTCTATCCTTTTGTGGAGATCTCCATCCTTAGAGATCTCAATGTTCACCACCAGCTTTCACTTTCTTCTCCCTTCACTGACCATCCTGGTGAACTAGCCTTCATCTTTGCTATCTTTCATGAGCTAGAGCAATTGATGCAACATCCTATTCGTATTCCTGACCGTCTTGGAGATACACCTAACATTCTTGCTTTTTTCCTTACCTCTAATTACTGTTTCCTTGTCAGAGACCCATTTCTGTGTGATGAACGCATAACAAAGATGACAGTGTCTGACATAGAAGCGTACATTCCTCACTCTTTTATTCAACCTAAAACTTCTAACCTTGGTTTAACACAGCCTGTTCTCTTGCTATACATGATAGAGAGGTTGCCCACAAAAGGTACTTGAGTCTTCCATTACCTGAATCTCATACACTTTATATTTTTGCACAGAATCATGCCAAGTCTGTTCTTCAACTTGCCAAACACTCCTTCAGAGTTAGAAAATGTCAAAATCTTTCAAACTCAAACTCTCCTCGAGACTTCTGGCATCTGGCCAAAAATATCTCATATAACTTTACTTCATCTTTCCCTCCTTTATTTCATTCTGATGCCACAACTGCCATCACATCTGTCTCTAAAAATTAACTCTTCTCTCAAAACTTTGCCAACAACTCCACCTTCGGTGATTCTGGGCTTGTCCCTCCATCTCCTCCTCCCTCTGACTATTTCATGTCTTCAATCAAAATTCTTCATAATGATGTTTTCCATGCCCTCGCTGGCCTAAACCCTTGTAAGGCTTATGGATCTGATGGGGTTCCTCCTATTGTTCTCAAAAACTGTGCTTCTGTGCTTGCACTTTACCTGGCCAAACTCTTTCAACTGTGTCTATCGACTTCTACCTTGCTGGAATTTTGCCTACATTTAGCCTGTTCCTAAAAGGGTGACCGTTCTAATCCTTCAGACTACCTCCCTATAGATTTAAATTCTTGATTATGTAAAGTTTTTAATCTATCCTCAAAAGGAAGATTCTCAAACATCTGTTGCTTCACAATCTTCTCTTTGATCGCCAGTATGGCTTCCGTCAAGGTCGCTCTACTGGTGATCTTCTGGCTTTTCTTACTGAGTCTAGGTCATCCTCTTTTAGAGATTTCGGTGAAGCTTTTGCTGTCGCGTTAGACATATCAAAAGCTTTTGATAGAGTCTGGCACAAAGCTTTGATTTCAAAACTGCCCTCCTATGGTTTCTATCCTTCTCTCTGCAACTTTACCTCATGTTTCCTTTCCGACCGCTCTATTGCAGCCGTGGTAGATGGCCACTTTTCTTCTCCTAAATATATTAACAGTAGTGTTCCTCAGGGTTCTGTTCTGTCACCCACTTTCTTTCTATTATTCATTAATGATCTTAACCAAACTTCTTGCCATATCCACTCCTACACTTTTCCATATATTTTCAGAGACGGCTTACCCTTCAGTAAGTCAACAGATCACGCAGAAACGTCACAGAACGCCAGACTTCAGATCTTTCTAAGATTTCCGATTGGGGCAGAGAAAACTTAGTGTTCAACGCCTCAAAAACTCAATTCCTCCATCTATCAACTCGACACAACCTTCCAGGCAAGTATCCCCTCTTCTTCAATGACAGCTGTTTCCATCTTCTACAATGAATATTTTGAGTCTGTCCTTTACTCATAATCTAAAGTGGAAACTTCACGTCATCTTTTGCTAAAACAGCTTCTATGAAGTTGTGTGTTCTGAGGCATCTCCGGCAGTTTTTCTCGCCCTTCCAACTGCTAACTCTGTTCAAGGGCCTTATCCGTCCTTGTATGGAGTATTCTTCGCATGTCCGGGGGGGAGGGGGTTCCACTCACACGGTTTTATTAGATAGGGTGGAATGAAGTGCTTTTCGTCTCATCAGCTCCTCTCCTCTGACTGACTCTCTTTAGCCTCTTTCTCACCGCCGAAATGTTACATCTTTTGCTATCTTTTATCGCTATTTTCATGCTAAGTGCTCTGCTGATCTTGCTAACTGATTGCCTCCCCTCCAGCGGCTTCGCTGCACAAAGCTTTCTTCTTCCTCTCACTCCTATCCTGTCCACTTTCTAATACAAGAGTTAACCAGTACTCTCAATAATTCATACCTTTGTCTGATAAACTCTGGAACTCCCTGCCTGCTTCTGTATTTCCATATTACTACGACTTGACTTTTTTTAAGAGGAAGGTTTCAAGCCATTTGTCCCTCACTTCTTGATAAATCTTATGAACTTTAAGGGAACTGGCAACCCAGTGGGATTTTTTCTCCATTTTTTTTATGCCCTTGGCCAGTTTCCTCTCCTCCATAAAAAAGGAAAAAATAATAAGAAAAAAAAAAGAGACTGAAACGTGTACAAGTCAAATAAGAGGAGGATGCGTAGCTTTACTTGGGTCCTGCTGGGTCTTGTCTAGGAACATTCTCGGTCTTTATAGGGATGAGAGAGAGAGAGAGAGAGAGAGAGAGAGAGAGAGAGAGAGAGAGAGAGAGAGAGAGAGAGGAACTGGCAACCCAGTGGGATTTTTTCTCCATTTTTTTTATGCCCTTGGCCAGTTTCCTCTCCTCCATAAAAAAGGAAAAAATAATAAGAAAAAAAAAAGAGACTGAAACGTGTACAAGTCAAATAAGAGGAGGATGCGTAGCTTTACTTGGGTCCTGCTGGGTCTTGTCTAGGAACATTCTCGGTCTTATAGGGATAGGGAGAGAGAGAGAGAGAGAGAGAGAGAGAGAGAGAGAGAGAGAGAGAGAGAGAGAGAGAGAGAGAGAGAGAGAGAGAGAGAGAGAGAGAGAGAACTTGCCACCCTTGGGAGTGATAACAAAGGAATGCAAAATATAAGACTTGAGTTTAATGCTTTCACACATTGACACAGACAGGTGAGTACGAGCAACATAATCTGTCTTCACCTAACCTAACCTAACCTAAACGTTATAAAAATGCGCCATTCAAAATATCAACACAACTGAGCTCTGAGTAACCCTCGCCGCTCATCCTTTTATTCTGTTCCGTCTTTATCATTCATCCCATTTTCCTGTATTATTCATTTATGTGAACAACTTTTCCTTCACTTCGCTCGTCCATTCCTCGCAGAAAGAAAATCTACTTCCCTTTCATCATTTCATCCCACTTTCTTCATTATTCATTCATTTTCTCACTCGTTCTCTCACCCACGACTTCTATCCGTCTACATTGCAACGTCTTGCTGAAAAAAAAAAAAATACCTCGTCGCGGGTACATAGCATAGAGGCGGCCGTCATCATCAGGATCACAGCGGGTAGACACGGAGGCGCTGCTGCGGTAGGACATTGCACGTCTCGTCTGCCTCACCACCACTAAGGAGACACAGACACACAGGAAACGTTTGCGGTTGATTCCCAGCACCAAAGATTCTGCACTGCCTTGACCGCTAAGGAGCACGAGTGAGGTGAAACAGAGCACTACTGCAGACGAGAAGACGGTAGTTCGATCTCCCAAGGGCAATGGGCAACAACTGACAGAGGTGAGGGCTGTGGCGTTGTGCACTGAGGCGTGATGTAGCAAGACAAACGCTCCTGAAGTTGGCATGTATACCCTTCTTCTGCCCCCCCTTCCCTTCCTTCTTCCACCTCTGTCTCCTCCTCGCTGTCGTCCCTTCACTGGTCCACCTGGCACCTGTCCCGCTCCTTGTCTAGCGTGAATTCCCACCACGGCGCCAAGAAGTGATTGCCAACTCCATACACATGGTCTACCTTCTATGGGTTATTTCTGGCATAGTGCGGGTAAAACAAAAGTTACAGGAAGTCGAGGTATTCATCTGTCACCGAAGCTTTTACCTGTCCTTCCTGCTTTAGCGAGTGTCGATGCATTAACAATGGAAGTGTGACTTCCATGTGTTAGGCGTCATAGTACTACTCTTCTACTTATTGAATACAGGTCTCCTTTATTTTCTCTCTCTTTTAAATAGTAGTAGTAGCACCACCACCACCACCACTACTATTACTATTACTATTACTACCACTATGCTACCACCACCACCATTACCACTACTATTACTACTACTACTCTATACTTCTACTACTATTACTACTACTACTACTACTACTACTACTACTACTGGTAGGAGCAGCAGCAGCAGCAGCAGCAGCAGCAGTAGTAGTAGTAGTAGTAGTAGTAGTAGTAGTAGTAGTAGTAATATCTCTTATCCTTAGTAGTAACAGCGGTGATATCTCACAGTGTAGATAGTAACAATATCTTTTCATATTTAGACAACTCACTACAAAGTCACTCATGTGTGACATCGAAAAGATAAAGATAAAGAAAAGAAAACAAGTAATTATTTCAGAGATCAGTTTCCCTGGTGTTTTCAAGGAGTTAGTAGTTTCCTAACTCACTACAAAATTACTCTCATGTGTGACATCGAAAACAGAAAGATAAAGAAAACAAGTAAACAGTCAACCATAATTTGGGAAAGAGCCACATTTTCCTGTTCTTTTTTTTTTTCAACATATTATCCTTTGTTTCTGAGGAATTCCTGACTTGCGAGAGAGGAAGTCCGTCACAGTGTATACTAAGGTAATGATCGATATTGGATAATGGATATGATGACGTGAATAGGAGAAAAAAAAAATCTGCTACATTGACAAACTCTCGAAGCCCTCAAAGAGCTAACGAAAGACCTCCCATGGACATTATCAAGGAATGGATGACCAAATATAGGATACCGGATACCTACACCATTGTTTATTATTTCACGCCGCAGCCAGATAGAGCAATCCAAAGCGTCCCGATAGAAGTGAAGCACAGAAACGCACAGCAACGCGCTCCATATCGAGCCTCGCGAAAGAAACACGGCAACAAGAGATGGAAGGGAACGTTGCGAGTTTCATCTCTTACTGTTATTTTTTTTTTTTTTTTGCGACTGATGAGAGAGAGAGAGAGAGAGAGAGAGAGAGAGAGAGAGAGAGAGAGAGAGAGAGAGAGAGAGTCACGACACAAGGCCAGCTCTGCCATTAACATCATTAAACTCCCCCTTCCCTGAGCTTCTCTTGGTGGCCGCTAATCGACTCAGAGGTGAGGCACAGGAAACACCCTAGACGCACGCACATGATAGTCAGGACTGGCCGCTGGGTAGTCGGAGATAAAGGAATATATAAAATGGTAGAAAATGAAGTGCAAGTGTCTTATAAGTAAATAAGAGATTGATCACTATTCCTACTAGATACTGACAACAGGATATCTGCCCCTTAATACTTACATACATATTTAACAAACCCGACAGAGTGACTGGGGAGTGACCAGGACATTTAACACTGGTAGCAGAGCGTAGTTCAGTCATGTCAGTCTCTTTTAAAACTCCACCTAAGTGGAGTGGTGGTAAAGGTTATGAGATTTGGAGAAAAGACGTGTTACTTTGGGCGGGCATGACTGAATTAAAAAATAATAAAGGAGTAGCGATCTACTTGAATCTGGATGGGAGAGCGAAGGTCGCTGCTTCACAGTTGGATTTAGAGGTGTTGGCTGGTGATAATGGTTTGGATACATTATTGGAAAGGTTGGATAAGTTGTTTTTGCTGGATAAAGGATCAAGGCAGTTTGAGGCCTTTGACACCCTGGAATCATTGAAAAGGAGCCGGGATATGGATATTAGGACATTTATTTCGGTTTTTGAGAATGCCTATTTTCGTTGTACTGAATTAGGTATGGTGTTGCCAGAGGTAGTAAGGGCATTTATGTTGTTACATTCTTGTGATTTAGGTGAGAATGATAGGAAGTTGGTGTTGTCTGCCATGACCGACATTGCTTTCGTGAAGATGTCAGACGCCTTGTGCCGTATATTCTCTCCCGGATTGACACAGACGCATGCGGAGTCAGCTGGTGCGTCGGCAGTTTCGGTAAAGAGGGAACCAGTGTTTATGGGAGGTTCACCTGGCATGGACGAGGATGGACAAGGTGTTGATAATGAAAGTTCTGGGGATGTTTTGTATGCCGGTGGATTTCAAAGAGGCCGACCTATGGCGAGGAGTTATGGCAGGGGTAGACGCCCAAGGGATGATGGTAATTCGAGGGCCAGGGCCAATTGGAGGAGACAGAACCCTGTTGGCAATGATGGTAAGGTGCCGAGGTGCAACATTTGTGATTCAAAGTTTCATTGGGCTAGGGATTGCCCAGATTCATATGAATCTATGGGTGGAAAGGCCTCGAAATGGTTTGTTGGCCCAAGTTCAGGGGGTGATACAGAGACTGGGGATGGTAGTAGTAAAACCTACATGATGTGGTATGCCGGCAATAAACATGGTAAGCTGATGGAGGAATGTAAAGGATATGTGTTGTTGGATTCTGGGTGTTCTAGAACTGTGTGGCTCGTACTGGTATGAATGCTTTTTGGAGAGATTGACGGAGTGTGAGAGGAAGACTTTGGTGGTGGAGGACACTGATGCGGTATTTACATTTGCAGATGGGAAGTCGGTCCATTCAGTGATGAGGGTTATTCTGCCTTGCATTGTAGAGTACATGATAGAGAGGTAACCCATAAAAGGTACTTAAGACTTCCATTACCTGAATTTCATACACTTCATATTCCTGCCTGGAATCATGCCAAGTCTGTTCTTCAACTTGCCAAACACTCTTTCATAAATAGAAAATGTCAGAATCTTTCAAACTTCAACTCCCCTCGAGACTTCTAACATCTGGCCAAAACATCTCCAATAACTTTACATCTCCATCTTTCCCTCCTTTATTTCACCTTAGTGACACCAATGCCATCTCATCTGTCTCTAAAGCTGAACTCTTCTCTCAAATCTTTGCTGACATGTCACCCTTGGATGATTCTGGGCTTGTCCCTCCTTCTGACTGTTTCATGCCTTCAATAATTTAAAGTTCTTCGTAATGATGTTTTCCATGCCTTCGCTCCACTAAACGCTTAGAAAGTTTATGGACGTGATGGGGTCCCTCCTATTGTTATCAAAAACTGTGCTTCCGTGCTTGCACCTTACCTGGCCAATTTCTTTCAACTATGTCTATCAACTTCTACCTTTCCTTCATGCTGGAAGTTTGCCTACTTTCAGCCTGTTTCTAAAAAAGGGTGACCGTTCTAATCCCTCAGACTACCGCCCTACAGCTTTAATTTCTTGCATGTCTAAAGTGTTTTAATCTATCCTCAATAGGAAGATTCTCAAACATCTGTCACTTCACAATCTTATCTCTGATCGCCTGTATGGCTTCCGTCAAGGCTGCTCTACTAGTGATCTTATGGCTTTCCTTACTGAGTCTTGGTCATCCTCTTTTAGAGGTTTCTGTGAAACATTTGCTTTCACATTAGACATATCAAAAGCTTTTGATAGAGTCTGCCATAAAGCTTTGATTTCCAAACTGCCCTCCTACAGTTTCTATCCTTCTCTCTGCAACTTTATCTCAGGTTTCCTTTCCGACCGTTTTATTGCAGCTGTGGTAGACGGTCACTGTTCTTCTCCTAAATCTATTAACAGTGGTGTTCTTCAGGGTTCTGTCCTGTCTCCCACTCTTTCTATTATTAATTCATGATCTTGATCAAACTTCTTGCCCTATCCAGTCCTACGCTGATGATACCATCTTTCCACGTGTTTTCAAAGACGGCCATCCTTTTAGGAATTTAACTGATCACACAGGGATGCCACAGAACGCTTGACTTCTGATCTTCCTAAGATTTCTGATTGGAGTAGAGAAAACTTTGCGTTCAATACCTCAAAAACTCAATTCCTCCATCTATCAACTCGACACAGCCTTCCAGACAACTATCCCTTCTTTTTCAATGACATCTGGCTGTCCCCACCTTCTACTCTGAATATCTTCGGTCTGTTCTTTACTCACAATCTAAACTGGAAACTTCACATCTCATTTCTTACCAAAACAGCTTCTATGAAGTCAGGCGTTCTAAGGCGTCCATCGCCAGTTTTTCTCGCCCTCTAACTGCTAACTCTGTACAAGGGCCTTATCCTTCCTTGTATGGAGTACTCTTCGCATGTTTGGGGTGGTTCTACTCACACAGTTTTGTTAGATAGGGTAGAGTCAAAAGCTTTTCCTCTCATCAACTCCCTTTCTCTGACTGACTGTCTTCAGCCTCTTTCTCACTGCCGGAATGTTGCATCTCATATTATCATTTATCGCTATTTTCATGTTAACTGGTCTTTTGATCTTCCTAACTGTATCCCTCTCTTCTTCCTGCAGTTGGCTTTCTTCTTCCTCTCACCCCTATTCTATCAACTCTTGAATACAAGAGTTAAACAGTATTCTCAATCATTTATACCTTTCTCTGGTAAACTCTGGAACTCCCTGCCTGCTTACCGTATTCTCATCTTCCTACGACTTGACTTCTTTCAAGAGGGAGGTCCCAAGACATCTGTCCCAGACTTTCGGCTCTCTTATTACTTTTAAGGGAACTGGCAATCAAATGGGCCTTTCATTAATTTTTTTGTTCCCCTTGGTAAGCTTCCCCTCTTGTAATATATATATATATATATATATATATATATATATATATATATATATATATATATATATATATATGACTTGACTTCAACTAAGAGGGAGGTTTCAAGACATTTATCCATGGAGAATAGCGACTGAGGTGTTTTTTTTTTTTTTTTTAATCTATACCATGTGGGCTTTTCACGGGAATTTCTGGGCTTAAGGAGATACTTTTTGTGGAACCTCCTATCTCAACCGTTGCTCCGAGTGAGGAAGTCCAACCTACACTCGGACCGTGGACAGGATTCGAACCCGTGCGCTTGGAGACCCCTCGAACCCCAAAGCACACATGGTTCCACTGTACCACGACGGTTTTCCTGTTACCTTTGGCCCGTTTTCCCCTCTTACATAAACAAAACACACACACACACACACACACACAGTGGTTAGAGCGCTGGCTTCACAAGCCAGAGGACCGGGGTTCGATTCCCCGGCCGGGTGGAGATATTTGGGTGTGTCTCCTTTCACGTGTAGCCCCTGTTCACCTAGCAGTGAGTAGGTACGGGATGTAAATCGAGGAGTTGTGACCTTGTTGTCCCGGTGTGTGGTGTGTGCCTGGTCTCAAGCCTATCTGAAGATCGGAAATAATGAGCTCTGAGCTCGTTCCGTAGGGTAACGTCTGGCTGTCTCGTCAGAGATTGCAGCAGATCAAACAGTGAAACACACACACACACACAGCTACATAAATCTGTTTAAGGACAATGCGAAACTGTGCAGAGTCATAAAACAAAAAGAGGATTGTGAAATACTGCAGGAAGACTTAAACAAGATCTGGAAATGGAGTAAAAATTGGAAGATGGAATTCAATGTGGACAAAAGCCATGTCATGGAAATGGGAAAAAATGAAAGACGACCAGTGGGAATCTTTAAGATGGGAGATGGAGTAGAACTAGAAAAAGTAAAAAAGAAAAACGACTTGGGAGTGACGATGGACAAAAACAATCAACCGGTAAGCCATATTGATAGAATTTTCAGAGAGACATGTAATTTGCTAAGGAATATTGGATTAGCATTTCACTACATGGACAAAGAAATGATGAAGAAATTGATAAGTACTAAAATAAGACCCAGATTGGAATAGCAGAAGTTGTGTAGACCCACCATAAAAAGAAACACATAAAGAAATTGGAGAGACTACAAAAAATTGCTACAAGAATGGTTCCAGAATTTAAAGGGATGACATATGAGGAGAGACTAAAAGCTATGGATCTACCAACCCTGGAACAGAGAAGAGAGAGAGGGGATCTGATACAAGTTTATAAAATGATTAACGGAATGTATCAAGTGGAAAATGAGGAACTAATCCTGAGAGAAGAATATGACATTAGAAGCACAAGATCGCTTAGTAAGAAACTGAGGGAGGGAAGATGTCTGAGAGATGTTAAAAAATATAGTTTCCCACAAAGATGTGTTGAGACTTGGAACAGTTTGAGTGAGGAAATGGTGTCAGCAACAAGTGTGCATAGTTTTAAAGAAAAATTGGATAAGTGTAGATATGGAGACGGGGCCCAGGCCCTGTAAAAACTACAGCTAGGTAAATACACACACACACACACACACACGGTAGCTCAGTGGTTAGAGCGCTGGCTTCACAAGCCAGATGACCGGGGTTCGATTACCCGGCCGGGTGGAGATATTTGGGTGTGTCTCCTTTCACGTGTAGCCCCTGTTCACCAGCAGTGAACGGGTTGTAAATCGAGGAGTTGTGACCTTGTTGTCCCGGTGTGTGGTGTGTCTGGTCTCAGACCTATCCCAAGATCGGAAATAATGAGCTCTGAGCTCGTTCCGTAGGGTAACGTCTGGCTGTCTCGTCAGAGACTGCAGCAGATCAAACAGTGAATTACACACACACACACCCGGTAGCTCAGTGGTTAGAGCGCTGGCTTCACAAACCAGAGGACCGGGGTTCGATTCCCCGGCCGGGTGGAGATATTTGGGTGTGTCTCCTTTCACGTGTAGCCCCTGTTCACCTAGCAGTGAGTAGGTACGGGATGTAAATCGAGGAGTTGTGACCTTGTTGTCCCGGTGTGTGGTGTGTGTCTGGTCTCAGGCCTATCCGAAGATCGAAAATAATAAGTTCTGAGCTCGTTCCGTAGGGTAACGTCTGGCTGTCTCGTCAGAGACTGCAGCAGATCAAACAGTGAAACACACACACACACCGCGTAGTGTAGTGGTTAGCACGCTCGCTCGACTCAATCGAGAGGGCCAGGTTTGAGTCCCGGGAAGCGGCGAGGCAAATGGGCAAGCCTCTTATTTGTGTGGCCCCTGTTCACCTAGCAGTAAATAGGTAGGGGGTGTAACTCGAGGGGTTGTGTGGTCTCGCTTTCCCGGTGTGTGTTGTGTGTGATGTGGTCTCAGTCCTACCCGAAGATCGGTCTATGAGCTCTGAGCTCGCTCCGTAATGGGAAAGACTGGCTGGGTGACCAGCAGACGACCGAGGTGAATTACACACACACACACACACACACACACACACACACACGGCCCGGTAGCTCAGTGGTTAGAGCGCTGGCTTCACAAGCCAGAGGGCCGGGGTTCGATTCCCCGGCCGGGTAGAGATATTTGGGTGTGTCTCCTTTCACGTGTAGCCCCTGTTCACCTAGCAGTGAGTAGGTACGGGATGTAAATCGAGGAGTTGTGACCTTGTTGTCCCGGTGTGTGGTGTGTGCCTGGTCTCAGACCTATCCCAAGATCGGAAATAATGAGCTCTGAGCTCGTTCCGTAGGGTAACGTCTGGCTGTCTCGTCAGAGACTGCAGCAGATCAAACAGTGAATTACACACACACACTACTGGGTGCTGTAGCATATTAGCATAATACATAAGCAGTGTGTGATTTACTGTGTGGGCCTGCTGTTTGTGTTTGCAAAAACGTTTTGTCTGTGGTAATGATATTTGTGATGCTTGTATCTACATGATTGCATGAGCGTTGCTTTAGAAAAAAAATAGAGGGAGAACATGAGGGAGAGAGCGAGAGTAGTGAACGTTAAGTTGCTAATTTATGTGACATTTTGAAGCCACATATACAAATATATGCTACGCTACTTTATTTAGCAATGTCTCTTGTGCTCTGTTCGTCTACCTGTGCTAACACTAACTAATAGTAGTATTGCATAACTGAAATTATTGTGTTTGTTAATTAAGACACCTTATCACAAGTTATATCTCACCATCCACATATGCGTCTCTCTCTCTCTCTCTCTCTCTCTCTCTCTCTCTTCTTTTCTTGAAAGTATCTTTTTGTGTACATTTTTATTTTCCTAGTAAATCATAAGCACACTACATATAAAGCTATATCGATGTCAGAGATGAAAAGTTTAGTAGATGCTAAGTGTAGATGATAAATGTGAAAAAAATTTCATTTAATGTCTGTTAAGGAGGCGTGAGTAAACATTTACTTTTCACAATGTAAAGAATAAAAGAAGGGGAATTTCTTCTTTTCTCTCAAATCTTTAAGTGCAATTCATGCTGTATCTGTTCAATTATATTAATATTTACTAGTCACAAGATATATAGATGAATTAAAGTTATAAAACGAAAACTTTTACAGAGGATTTGTGAACCTACTTAATGTTTTGGATGGACTTGCATAACTCCGTCCACCAAATAGGTTCCACCCACTGGCTTCATCCTCTAATGAGGAGCGGTATGCACGACAGCCTCTCCCTTTATCTTTCCTCCAAGCCTCTATCTATACCAATGGTTCCCAACCTTTTCCCTGTTGTCCCCGACCAATATATAATGATCTCCATTGCCTCACTAGCTAACGCAGTAGGAATCAGCCCCAAAAATCCTAGGAACATACATGACAAGTCGCTCCCAAGCTGCAAATCCCCAAGAGCACCAACAACTGTATCCCAAAACGACCCAAAAAACCAGGAACATACATGACAAGTCAGTCCCAAGCTGCAAATCCCCAAAAACACCAACAGCTGTATCCCAAAAACACTGCTCCTTCCTAATCAAATGTGGCAGAAGTGGTAAGAACATAAAAAAAAAATCATAATAATGATATAGAAAAAAAAAAAAGGTGCCTATTTATACTGTGCATAGGACCAGCAGGACAAATACCTGGCCAAAAGACATGGAGCAAAAAACAAAGTACTTATAAACTTGTGGGAGATTCCCATATTTTCAGATGCTAAATATAGTCATAGAAAGCTGAAGTCTTCGTGACAGGGTATACTATAGAAGCATGGTGATCTGGACTTAAGAAGTCGATTTTTAAGCTCCTGGAGAGCTGGTGTGAGATAAAAATCCAGTTCGATTCAAAGCCATAATTTTAATGGCAATGTCTTAATATACACGTCCTGCTCACTTTCCTCGATTCCTAGCTCCTCCTTCGCAGCTCCTCCAACCAGTTGATTTTACCTCACATATATAAAGCCATGTTATTGATCAACAAGGGAAAGAAAGAGAGAAGAGAAAAAATAAATGGAGGAAGTGGGTATTAACACAGATAAAAAGAAAAAAAATAATAAATGGAGGAAATGGAAATAAAACAGGACAGATAGGAATAACAAAAGAATAACACAAGAGATAGAAAGAAAAATGGATAACGAAGAGGAACAGGAGGAAATGGGAATGAAAATATGATAATGAATAAGAAAATAGGAGAAAATAGTAATGAGAATATGGTAACGAACAAGGTGATAAGGGAGAAATGGTAATAAAACAGCAGATAGAAAGACAATGGATAACAAATAGGGAAAGAGGATAACAAATAAGAGGGGAATAGAAATAAAACATAATATGAAGGAAAACAAGAGAAAGAGGGATGAGAGTAAATCTTACCATTTCCTCCTATTCCACTATTCGTTATCCATTTCTCTTTCTATCTCTTGTTATTTCTTTTGTTATTCCTATATATCCCGTTTTATTTCTATTTCCTCCATTTATCATTTTTTTCTTTCTTCTTTCTATCTCTCGTTTTAATTCCCACTTCCTCTATTTATTATCTTTCTTCTCTCTTCTTTCCTTGTTGCCCATTAGCGTGGCTTCATATATGTGACGTCAAATCGGCTGGGTGGAGTTGCGAAGGGAGAGCCGGGTATTGAGGGGAGCGGGCGGGATGTGTATATTAATAAGACATTGAGTGCCTTTTTCATATTACTCCGTTACCTCCCAGAAAGTATTCCATGGTCCCCAGGTTGGGAACTACTGCTCTACACCGTAGAGGGAGGAAGGTATGTAAGTACTTTAGATTATCATGAGTGTTTTATCGACTTCTATTTCCTCAATACGGGTAACGCTTATTAGAACACGACTAATAATCCATGCTGCGTTTAAGAATACTAGACAAGATAATCTTGAGACAATAAAGCTTCTTTGCAATATATTATGCAAACGGAGCAGTTACAGTTATATCCTTAATTTATTTAATCAAGTATCCATTTCGTAATTTCTTCATTTCCTTGGTCATTTACTGATATATTCTCTCATTCATTTTCTCATCTATTCTATAAGCTTTCAATGTACTACAGTGCACGATTTCTTTAGTGGGATTGGCGGAACAGCGTATTGGATGAACGGGTGTGGGTAGATTATAGGATTGTATTCTGAAACGATCTGCTCTTATCACCCTAATTATTTTCAATCGATTATAAATTATATTCCTCTTGTTATCTACATGGAAATATTATCAATCTGTCACTAGGAACAGAAAAACACCGTTAAAAATACGTGTGACTTCAACTTAGATAATACTGAATGTGATGGAGATGCGACGCAGAGGTGTTCCAGAATATGGTGCATAGAGTGATGTTTTACAAGTGGAATATTTTCCCCTGCGCGACTGACTGTTAACTTAATGAAATCAGCGATGGTGCTGTACTTGCGTTAATCAATAAGGCTACTGATCTATTTTATTGGGAGTGAAAGGTTGTATCACAAGTATCTTCATGATCTTTGTCTCTATAGCTGTTGGCAAGGAAGCGCGTGAAGGCTACGATTATAATAACACCAGCACCATCACCAGCACCAGCAATAACAACAATAGTAGTAGTAGTAGTAGTAGTAGTAGTAGTAGTAGTAGTAGTAGTAGTAGTAGTAGTAGTAATAGTAGTAGTAGTAGTAGTAGTAGTAGAACAATTCTAGCAAGCAGCAGTAATAGTAGTAACAACAACTTCTCAACACGCTCACCTGCTACTAAGCACAATTCAAACACTCTCAAGGTTCGATCAATAACGTGAACGAGTATTCTTCCCTTCTTACACAACGCAACTCTAACCTAACCTACTCCACGATGTAAGATTATAATTCAGCAAGCAATACCCAATATCAACAGGCTTCTTTTACCCTTCAGAAACGATGAAGGATATGACAGTAATAAAGTCTCTTAAATAGTAAATAAAGTGGTGTTATAGCCATAACTTATGACGAAAATCCCAAATATTACTTCTAATATTGTTATCGAACCCTCCTTTCCTAAACTGCCGAAATCTAATAGCAACACTGCTACAGATATGTAACTCAAATGATATTACTGATAATTATAACTCATGAATGCAGTGTAAGGGAGAAGGGACTGGCAGTGTGGGCAAAAGGAAGTACAGAGGGTGCAGTTTGTATGCTTATGGTATCATGTGGTTAATGATATTCCTTCTCCCGTCATACCTGAAAGACAAGTACTACTGGTGCGACCTAATCATTTTTCACCTGTCCCTTCACACACTCACACTCACACACACACACACACACACACACACACACACACACACACACATACACAGTGGTTAGAGCGCTGGCTACACAAGCCAGAGGACCGGGGTTCGATTCCCCGGCCGGGTGGAGATATTTGGGTGTGTCTCCTTTCACGTGTAGCCCTTGTTCACCTAGCAGTGAGTAGGTAAATCGAGGAGTTGTAACCTTGTTGTCCCGGTGTGTGGTGTGTGCCTGGTCTCAGGCCTATCTGAAGATCGGAAATAATGAGCTCTGAGCTCGTTCCGTAGGGTAACGTCTGGCTGTCTCGTCAGAGACTGCAGCAGATCAAACAGTGAAC
>NC_059300.1:15685340-15697840 GCF_017591435.1 Portunus trituberculatus
GTATACACAACAAGAATACAAGTATTTAAAAAAATAAATACAAAGTACAGATATTGCACACCTTATTGCATAAACATCCTACAGTCTGGGAGCAAAGTGAGGATATTCCCTGAGTATTAATTAAATGACTCAAGGCGAGATGCTATAGGACGCCTAACTTCTGATCTTTCACTTGTTTCTGATTGGGGCAGAGAAAACCTGGTTTTGTTCAATGCCTCAAAAACTCAATTTCTACAACTATCTACTCGACATAACCTTCCAGACAACTATCCTCTCTTCTTCAATAACACTCAACTTCCCCTCTCCTCTACATTAAACACACTCGGTCTATCCTTCACTAAAAATCTAAACTGGAAATTTCACATCTCTACTCTTGCTAAATCAGCTTCCAAGAAGTTAGGTGTCCTGTGGCGTCTTCGTCCATTTTCTCTCCCTCCCAGCTGCTTGCTCTGTACAGGGCCTTATCCGCCCGTGTATGGAGTATGGCTCTCATGTCTGGGGGATCCACACACAGCTTTACTAAACAAGGTGGAATCTAAAGCTTTTCGTCTTATCAACTCTTCTCCTCTAACTGACTGTCTTGATTCTTTAAGTCACCGCCGCAATGTTGCATCTTTATCTGTCTTCTACCGCTGTTTTCATGCTGTCTGCTCTTCTGAACTTGCTAACTGCATGCCTTCCCCCTCCTGCGGCCTCGCTGCACAAGACTCTCTACTTCTTCTCATCCCTATTCTGTCCATCTTCCTAATGCAAGAGTTAACCAGTATCTTCACTCCTTCATTCCCTACACTGGTAAACTCTGGAACTCTCTACCTGTGTCTGTATTTCCACCTGCCTATGACTTAAACTCTTTCAAAAGAGGAGTGTCAAGACACCTCTTACGTTAACTGGACCCTCCTTTTAGATTTTTTTGTTTTTTCTCTTTCTCCTACTTTTCTCTTAACAGGGCCTGGCAACCAGCGGGATTTTTTTTTTTCCAACACTTTGTTTTCCCTTGGCCAGTGCCCTTGTAATGTAAAAAAAAAAAAAAAAAAAAATATCCCTGAGAGTGGCAGAGTCTAGGAGATGAGCAATGAGGCTATACAAGTCATGTTGACCTTGTGGCCTAAATTTAGCAATACACCAGGAGAAGCACTGACTTCCCAAAAGTATTTGTAGCATAATCTGAGCCTCATTGCCACCCTGTCATGTGAGGCAGTGTCTCCCGTAGGCGTAAGCACAGCTCTGGGAGACACGTGCATAGTGAAGACAAGTGTTACTGCCCCTATGGCAACAAAGCTCCAGCTGATCACTAATGCTACTATGTACAAAGTCCTTAATTAATGCTACTCTTAACATAACCCAGACTGTACTCAGTGCCAGGGTCCACTGTGTCATCTTGTAGGGCACATTGAGCAAGTTGATCTGCTTTTTCATTTAGCGGGATACCCACATGAGAGGGTATCCTTGGAGATGAAATGGACCGTGGCACTAGCACCTTCTAGGGCGTGGATGAGATCAAGACACTTATTAACTAGATCACAGTCCATGGGGGAGGTGGATTGAATGGCATACAATGCAGCCTGACTGTCAATAAAGAAATATACATTCTTATGGAGAGGCGCCATAAAATGGAGCGCCTCCAGTACAGCATACAATTCTGCTGTAGTGGAAGACATGGGTGCAGGGAGCCGCCTGGAAACCTCAGTGTCAGTGTAGACTGGCAAAGATGTAGTAACCGTCTTGCCTTGCAAGGATAACGGCTTCAAATGTCCTATCTCTCTCTCTCTCTCTCTCTCTCTCTCTCTATATATATATATATATATATATATATATATATATATATATATATATATATATATGGACGAAGTGTTGCAAAATTAGTAGCTGGTAACACTCATTGCGCAATATAAAGGAATATTTTAATTCATATTTCTTTTACGGGACATATGCTTCACTTATGCTACATAATTGATTGGCCCGTACTTATAAAACGTTCCTAGGAACGACGCAAAATTGTGCTCAGCTAGAAAAAAAAATCCTAGGCACGACTTACAAAAGTGACCTAGGACAATCCTAGTCGGTCCTAGGTAACATTTTCGCCTAGATGAAGATCGTTGCTACTTTAGAAAAGAAAAAAAAAATGCTATACTTAGCGTAGTCACGACAAAAAAAATGCATAAATTGCTTGAAATAAAGGAATAATATATATCTTTTATAGTGGAATAATGTTTTAATTTTTTTTTCTGTTTGTTTTATCTTTTAAAAGCAATGAATACATATTTAATGGATGTGCTGATGTCAACAAAATGGAATGTAAACAAACTAGGCAGGCCAGCAGGCACTGCCAGTCACCAATGAGTAGACTAATCACCACGACATATCAAGTGTAAACACGAAACAAGAAAAAATACTGCTTCATGTTTTGGCGCAAAGAAGGTAGAGGACTCCCTCTCCCAACTTCCTAAGAGGGCGCTCCAGTGTCTTTCCCGTCACATTGCTTTGTATCCTCAGCCTGCTTCTAGACAGTTTTCTGAGGCCACAGAGACGATTAACCGGATTTTCGCTTTGGGTGCGCGCAGCTTGCCCTACGGGTCGCTGAGCTGTCTGTGCCAGGGTTGCCGTGTTAACCTTGTCTGCCCGGTCACCTGGGGCTCGTGGTGGAAGAGTTCCTACGATGGAGGCAGACGTGGACATGCAGGACTCCGTCTCTCCGGGCAAGCGTGGGCGGCCTGACACGCCCTCTGATGACAGCCCGGAAAAGTCCCGCTGCTGCACTGCCCAGGATCATCCCAAAGCCCAAGTACGTTAAGGCCTCGTTCCTGCTCCGAGGTACGGAAGGGGGGCGTCTCTTCGCCAACCCGGCCAAGGTATCTCGTGTCCTCCATGACTCCGCCTTCGGGAAATACATCCTTGAGGGGGAGACCCGATCCCTAGGCAATGGCTTGTCCCTGATAGTGGTGGTGTGGGCCCACCTCCTCAAGATCCCCATGCTACAGTCGTCCTCCTTCACCCTAGGTGAGTGGCCTGTTTCCTGCCATAGAGCAGACCAGGCCAGCGGTACTTACCACTACGCCAAGGTGGGGCCCCTGGCGGACGACACCACCCTTGAGGAGGTCCGGGATGGCTTTCGTGTCCTGGAGGGCAATGAGGTGGTGGAACTTACCTGGCTTCCACCCCACAGCCTGCCACGCTTCGCCACAGGGAAGTGGCTTAGACACAAGGTGAGAGGTTCCCCACCCAGCAAGGTAGCCATCGACCAGCTGGTGTACTACCCACGCTCCATTCTCCTCCCTCTCCTGCGCTGCCCAGGGTGCCTTATGTTAAGGCACTCCATCAACACCTGCAGGTTCTTGGTCCGCTGTGCCCGCTGCAGTGGCCCCCACCCCTCCCGGAAAGGCGACAAGGACGAGATATGTGACAAGCCCTTCCACTGTTTCCAGTGTTGGGGTTCCCATGGGCCCCAGTCACTCCATTGCCCCCACAACCTCCATGCCCAGCAGCTATACACCCGCCTGGCGAGTGAAGGCAAACCCCTCCCTGAAATTAACAAGCAGCTGAGGGCCCTCCAGTTGCCTTGACCACAGCAACAGACTCCTACACCAGCCACCCCCTGCTCCTACCATCCCAACCCGCTCGGCTGCTCGGGTTGTTGAGCCAGGGTGTTCCTTCGCCTCTGCCACAGGGAACAGGTTTGCTGCTCTCCAAGACCCACCCAATGAAGCTGCTACTGTCGCCCAGGAAGAGGACACCATGCCCACTCCTCACATCCCTACACCACCTGCTATCCATGTTGCCCACCATCGGAGGAAGCCAGGTAGGCGTTCGGGTGTACAGCCTCCTCCACCCACCACGATACCTGATGCAGAGCCCGGGCTCCTGCCTGTAACGGTTGAGGCCGAGGTCCACCATCCTCCCAGGAATGCTCACCACTCACAGACACCCCACCATCACCCTTGTCAAGCACCTGGCCAGTATTCTAACTCACCTCCACCTTCTCGACCCTCCTCTCCACCCCAGAACTCCACCAGTCCTACAGCCACTGCCAGTACTTCTTCCTCTGCATCTGAGTTCCTCCCCAGCATCCTCGACCTCATTTGGCATGGCTACCACCTGTACCGGAAAGGAGTGTCTTTCCCGGACATCATCACCACCCTCTGGCCCTCTGTCTCCACAATCCTGACTACTCTCTTCCCGTAATGGCCCTCTCCTTTATGTTGTGGAACGCCCGATCCCTTCTCCGCAAAACGCAGGAACTACAAACCCATTTAGGCGACACCCTCCCGTCTGTGGTCGGCATATGCGAGACCTGGCTTCCCCCTCATCTTTCCCTCTCCTTTCCGGGATACAACATCATCCGCAAAGATCGTGGTCAAGGACGTGGAGGAGGAGTCCTTCTCGCCATCCACGACTCCCTCATCTCATCGCCTCTCCCTATCCCTCAGTCTCAAGATGGGCATCTGGAGGTTGTTGCTGCTAAGGTTGGACTCAGTGGTGGCTGGCTCATGGTGGCAGTCTGCTATAATCCTGGGGGTGCAGCTGGCCACCGAGAGTTTATTTGCTACTTCTCCACCCTGCAGCCTCCAGTGCTTATAATGGGGGACTTTAATGCCCATCATACATGTTGGGACTTGCCACCTCACCACCACAACACCTCTGGCAATGCTCTCTTCCAAGCCTTGCTAGATCTAACACGTGTATCCCTCCTCAGCCCTCCCGGACTAGCGACCAGGTTTCATCCTCATACTGGTGCCGCCTCGGTGCTTGACCTGTTCCTTGGAGACCCTACCTTCAAGGATTCCACCTTCCGCACTGGACCTTACATGGGCAGCGACCACCTCCCTCTCCTCGCCTCCCTCCCACAAGTCTCCCCACAGCCCCAACCTGGCTGCATGCCCCGCTGGAGGCTCAATTCTTCTGGCTGGCCCCAGTACGTGGCTGCGCTTCCCTCCTCACTGGACACCCAACATCTTCCCCTGGATGAAGCCGCAACAACCATTGCTGGGGTGCTGTCCGAGGCTGGCACAGCTGCCTTCCCACTCATCACCCGTCGTCGTCCACGCCGCCCTGGGAAGCCCTGGTGGGATGCAGCCTGTGCGCAGGCAGTACAGGACCGTCGCCAGGCTTGGAATCAGTGGCGTAGGACCCCCACTATCCAGGCTGGCCGTGCTTACCGCCGCCTGGACGCCATCTGTGCCAAGACCATCCTCAAGGCAAAGCGGAATGCATGGGACCTGCACTGCTCCACTCTCTCCTTCCGCTCCTCTCCCAAGCGTACCATGTCCTTTCTCCGCTCCATGGAGGGCAAGTTGGTATCTCAGAACATCCCATTTTCTGATGATGATTCTACCCCACTGGCTGACCCTGAAAAAGCAAAAATCTTGTCAGAACACTTCCACCTCAAGATTGGTTTACCTCCTCCTCTTCGTCCGCCTCCAACCCTTACTTCAGTTATTGAAACTGCCGTCTCCTCTCCAGCTCTCCCATCCCTTGCTCAACCATTCAAGCCTCATGAACTCTCCTCAGCCTTAGCTACACTAAAACCCGGTAAGGCGCCAGGCCTTGATAAAGTCCCATACGACTTCATCCGCCACCTCACCCCACCCCTACGTGCCTGCCTCCTACAACTATACAACAGCAGCTGGCAATCAGGGCAGTTTCCATCCACCTGGAAACCCGCCATCCTCATCCCCATCCACAAGCCTGGAAAGGACCCTACACTCCCCTCAGCATACAGGCCCATCAGCCTCCTCTCCTGCATCGGGAAGCTGCTGGAGAGGTTAGTCAACACCCGCCTCACCTGGTGGTTAGAAGCTAACAACAAGCTAGCAGAGGAGCAATGTGGCTTCCGCCCTCACCGGAGTACCCTGGATGTGCTGGGGCAAATTGAGTATCACATCTGTGACACTTACCGCCAGCGTCAAGTCATGACGGCCCTCTTCCTTGACCTGGAGGAGCATTTGATTCGGCACCACATGAGGGTATCCTGTACAAGCTGGCACTCATGGGCATCACTGGCACCACCCTTGCCTGGGTGCGCGACTTCCTCACCGGTCGCTCATTCCAAGTGGCCGTTGGTGCATCACTGTCACCTTCCCAAGGAATTCATCATGGCGTCTCTCAGGGATCCATTCTCAGCCCCCTTCTGTTCAATGTTCTTCTCTCTGACCTACAGGTTCCTACCCACTCTCACCTTCTCCTCTATGCTGATGACATTACCATCGTCAGTCGAGCACCCACACTTTCCGAGGCTCAGGACCACCTGCAGGAGGCTGCCACTGCCTTGGGTGCATGGATGACAACCTGGGGGCTACAAGTTACTGCCTCAAAGAGCTCTATCATGTGTTTCACCATGAGAAAGCTTCCAACTCCACCTACCGTCACCTTAAGTGGGCAGGCTGTTCCATACTCAACCTCACACACCCTCCTCGGACTGTGGCTGGATGGCCCTCGCCTCTCCTGGGTGAATCACATCAGTTATCTCCGCACCTCCTGCAACAAACGCCTGGATGTGATGAAGTGAATAGCTGGCATCCGCTGGGGAGCCAGTCGTGACCTGCTCCTCCACTACAATAAGACCACCATCAGGGCCAAAATGCAGTATGCCAGCTGCTTTTATGGGTCAGCTGCCTACTCCAACCTCCTCAAGCTTGACCCCATTCAGAACGCTGCTTTGAGGATCTCTATGGGGGCCATGAGATCCTCCCCAGTTGTTTCTCTACAAGCAGAGAGTGGTATTCCTCCACTGTCCACCCACAGACGGATGACCTTGTGCCAACAATACTACAGGATACTGGGCCTGCCTGCTTCCCATCCCTCTCTACCCTCCACTCCAACTCAGGGGTGGATCAGCAAGCTCCTGTATGGCTCCCCGCTGCCCGTCAGCCACTAATAGTGCGTGCCCTGCTCAGCCTAACCATTCTCCACTTACCACCACCACCTCCACAGCCTGTCAACCCCTACTCACCTTTTCCTTCATGGCTGGACGTCTCCCATAATTTTGCTCTCCACGTTCCTGGGCTTCCTCCCAAACCATCTGTGAGTGGATTAGCAGCAGCCCACTTCCAACAGCTGGACCGGTCCATTTATCACCACCACCTCAAGATCTACACGGACGGCTCCAGAGATGCCTCCCTGCCCTCCTCGGCAGCAGCTATATATGACGCCAGTACAGCTATCTGTAAGACATGGAGGCTTCCTGAGTACACAGATGTCCTTACCACGGAGCTCTTTGCCCTTCTCCAGGCCCTCATCTACCTCCGCACCTCTCACCCGAAGTCCATGGTGGTAATTTACACCGACTCCCGCTCATCTCTCTCTCTCCTCTTGTCCCGGCAGCCATCCTCCGTCACAATCCTCGTCCACTCCATCCAGAGCACCTTCCTCCATCTCCTGAATACTGGCTGGGATATCACCTTCCAGTGGGTGCCTTCCCACAGCGGCATCCGGGGGAATGAGGTGGTGGATGCTGCTGCCAAGATGGCCTTAACCCATGTAAACATTACTCCCCTACCCCTCCAGCTTCATTCTGCCAAACGGCTCATATCTCGCCTCTGCCACTCATCCTGGGACTCTTCACTCAACAACGCACTCTAAGTCACCTCTATGTGCCTCTACCGTAGCTACTCATCTCCACAGCCTTGGGTCAGGAAACAGTCCCGCATCCTAGATGTAGCACTCACCCGCCTCCGTCTGGGCCACACAGCACCTGCGTCTTCCTGAAGAAGTGTGGACAACTACCCCGCCAGTGATCACCTCACAGGCCACCACCAATGGGTCGGGCTCATAGGATCTGTGAGACCGTCGAAGCCCGAAAACAACAACAACAACCAATAAGTAAATCAGCGCTCAGAGGAGGGATAATGCTGCACCAGGTAAGATAATTTTGAGGCATTTATATTGTTTGTAATAGTGAAAGAAGCAATCTTATTATTTACGGCCTGAAATTTAGCAAAGATAGGCAATCATGCACCATTTGGGTAAAATTCTAGTTTCTGCCCATACTCCACCAACAAACTTGGGGACAGGTGGGAATGCGGGGTTTTGGGTGGGGTACATAAAAATGCGTATTTTTTGCGTAAAATGGAAAAATTCCCATTAAAAAGTCTACGGAATTTTCATTACAAGTTTACTAATTTTACTAATTTCGGTAATTCTTTACAATACATCCGTCCCCCTATTCTCTACCCACACCCCCCTAACCCCTCCAACAAGCTTGGGGGCCTGTGGGGAATCGTCATTGGACAGAAGAACTATAGACAATATAAGAATCCTATTCACCAGTTACCCACAAACCCCAGCTATAAACAAATGCAAGTCAGTGTATTGCTATTTTCCGAGTGTGATGGAGCTCCGTGTCTTGTTGGCGTCATCAACGTCATGAAACTTGTAATGAACATTCCGTAGACTTTTTAATGTGAATTTTTCCATTTTACGCAAAAAATAGGCATTTCCGACGCATTTCATGTACCCCACCCAAAACCGCGCATTCCCACCTGTCCCCAAGCTTGTTGGAGGGTGGAGGGGGGAGTATGGGCAGAAACTAGGATTTTACCATTAATACTTATTACGGCAGTAATAGTGTTATCTGTTACTGAGGTCATTATTTAACACAAACTGTTTAAGTTTGTGTTTGAATGTAGCAATGCTGCAGTTATATGCTACATATCTTGCAATATTATTCCATATTATTGCACCTTTATATCTAAATGTTTTCTGCATCATGGCTGTCCTACATAATGGTACATGAATTTTATGACTGTCTTGTTATATGGGAGTGAACCTGATGATTTCTGAGAAACATATAATTGAATATTGGGGCAAACACCTGTTGCTGTATCTATACATTAGCTTACTGACAGTGAATATATAAATCTTATGGAGAGGCAGTACTTGTAGTGAAAGGAATAGTGGTGCAGTATGATCCCTGTAATTTGCAGATGCAGTAAGCCTGATAGCTTTTTTCTGCATTAACTAATTCAAGTGAATGTTTAATGGTTGGTAGAAGGTGTGTCTTGAGGACCTTTGATGTACCACAGAGCCTTAGGTAAGACTATCCAAGTGTTGGAAAAAAGTGAAGGATTTAGGTGATCTTGAACTTCAATAATTGAATCAATCCTACACATGTACCTTAATTGAGTGCAATTACCTATCCAAGCATTCTGTGATAATCCAAACTACATGTAGGTACCTTAATTGAGTGCAATTACCTATCCAAGCATTCTGTGATAATCCAAGCTTTGAAATGAAAATTATATACTAAGTTTGTCTTTACTCAGGCAATGTGACTTGGCTAGAAGATTATTTTGATTATGTTTCTAGTTACCTTATTATTTTTATTATTACATATTATTATTATTATTATTATTATTATTATTATTATTATTATTATTAATTCCTACACATGTAACTTAATGGCACCAATTGCGATCTGTGTAGTTTTCATTGTTCGCCAGCTGGTTTAATTCACAAGTTGGTCCTGCCTATCGCTCCAAACTGTCGCTCTTGTGGAAGCCCTATTAGAAAAATATATATACGTACTGATATTCATACCTACATTCTTCATAATATAAACGTTTGGTTATTTCACTATGTGTCTGATTGAAAATGACATAAAAATATTCAAATATATTTTCCTAATGGTGCAAAGTATGGATGTACCAGTGTCCCATCATATTATTTTTTGTAAGTCTAATAGTACATATATACCTTATCACAAAATTGTCAGAGTTTCTGCATAGGATAATGCTCCACTCAAAAAGCTTAGAGCAAATATCACTGAGTAGCATTTACAAAAAAAAACAATTTTCGGAGTCTGTGCCGAAATAACCTGGCCAACATTACCGAAACCGAATTTTCCTAACTGAATCACAACAAGCGAACTTGGTATGCCTTTTGATCTAAGAAAGTTTCTCAGAGTTGGCACTGTCCATTTTCTAAGTTCATCCTTACTAATATCCATAGTGTTATCCATAGTGAAGTCATTGTGTAGCGAGTGTGGTGATGGCTCTTAACACGCTAGATTTGTTTACGTTTCGATAGAACAATCTCGGTGCATGTCAGACAATATTCTCTATACTGTTAATTTCTTAAGACTATTAATTGTTGTGATTTTCTGTATGAATATAATTCATATTGATTTTTATGGAAAGAAAAAGGCATTAAAACTACGCTTTACCTATTAATGATATTTTCTATTTGACCTTAATGCCAGGCATAAGGATTTAGGAAGCCACCTCACCACCAATGCCAATTGTGTGCACTAGAAGGCTTTCCCTGACACCACAGATACAGCTGTACTTACTGGGGACCACACACCCACACATGTTCAAGGAGGCAGACTTGATTATGTAGCCCTCATCAATATGCCAACGTATACTGCCCAAACTTATCTTGTCAGGTCATTGCTGAGCGACCACTTCGCCCTGGAGACGACCCTCCCAATGCAGTTCGCCCCGGCAGTGCCCAGGAAGCGCTTGACGGTGCCACCATCCAGGATGACGGACCTCGTCGTCCATGTGGTGGCATGGTACGCTGCCGTGAAGGGCTCCTTTGCTGATGCAGAGGCACTGTACGACGGACTCCTGCACACCATCGAGGGATTCATCGCGACTCCAAGGGTTCCAGCAAGGGCCCATGCTCCACGCCGCTGGACTTACGCTACCGACCCTGTCATTCTGAACTGCCAACAGACGCTCGCTGCCTACCAGAGACGTTGGCAGCTCAACCCAGCAGACACAGAGTCACGGGATGCCATGGTTACTGTGGCTCGACACCTCACGGATCTGCGGCAGCAGGAAAGGAAGAAGTACTGGGTCTCCTTCCTGGACAAGGTGCGCAGGACCCGTTCCCTCCAGGAGGTGTGGCACCATGTCAACAGCGTCTGGGGCAAGTCCAGACGGCAGATGTGTGACCCTGATCCTGCAGGTAGGGCACGAGAACTCGTCTTGCAGTGGAAGGAAGCCTCATCCTTCTCTGGCCTTCCTGTGGAACACCAGGAGGTGCTTGATCAGCAAAGACCATGAAGGATGGAGTTGCTTTGCCACAGTGTTCCTCTGCTGGACGACACCTGTGTGCCTATCACGCATGACGAACTCCTCTCGGCAGTCAAGTTGGGCAAGTCAACAGCTCCTGGCAAGGATGGCATCACCTATGATATCCTCAATGCTCTCCTGGAGGTAAAGGTAGACAACCCTATCTTGGATTTATTTAACATGTCTCTCACTGCAGGCAAGCTTCCCGCTCTTGGAAAACAGCCATCGTCATCCCAATACCCAAAGGTGATGGCACCTTTCGCCCTATTTCTCTCACCAGCTGTCTGTGTAAGATGATGGAATGGGTAATATTGAACAGACTTATATACAAGGTGGGCCATGTACTCTCTGGCAATGTACATGGCTTCCTAAAAGGTCACTCTACAAGTCATTGTTTTGTTGAGTGTCTTATAAATAAGGATGCTACCTGCAGAGCTTTCGTTGATCTCAAGGGTGCCTTTGACAGGGCCAACAAAGATGTTATTATGGAGGAACTCATTCTCAAAGGTGTCAAAGGTAGATTATTAGGATGGATCAGGGACTATTTGTACAATAGAACAGCACAGGTTTGGTTTCAAGGTGCAGTCTCCTCTGAGGAAGTTTTTGAGCTTGGAACACCACAGGGTGGAGTCCTTAGTCCAATGCTTTTCAATGTTTTAATGGACAAAATTGCGTGCTGTTCCTTTTCGCAGGGCACCCAGGTCCTCATCTATGCTGATGACATACTCCTCCAATGCCCCACACCCAGGATTCTCCAGGTTGCTTTGTCACAACTGGCAGCGTTGTGTGTCCAAATGGGACTAGTGATTAATGAGTGTAAAACAAAATTTCAAGCTAAAGGGAAGGTCTCTCAGCTGCCCACTGTAAATAACATCCCCATCCCTAGAGTTCATATACACAAGTACCTGGGTGTTCAGATGAACTTTAGGAAGTCTCTTCAAGCCGTCCACTATGTTCGAGACCTCTGTCTGCCATGGCTAGCAGCCGAAGTGGTGCTAGCCATGGCATTCCAGTCCTAAGAATGTTCTATATATCTGTCATATGGTCCCTTATTGATTATGCTGCCCCTGTTTTAATACAGTTTAGTGCCACTCAACTCCATCCCCTGGAGCTTGTACAGAATGAAGCCATGCGGATAATCTTGGGATGCCCCAGGACTGCACGGATTGAAGTCCTCAGAGCTGAACTGCATCTGCCGAGTATTATGTGTGGGGTACAGGAAATTACTTGTTCCACAATTAGTCGGATGCTATGCATGGGCTCTGACTCTCTAAAGGGATCACTGACCCTCCTGTATCATGATCCTCGCACTCCTACAACACCATACCTCAGGAAGATCTTGGGAGTACTGACAAGTGTAGGTGTAGTCGAGGCATGTATTAACATTGTTATGTCACCACTGCAACCCGCCTGGAACCCTCACTGTGTCAGTGTTGATATTCACTCACTGCATCAGCCCAAGAGGGACTGGCTCCCTCATGTGCTGCA
>NC_059300.1:15702840-15735340 GCF_017591435.1 Portunus trituberculatus
TATATACATATATATATGTAATTAAATGCCACTCTCATTCGAGAATTAATTCCATTCCACTTCTCTTATCATATGTAAGTTTTCATGCTTGAACCTAATATTTCTTGTTTTATCCTGAGTATTGATTCTAAGAGTTTTGTTAACGTCACTCCTGAACGTAAAGACTATGTGATTTCGTTAGCGGTTTCATCAGGTATTTCATAATAGTGTTTGAGTTATATTAGGTGGTGGTCCGTTTTGCCTTTATATTTACGTATATAGAAATTTGTTGAAGGAATTATATTTTTAATTCTTCAGAAGCCATAAGGAAATGTAACAACAGTCTTGCACAACGAGAAAGGACGGGGTTTTTATTAAAATGGTTTAGCAATATCTAACAACAATCGTTCATCATTTGTTAACAGAGTGCTTTGAGATAATGGCCATAACTTATTCAAAATCACGTGTACAGACGTGAGTGAGTAAAGAGATAATAGTCATAATATAAATAACCATGGCTGGCAAAACTCATCGTAGAAGCAATATTGATCGCTATTCTAAACTTATTTAATTTCTTTACTTCTAAGCTGCTCCTTTCAAAATCTAGTCTGAGAGTACAAAACTATTCAATCATTATTTAACTTTCAGCTTTCATACTGAACACCTGTCACGCTCTTGAGTCACGACACTCCCCGATCAATGAAAGGTGTAGATAATGCACACAGCCATGTAAACAGAAACCAGTGTAGGGATAACGAAAGCGAGAGGCCTGAGAGAGCTGCCCCTCAGGTACAAGATAGTATGAAGAATCCTGCCGCCCGTGAAGATCCTGAACAACACCTTTGCGAAGAACGGGCTGGGATTGGTGAAGAGGAAGAGGGACGCCAGCACAAGGAAGAATGGGATGTTCTCAATGTCGTTCTGGTGGGCTCTGAGATATTCGGAAGTATATATAAAAATCTGTAAAATGTCTGGTGGTCCATTTCAATTCCCATCTATTTAATTTCCCTCATGTATTTGCATTTACAGTCTGGCTGCTCTGGCTGCTTATCAAGTTCATTCTCTTTACTTAACACCATAAATTTTGTGAACTTGTTTCTGCCGATCTTTTAAATATATTTCTAGCATAATCTCTCTCTCTCTCTCTCTCTCTCTCTCTCTCTCTCTCTCTCTCTCTCTCTCTCTCTCTCTGTGGACATAATTGAAGAAAAAATCCATAAAGAATTACTACTTTCTCGTTAGATACGTCATAATCGATATAAATCTGAAACATATATATTATTTTCACTACTTATTATACATATATCTTATTTAAATTATTTTCATTGTAATTCAACATCAGAGCTAATTATCATGCTCACCTCCTCACGCGCTCCACGTCTGAGTCCGTCTTGGTGCTCTTGGCCCCAAACTTACTGGCGTCCTCGGGGTTGGCGAAGGCCTAGAAAAACAGAATAAGTTAAGGAAATCTATCTATTTTCTTTATATATATATATATATATATATATATATATATATATATATATATATATATATATATATATATATATATACAAGGGTCACTGGCCGAAGACTACAGAAACTTAAAAGAAAAAGGATCCGTTGAAGTGGAAACGATCGAGGTTGAATGGGAGGAGTCGACGTTCGTATTTTGCTATTGGTCTGCTGCTGTCCCTTCCACCCAAAACATTTTCAGACACCCATTGAAAATAAATAGATACGCCCGGGTTCCGCTCCTTATTTTTCGTCTCGTGTCCATGTTTCGGCGCCACCTACCATATATGTGACACTGAAATATTCTTAATACTTGGTATTAGAGTAGCTATTTATTTAGAATGATGTATAATTTTATATCATTGCTACTTTTGAAATGCATCTAATCACTGAAATTTTACTTCATTGTTTGTTTCTTGTCATGCAGCAAACATTAAAAAGCAACCTTTCAGTATAATTTCTCCTAAAAATATCTGGTATGTTTCTTTCATTACTGTAGATATTTGACACCAATACCATTAATAATAGGTCTGCGTAACCTATTTAAGAAATTATAATGTACTTTACGTAAGTGAAACCATCAGTTCCTTATTATTTTTCGTTTAGTATGGAAAAAGTAAGTAATAAATTCCCATTGCTGAACACGAGAGCGGCCAATGTTTTAGGTTTATCTGCTGATCGTAAGCTCCGTCCACTGGCTTCACTTTGTGTGGGAGCATAGGCGCTTGCCGTTTCTCTGTATTCAAACTCCTTGGCCATTCTCGAAAGGAAAAGTTAAAAAAGATTATCCAAAATTGGAGAGGTGTATTTAAACTATCCTGTTGAAATAATTTGTTTTTAAGTCATAAATAAAGTGGAAAAACAGAAGTAAGTATTATTATATAGAAGTAAATGACAAATTAAGAAAAAGACAATAATAATGTTCTAGCAAGAATATACACTTTAAAAGTGGGCATTGATACTTACCCCGCGGGTCATACGATAATATCCAGTCAGAGGTCCCATGAGGATCACCTTCAAACACAGCACGGCGGAATAGAAGAGGTAGGCAGCAAAGGCAGGATTCTCAAGGCTCAGCGTGTCAAAACCCATCTTCTCTGTTTTGTTGGACTCTCTATAAAGATGATGATGCTGATGATGATGATAATAATAATAATAACAGTAATAATAATAATAATAATAATTATTATTATTATTATTATTATTATTATTATTATTATTATAATAATAATAATAATAATAATAATAATAATAATAATGATAATAACAATAATAATAATAATAACAACAACAACAACAACAACAACAACAACAATAATGATAACAACAACAACAACAAAATAATAATAATAATAATAATAATAATAATAATAATAATAATAATACCAACAGCTATGAATTTTTCTATGAATTAGCTAAATGAGAAAATTAATGAGTATCAAAAAAGCAATTTGTTTGGCAGAACGTAAATGAATATTGTAAAACATAAAAATGATCATATAATATATTTTGTAATATGATTTATAATAAAAAGAAATTCATATCTTATTTTATGACCTAACTAGAATTATTAGAAATTTAAGTCAATTGTTACCTTAGATACAAGAATGTGGTTGTAGCGAGGATAATGTTATAATTTATAATATTATCCTCGCTAAAACTACACTCGTGTGTTATGTTTACAATGGGTAACAATTTTAGTTATATGTCATAAAGTGAGATATGAATTTCTTTTCTGTTATGAACCATATTACAAAATACAGTATATTATATGGTCGTTTTTATGTTTTTCAATACTCATTTACGTTCTTCAAAACGAACTGCTTTTTGGACAAGACAGCTTTTGCATGAAACTGTATTCTATGTGATGATATGATGCATTTATTGTAAGCGTGATGCTGTAAATTTTTAGCTAGGAAAAACTTATAATAGGCAAGGAATCATGAAAAAATACCCAAGTTCCTTCTTTCTCTTTGTGTGGAAGAGGGAATGGTTTGAGAAAATCATGGATAAAGCCCCCACTGTCACTGGAAAGAGCTTCACATACTTGTAAGACATACTGACTTGTTTGTAAGGACTCGAATTATATGTATATTTTCCGATGTGTATGTGAAAGAGGGGAGATAACAAAGGCAGGTAAAATATACATAATTTTTAACTTTTGTAATGTAAGAGATATGGAGACAATATAGCACTAGGTATTAAGAAATGGGGTTTAGCATCTGTTCTCTCTCTCTCTCTCTCTCTCTCTCTCTCTCTCTCTCTCTCTCTACACACACACACACACACACACACACACACACACACACACACACACACACACACACACTAGATAATAGCGTAACAGAAAAAAAAATGGCTGACCAATATGCATAACACAGACCCTAAAACAGGGGTCCTCAACCTGTTCGCGAACCCCCAAAAGATTTCCAGGGGTACTTAGATGGGTGATCCAATAATATCCTTTGCATATTGAGTTAGTGCCTCTCACTAAATATACATTTTATAAGATATCCAGGGGTACTTAAATGGTTTATCTAATTCACTGTGCCACTGCATATTGAGTTAGTGTTTGTCACGAAATTAGCATTCTGTTCTATATCAGATTACTGGAGATTCGGGTAGATGTTCTTGTATCTCAGGGAGCTCCTAATAATTAGGAAAAAAATTGAGAATTCCAGCCCTAAAATCTACCCAAGCCAGCTCTTGATGATTTGAGATTACATGAGGCAACCCCTGAAATCCTACTGTCAATTTAGTCATGAATTTCATAATACTGTAAAGTAGAATATTTCATGCAGGTAGGCCAGAAAGTAAGCTCTGGTGGTATATCAACTTACATTCGTTGTGACATATAATTATGTGCTTGGAGATGTGTCCTTGGAACACTGCTATAATAGTACGTACTGTACCTCCGCCGCGGACGAACACAGGCTAATGATAAAGGCAGCGGGTCGAATACTTTCAGCTTTATATCCTTTTATGTGCTGTAACAGAAAGTAACCATCCACCTTTTGTGCAGCATATGTTTCGTGCTGTAAGTGCATAGCCTAATTGGTTTTACCGTTTGATCAATTGATTCTTTGGTTATACTGTATGTGATTCGTTCAATGGACTTCACCGAAAAAAATATCGTACGTCCGGCAGTGAGATCACGCTTGTGGGGTTCAGGGAAGGTGTTTAATTGGGTTTAATTTTTAAGAGTTCCGCTACTATAGAGTTATCTTTACTTCTTAGTGAGTAGTCCTTGAATACAGGAAAAATATAGGCTACTAAATATCATTAATAGGCTGAGCTGCTATGTATATATAAAACAGTATTCGGGAAAGAAAACCTCGTCACGATGACTAGCTTACTTAAGACCGTGTACGTGCGTAGGGTCACCAAGGCCGAGCCTATTTTGCTTATCTACATTACGATAAATTGCATATTTCTTGAGTTAGTACAAGAATTCCTATTGCTTTTATTGATACTGTAATTACATTCAATGATGTCAGTCTATCTTTTTCCGTTATGGAAATGCTATATATGTGATAACTGTATAGCAATTTCAAGATGTTTGCACATGAAAGAATTTGTCACTGCAAATGATAACTTTTGAAGGAGCATAAGGATAGTGACAGGTTGAAGATTCAGTAAGTATTAATTACTCCAGAAGAGGCCAGTGAAAGTTCACAGATGAAGGCTGGATATAGCGCACGTGCTCGATCCCAAACACGAACAATGCAAGGACTTATGCCATTCAGGGTTTTAGGATGTATATAACAAGAACCGAAAGCAATGCTCTCTCTGGTCATGAGTATACCCGTAGCGCCTGGCGATCTCTGATTCTACACGTCTTTAAGGTAAGTATACTCGTAGGTTCTCCTATGATGTAAGTGACTAAGATCAAACTATGAAACGCGTGAGACATGATATTATATAACATGTAAAGGTTACGAAAAAATAATAATACATAGAAAATGAATTATCTAAGAAAATATAATGAATAGATTAATTAACTAATATGGAGTATAACGAACAATATCATCTATAAAAAAAAGAATTGATGAAACCATAAAAGATAGGATCAATTCGTGTGACACTAAAAAGCACATGTAATTCATAAAACCATATATAAGGTATAAGAAATATCACAGATAAAGGACAGAAGTGAACAGCAACACACATTAAAATCAATTCCATAAAACAAATTAAGTACATTATGCAAATTGATAAAAATTATTTTTAGTAATTTCAGTATGCAAATAATCTGGCAATACAATATACCAGTGGTTCCTAAACTTTTCCTGAGCGAGTCCACTCGTATCACCTGGTTCCAGAAAAACTCAATTCCAGCAAATATCAATTTATTCACAAGTAGAACACACAAATAAGCTAAACACAAGGAACAGAACTCAATTCAATGCGAGGGATGCATCTAGCTGTTTCTTCTCCACTAGCTGATCGATGCCATATTATCTTATGTAAGGCAATAATATTTTTTCAGTGAAATTAATTAATCTAATATAATAAAAAAAATCGCATATGATCCCGAAACTGCTCATTTACCGCCTGCAAGGCCTTTGCTTACCACTAGTGGTATATGTACGCGTATCACGTACAGGCTGGGAACCACTACAATAAACAGTACAACTATTTGATATACATGTCTCACCCGTTATACAGTAGTATTCATTATGTCTTATTTAATCTTTACATTCTTACGGTCAATTAAGCCTACAAAGTAGTTTGTATTATACGGAAATTTATTCTTAATTTAAGAAAAGAAAAAAAAAAAATCAACGTGCTCAACACGCAACAAATTGAAAATAGGTTATATATTAGTGAATGCAGCACATGAACAACACCAACACGGCAGCACCAGAATTTAGTAAGTATGCATCCACGCATATAGATAAACGAGAAAAGGAATTACGTAGAAGAGCGGCCTGAGAGCGCTGCCCTTCAGATAGAATAATGCTATGCAAATCCCTACAGAAAGTAAAGTTAGTACGGAACATCATGTTGGCAATGAAAGCGGAGGGGCTTGCGAGGAGGAACAGGAACGCCAGAACGATGAACACTGGGATATTCTCAACGTCATCCTGGTGAGCCCCGGAGGTCATAGGAAGTGTTATTTAGGCTTATGCGCTCTCTCTCTCTCTCTCTCTCTCTCTCTCTCTCTCTCTCTCTCTCTCTCTCTCTCTCTCTCTCTCCTATGCATCTTAATGGCACTAAACATTTCTTTAATAAATCTCATGATGGAACTGGGAGTGGGAGGAGGAATTTTTAATAATGTAATCAGAAAGCAGAACGCAAACTAAACTAACTAAACCAAACTAAACAAACTAAACCTTCATTATCATTAGCTGGAAGCTGACGTTAGTTAGGGCATTAATTAAAAGTTAAGTCTAATGTCGCTGTCGAATTTCCATCTTCATTAACTTCACTCACAAGAACTAGTCCATCTCTAATTTATTTTCTATTGATGTAGTTTCAACTCATTTCCTTGTAATTTCTTTCGGGTATGGATTCATTGATGAGCACTACCACCATTATCACCACCACCACCATCACTACTATCACTACCGCTACTACTATACTACTACTACTACTACTATTACTACTACTACTACTAGTATTACTACTACTACTACTATTACTACTACTTCTACTACTAGTACTACTACTACTATTGCTGCATTTACTGTTTTTTTTTTTTTTTTTTTTTTTTTACGGTAAGGCCTATAGCGCCTGTAGGCACACTTGAAGAGTGTATGGGAAGCGCTGTTCAGCTTCCGCCCATTAGTGGCGCAGGCAATTTTATTTATAGTGGTACCCATATTAGGGCCCATATCACCGCCCAAGCTCATCTTGAGTGTAACCACCTAAAACCTGGGTATCATGGTGATATGTAGGTAACTTTAAACCACTCGACAAATGGCAAAGTGTTTTAAGGCTGTACCTATTTAACCCTGGGCTGTACGTGGTGGGATTCGAACCTACGCGTAGACGTCTGCCCGATCCCACGCTCACCACCTTATCCACTATGCCACCGCCTCCCTAAAGTAGTAGTAATAGTAGAAGAAGAACAAGAACAAGAACAAGAACAAGAAGAAGAAGAAGAAAAAAAAGTAGTAGTAGTAGGGAGGCGGTGGCGTAGTGGATATGGTGAGCGTGGGATCGGGCAGACGTCCACGCGTAGGTTCGAATCCCACCACGTACAGCCTTAAACACTTTGCCATTTGTCGAGTGGTTTAAAGTTACCTACATGTCACCATGATACCCAGGTTCTAGGTGGTTACACCCAAGCTTCGGGGGTGATATGAGCCCTAATATGGGTACCACTATAAATAAAATTGCCTGCGCCACTAATGGGCGGAAGCTGAATAGCGCTTCCCATACACTCTTGAAGTGTGCCTACAGGCGCTATAGGCCTTACCGTAAAAAAAAAAAAAAACAACTACTACTACTGCTACTTTTACTGCTACAACAACAACAACAACTACTACTACTACTACTAATGCCTCTGCTGTTGTTTTTTGTTATGACCCCAATAATGCTGCTCAAGGTCAGACGTACAAGTATAGATATGCTCACCTCCTGACACGCTCCACCTCAGGATCAATTCTGCAGGCACTGCTGGGGGGACCGATAGCTCTTGCGTCCTTAGGGATAAGAAAAATCTGTCAGACAGAAAAATACAGCGATGAACTTTTATAGATCTCTCTCTCTCTCTCTCTCTCTCTCTCTCTCTCTCTCTCTCTCTGGTAACCTTGAGATAAGCTGCACAAGTCAACGCAGTCATTCTGATTCGTAACAACTTTTCCTTGCGACTCACTCCACTTAGCTCTCTCTCTCTCTCTCTCTCTCTCTCTCTCTCTCTCTCTCTCTCTCTCTCTCTCTATATATATATATATATATATATATATATATATATATATATATATATATATATATATATATATATTGTAAGCATAACCTTACTTACACCAGATTAGCCACCTAGGAAGACTTGTATCGATCTTCATCAATATACTGAGATATCAAGATAATCGCTTTAGAATTTAAAATGAAGAAAACATAAAAAAACGAGTTGAGATACTATTGTATAAATAATACGTGACTTTTGTGGTAGTGGACATTCTTCATTCTTTCTCTCAACCTAAACCTTCTAAACCTTGGTTTAACACAGCCTGTTCTCGTGCTATACATGATCGAGAGGTTACCCACAAAAGGGACTTGCGCCTTCCATCTCCTCAATCTCACGCACTCTATATTTCTGCCCGGAATCATGCCAAGTCTGTTCTTCAACTTGCCAAACTCTCCTTCATAAATGTAATGTCAAAATCTTTCAAACTCAGACTCCCCTCGAGACTTCTAGCATCTGGCCAAAAACATCTCCAATAACTTCACTTCTTCACCTTTCCCTTCTCTCACCCTGATGACATCACTGCCATTTCTTGTCTCTAAATAGCAATATATTAAGCGACACATGGTAGGATTAGAACCTAAGCTTGGACGTCTAGCTGCCTGATCGTCTCAGTACCGCCATAGGCGCTCGCGTATTATAAAACAATTTGGTTAATCTTTATATAAGGTCCGTGTCACGTACAAACACGAAACTCACATATGTAGAATAGGGGTGGGCACGATACGATTCCGGAATCGATTCCGTCGATTCCGCCGCAGACAGCAGGGTATCGATTCCACTGAATGGTATTGGGCTGCGTTCCGTTGGAAGTTAGCACGCTGCCCCCGCAACCCCAACGGAACGCAAGGGAACGCGCAAGCCATACGGGTATTGTTGACAAAGATGGCCGTCCAAGCTGCTCTCCTCCTCCTCGCTCAAGAGCTCGCAAAAGACCCTCTGTTGGACGCTGCAGAGCTCCTCTTAGCACGAGAGGAGGAAATATTGCTGAGGCAAGAGGAAGAGGGAGAAGAGAGGTTGCCAAGGCAAGGAGAAGAGGGAGATGATAGGCCGCCAAGTCCTGTGAGGGTCAAGGACTATGCAGAGATGATAGTGCCTCTTTACTCCGGGAAAGACTTATAGAACACTTTCGAATGCAAAGGGAAACTGTCCCTGCAGCCACAGGTGCTGGAGGGGCCTCTGCAGCAGCTACCATGGCGGTAGAGGCTGTCTCTTCTGCCTCAGAGGCTGTGTGAAGAAATGCGACACATATAACACCGTCTTTTATTGCTATAAATACTAATATTTTCGTCATATTGCCTTATTCCAGCATTCTACAAGGGATAACAGACTTACCACATTGTTTTTGATGTTCTGTGACGTCGCATAAGCTGTCAAAATAGCATTTACATCCCCCACACTGATAATATAGTGGTGAAGCGGCGGACGTCTGCGGTTTGTTGATAAACAATAGTTGCCAGACACCGCCAAGCATTCACCTCCGAGGAGCGCAAGGTCCCGCACGCTCCCGCAAGGCGAGCCGTATGCTGGTCCCCCCCGATTCGGGGGAAGTATGCCATACTGTACGCCATACGGTCCCCAACGGAACGCGGCCCTGGTTAGGTTATGATAGGTTAATGCCTTAGTGTGGGGGGGGTCCAGGGTAGGCGCAGCCCCCACGATTAGGTTACATTAGGTTAGGTTAGGTTAAGTTAGGTTAATGCCCTAGTGGGGCGTCCAGGGGGGGCTAGGTGACATTAGGTTAGGTTAGGTTAATGCCCTAGCCGGGGGGGGGGTTCCAGTTAGGTTACATTAGGTTATGCTTGTTTAGGTTAGGTTGGGAAAACTTGAAATGTTATGAAAATGTTCCGTAGAGATTTTGGATGCCCATATTACGTTTATTTTCCTCACCAAAACCCCCGATTCCCCACAGGCCCCAAAGCTTCTTTGGGGGGAGTGGGGGTATAAAGGGGAAGGGAGGGACAGACTTCTTATAAAGAATTACCAACACTTTTTTTACCCTTAACAGATTTACCTGTGACGTCTGTGACAAGATGTTTTTGAACAAGGTAGACGCAGACCTGTGCTACAAAAATCATTTGGACATGAGCATCCAGCCTCTGCTGCGTGTACCAGAGGGCCGTCAGAAAATATACTGTGCAGAAATTAAATGTGTAATGTTTTATTTGAGCCTTGCCTTCAATTATCCCATTCCCATAATAATATTTTTACATTACGGTGGAATGAGGCTGTCTCAGCTTGGCATGATCCTGCGACTAGAGTACAATAGTTTTTTTTTTTTTTTCCGGCGAGTGACGAGGGAGATTCGTCTGGCAGTGTTACTGTCGTTTTCAGTAGTGGCGTTCTTGTACTACATATATGGGCGAACGCATCGATTCTTTTATGTGGGCCGCCTCCAAAGCGTTAGGGCCCACTTCGTCCCTTTCTTTTTAGGGACGGATAACTAACAAACAACAATTCGATTCTGTTACGACTCAGAGTGGCCTGACTGGGTACCCACAAGGACTGAGGGCATCTGTCATTGATTAGGTTAAATCACTCTTAATAAAGAACAAAATATTAAGATAAAGAAATGAAGAGTGATCAGGCTTCACTGCAACAATTCTTAACGCAAGGGCCACTCAAGGGTGTAAGAGAACTAAAAAAAAAAAAAATAAATAAAATAATAATAATAAGGAAAGATTAAGAAAAGGAAATTAAATCCTTAACATAATTTATTACACAAAAATTAGCAAAGTTAACTTAACAACACTTAAAATTTAAATTAAGGCCCATGGATAGTTAAGAGTTAATCACATCCAAAAAAATAATATAATGGCAATCACAACAATACAGAACCACAAAAATATAATAAATCAGGAATAAATGTAAACTTAACTACTGGATACCGAAACTATTAAGTCACCCACTGGACGTCAACACATCTGCAGCTCAATACCACATACACAAAAGTAATGCCTCACTAACACCAAGAAATATAGTAATTAAGCTGCTCAGAGGTGAAAATTATTATATGAGACCACAAAATAAGTAAACAAAGACAACACCATAATTAGAGATAATAAGTAAATAATTACACCACACACTTGCCCTCCCCTCTGGCTGGTACACACAATAGCAGGCAAGTCACCACAAATATTATGATTGCTAGGTATTATAACCAAAATAACACCCAAATACACTCTTGGCAACAAAATGGCAGGCTGGCGTCCCTCACGCCAACACAAAGAGAACTCCACAAAATATGTATATAGGGTTCAACCGTTTGCCTTCCGCAAAGTGTTACTGAAGAGCATATGGCTCTTCGAATAGCCCTTGGGACATTTGTTTCTTCACCTATCTCTTCTCTTCATGCAGAAAGTGATCTCCTTCTACTCAGCTATACCTGTCACATGAAGATGTGCAATGCAGTCTAAAGAATCTCCACCTGCACAAACATCCACCCACTCACTCCAATACTCACATAAGTTTTTGGAACTCCCGGTTCAACGTCGCTTGGGAAAGCAGTTCTTCTCCACACCTCTTCACTCCCACTCCCTGCTCTCCCCAGTTCTATTTTGCCAGTCTCTTCCACCCAACCATGGGTTGACATTTCTGCATCAATCTTCCTGGACCTAGTCAACTTTCATAAAGGCATAGACCCGCCTCACCTTGATGAACAGTTGTACCTGGCCAAACAAGAGGAATGCTTTGCAACCTATACTCCCAATTTCACTGATGGCTCTCACTGTGCCCCCCCCCCCCAGATGGGAACCGCCTTGTCGTGGTGGGGGGGCTTGCGTGCCCCTGTGACCTGGCGAGCTAGGCTAGAGGGGGCTTAGTCCCCTGCTCTGCCCTTTCGAGGGGGAGAGGGCTACCCATGCTAGTACGGTCGCCAGTGAGGGGCCAGACTAAATGGTTCCTACGTAGGCTGCCAGTGGACCAGCGGAGCCACCCGCTGGAGGGATCGCCCAATAGGGGCTGTCCTGTGCTGGATGGTTGGGTGTCCAGGCTGGGATGCTTTGGGAGGGGGGTCTCAGCTCTGTCGTGGACAAACATTCGTATCATGTGGGGCCTTTTTAAAACGACTGGTCCGCATGGGGACGAGGTACCCGTCCACGGCAGCCAGCGCTTCCTCCCATTGTAGTCCCAGTAGGTGGTTTCCCTTGCCCCTGGAGCCAATTTTTTGTGTAGCTGTTTTTATGGGAAAACACAAAAACATTCAGGTTCTCGTGAGGTGGCTGACCTGGCCCACGAGACGTCATCTTCAGGTCTGAGTAAGGAGGAGGATTCCCTCCACAAGGGCCTCCACAGCAGTCTCCTGTTCTGGAAGTTCTTTTGAGGGATGCATTTCTGCTGCATATGATTCTCTTGTAATGGTAAATGTTAATCCATCATTTTCCTATCATGCCTTGCACTCACTTCTCAAGGCGTATGGTACGGTTGTTCGCATTCGACTGGTTTATGATAAGGACTTTCCTTCTAACCGCTGCTATGTAACGTTTATGTCATGTGATGAAGCTCGTTTAGCTTATGAACATGTAGCATCTCTGCCCTCGCCGGCCATGGCTTTAAAACTGAATTTCTCCAGTCACGTAATATTTCAGACAGTGACATGGATTACATCCCAAATGTTTTTGAAAACTATTTAGAGAATTCAGTTCCAGCAGTCCGCCAGATCCCACCTCCACGTTGGTTTGTGGCGTACTATAGAAATGGGCGTGGAATTTCATCCATGCCTCCCGGTACCTGTCCAAAGAAATCGGCACGATTCCTGAGGGGAATCTGAAAAAGTATGGGAAGGGGGTGCTTGTGCGAGCAAAAGATCTTACGCAAGCTAGGATGTTGCAACATCTCCCATGCCCTTCTGACAGCATGTTTGAGACTGTTAAGGCTCATCCCACCTTTAACTATAGCAAAGGTTGTGTTTATAGCCAAGACCTCTATGAATTCCCAGAAGAGGAAATACTAGCAATGTGCCCTAGCTCAGTACAAAAGGTGACTAAGATGAGGAACTCCTCCAACATGGTCCTTCTCACTTTTTGGGTCCACCCTTCCTGACCGTGTTAATATCGGTCCTATCAACCTTAGGGTGAGGCACTTTGTTTCTCGCCCTCTTCAGTGCTTCTCATGCTATGGGTACGGTCACGGGAAAAGCTCGTGTAAGGAAGCTTCCCGATGTGGTAATTGCTCTGCACTCGACTCGCATTCAGAGGAGCATTGCAATGGTGCAGCTTATTGTTTTCATTGTCGTGATGCTCACCAGGTACGTTCCAGGCAATGCCCCAGGTATCGCCTGGAGCAGGACATTCTACAGCTTGCCAATAGTCAGTTTATCAGCCTCGGTAGCGCCCGCCGTGAACTCCTGTACCGCCAGAAGGATGGTACTGGTGCGACATCCTATGCTTCATTGGCCGCTCGCTCTTCGGCTGAGTCTGCCGGTCCGAAGACAACTCCTCCTGCTACCTCTCGCTCTGTTGGGGCGGGTGGTACTGTTTATCTGGCTAACAGGTTTGCCATTTTGGCTGATGACTCGGTTGAGTCATCTCTTAGAAGTGACGAGAAAATACGGACTTGAACAAAGTTACCCATGTAGTAGATGTCCATTTGCCACCTGTATCTCCTAAGCCTTTCAAGGGTCTAACTAAGCGGCACCGCGGCTCTGCGGAGTCGTTAGATTTAGCTCAGCATAAGCAGTCTAAGTTTTCTCCCGGTGCTTATAATCGTGAGTCCTCCAGGGACCGCTCTGCTAGGGTAGCTCCAGTAGTTTCTGTCCAGCCTTCTGTGACGCCCTCCGTCTCAGATCGGGCTTCTTATGATGAGGACGGTCTGAGCATGGAGACGTCCGATGATATTGTCATAGCCGTCCCTCGTGGACCAACTGTATCGGAAAGTGCAGTCCTGCCTGATCCTCGTCCTCCGAGGACCAGTAAAAGTGATGATAGTTCGCATCACCCACCGATAAGCCGAAAGGCTGAGGTCCAACGACCCGGCACACCTCAATTCCCGGTGTCTTCTCGTCGTTTGATTATTTCTAGTCAGGTCAGTCACGGGCAGCCTCAAAAGGCTCGCTCGTCCACTGCACCCAAATAGTCGTCTTCAAGCTTCTACAATGGAACTGTAGAGGCCTTCGCGCCTCGTGGGGGGAACTCCGAGCTTTGCTGTCGGAGTTCTCTCCAGCCTGTGTAGCTCTACAAGAGACTATGATAGGTGATAGTACTTATTCTAGTCCTCCTGGCTATCGTGGTTTTTAACACTCCTTTCCTGACCAGGGCCACCACGGTGGCACAGCTATTCTAGTCCGTCAGGATATACCTGTTATCCCGGTACAACTTAACTCTCCCTTCAGGTGGTTGCTGTTAAGGTCTTTATGGGACGACTGTACACCATCTGCAGTTTATATCTCCTCCTCGGCTTCCTGTCTCCAGGGGTGAGCTTGACGGCCTGGTGCGTCAGCTGACTCCGCCTTTTCTTTGTTGGGAGATTTTAACGGCCGTCACCCATTGTGGGATGAAGGTGCTAGTAATCCTCGTGGGGTTTTAATCGGTTCTTTTATTGAGGATGAGGGATTGGAGATTTTAAATTCTGGGGATGTTACACATTTCCACACTCCTACTGGGACTTTTACAGCTATCGATCTTTCTCTTTGTACATCTAATTCTTTCCTTGATTTTAATTGGCGAGTCCTACCGGATTTACACGGTAGTGACCACTTTCCGATTTTATTGCAATCTGTGAAATCTGAGCCACAGTCCCGGCCACCACGCTGGGTTTTAGACAAGGCAGATTGGCGTCGATTCACAGACCTTAGCTCTTTTATTCGTCCGCTGGCTGACTTTTCTACTTGTGCTGAGGCTGTTGATTATTTTACTGATTTTTTATTTCTTTAGCCCTTCAGACAATCCCTAGGACGTCAGGTCGCTTTACTAAGCGTCCCGTTCCTTGGTGGAACGCAGCATGCACTGCAGCGGTTAAAGAGAAACGGTCAGCTTTCTCTCGTCTCCGGCGACATCGTGGGGACCCACAGTGCCTGGAAGCTTTTCGGCGATGCCGAGCTCGGGCCCGCCGCATTTTGAAAGAGGCACAAAGAGCCTCGTGGAAAGCCTATATCTCTTCCATAAACGTCCGCACCCTCTTACGGATGTCTTCAACAAAGTCCGCCGAATTGCTGGGAAGTATTCTGCTGCTTCCCCACCAATTTTGTTGTCTGCTGGGCGAACGGTGGCAGACCCTAGGAATGTCGCTGACCTCTTTGCGGAGCACTTTGCCAGTGTTTCCCAGAGGCATCCTGCAGCTCCGGGCGCACGTCACCGCCAGAGAATGGAATCTCTCGGCATAAACTTTTCTTCCGCTGGAGGAGTCTTATAATGTCCCTTTCTCTGCTTCCGAGTTGCGGACCGCTTTGTCCCAGTGTCACGACTCTTCTCCTGGGCCAGATGATATACCTTATGCCTTCTTGCGCCACATGTCTGACACTGCTTTTAACTTTCTTTTAAATCTTTATAATATGATTTGGCATACCGGTGACTTTCCATCTTCTTGGGCTGTGGCAGTGGTTCTCCCATTTCCGAAGCCTGGGAAAGATAATCTCCAGGCTACGAACTACCGTCCTATATCTTTAACGTCCTGTATTTGCAAAGTGTTAGAAAAGATGGTAAATATAAGACTCATGTGGTATTTGGAGAGGGGAAGTACTTGTCACCGGTACAGTACGGCTTCCGAAAGATGAGGTCTACTACTGATGCTCTTTTATCCCTAGAGTCTTCCATTTGTGAGGCCTTCGCTAATCACCACCATCAAGTAACAGTCTTTTTTGACCTGGAGAAGGCCTACGACACGGCTTGGTGTCATGGCATTTTACAGTCTTTGTTTAATTTTGGCCTTCGGGGCCACCTTCCTATTTCTATCCAGCAGTTTTTATCCAGCCGTTTTTTACGGGTTCGAGTTGGGAGTGTTCTCTCTGATGCTACAGCTTTAAATGACGGTGTCCCACAGGGAAGTATTCTTAGTGTTACGCTATTCGCAGTTGCAATAAATGGTGTTATAGATACTCTACCGGATGGCATTCACAGTTCTTTATATGTGGACGACTTGTGCATCTCTTTTGCTGCTTCTAGGATGTCACTGATTGAGCGCAAGCTCCAACTGGCGATCAATAGGGTGTCCAGTTGGGCCAACATGAACGGTTTTCGATTCTCCACCTCGAAGACCGTAGCCATGCATTTTTGTCGCAACCGTGGTGTCCATCCAGACCCGGATTTATACCTCGCCAATAGACGCCTCTTATGCGTGGAGGCGACTCGATATCTTGGCCTTTATTTGACAACCGTCTCACCTGGGTTCCCATTTCGCTCTCTTAAGGCGTCTTGTCGGCAGGCACTATCCCTTCTTCGGGTTTTAAGTCATACCTCTTGGGGTGCGGACAGGGACACGTTGCTGTTGCTTCACCGTACACTCATACTTCCGAAGCTGGAATACGGCTGTGAGATCTACTCATCCGCAACAGATGCACGACTACGCTCGCTTGACCCCGTGCATCATGCTGGGGTCCGCTTGGCTACGGGTGCATTTCGGACATCTCCAATACCTAGCCTTCTAGTGGATGCTGGTTTCTGGCCGCTCGACCTCCGGCGCCAGTCTTCGATGCTCCGGTGTTGGTTTCGAACCGACCGTCTGCCTGATTTTGTCCGCTGTGTGTCAATGTTGCGGGACTCGCGCTCGCAGGCGTATGTCACTCGACCGAGTCTCCCTAAACCTTTTGGCCTACGTGTTGCAAATCTCATGGCAGAGTTATCTATCGACCCCACTCCTGTGTACTCTTTCCGTCTCCCGCGAGTTGGTAATTGGCAGCTTCCTGTTATCTCATTATGCCCTGCCATGGATGGCAAGAAGGATTTTTTGCCAGCTCTGTCCCACACACGGTTTTTAGAACACTTTTTTTATGCATTCTGATGATATCCCTGTTTTTACTGATGGCTCCAAATCCGACTCAGGCGTTGGATTTAGTGTGGTTTTCCCCTCTTTTTATCGGTCTGGCAGCCTTCCTTCAGTGGCGTCCGTTTTTACTGCGGAGCTGTCTGCCATAGTCCTAGCTTTACAAATAATTTTTACTCTACCGGTTTCGTCTTTTACAATTTTTAGTGACTGTCGCAGTGCTCTTACTTCTCTCTCTTGCACTATATCCTTTAACCCAGTGGTTCCCAACCTTTTAGTGATCTAGTACCACTTGGAGGTCCTGTACAGTCGCCGCGTACCACCTGGTTCCAGAGAAACTCAATTCGATCAGATATTACTTTATTTACCATAATTTTACAAGTAGAACACACAAATGAACTAAAAAAAATTCAACTCAATGCGAGGGCTGCATCTGCTTCTCCACCAGCTGGTCAATGCGGGGCATGACTTTGCTCACAGCACATCGGAAATCATGCCCGGGAGCAGCAAGACGGTTCCGGCTCTTCGACTTGATGGTCATGAAGGCTGAGAACCCCTGTTCGCACTCCCACGTCGAGGGGAAAATCAGTAGCTGGGGAACAGCGTGACGGGCTAACGTTGGGTACGAGGAGGCCATGCTTACCCAGAAGTTTAAAGGTGAGCATTCTTTGTGCTTCGTCTTTGCTGTCTCATCAGCCTGGATGTCTATGAGTTCCTCTTGTTCCCCGGTCCCGACAGGCTGATTGGCTGGATCAACGGAGAACGGATTGGCGATGTAGGCACAACATGTCACATTATTGACTATTTTATTTTATGTTAGGGCCATAGGCAGTAAACATTTTTGTGAAGTAAAAAATAACTAAAAATCGTTCATGACCCCGAAAGTGCTCGCGTACCACCTGGAAGGCCCTCGCGTACCACTAGTGGTACGCGTACCACAGGTTGGGAACCACTGCTTTAACCCTTTGGTTTTATCAGCCCTGGAGTGGCTATACCTTCTTACACAACGAGGATATCGTGTTGGGTTCTGTTGGGTTCCTGGTCACGTTGGTGTTCCAGGGAATGAACATGCAGATCGCCTCGCCAAACAGGCAGCAAGTCGCGCTCCATCTCCTGCGTCTGTTCCGTTTCGAGATGTCTTTCCTCTAATTCGTGAGACAGTTGCAGCAATCTGGCAGAGGAGATGGCTAACGGGGGTCGCAACCTCGAAAATGGGAGAGATCACTATTTCCTCTATCCCTCACTGGACATACACCCATGTTCGAGATCGACGTTTACAGACTTTATTGGCGCGACTGCGTATAGGTCACACGTACCTTACACAGAGGTACCTGTTGACCAGGAACCCTCAACCTTACTGTGATGACTGCCTGGTGCCGCTTACCGTGCGGCACCTATTGGTAGAGTGCCCTAGTTTGATAGAGTTACGACACCGCTACCTCTACCGCTGTCGCGGTAGAGATAGCGGTGTCTATTATATCTCAAAGGTCCTTGGACCAAAGTGTCTGGCCCAAGGCCATGACGTTTTTAGATTTTTGGGAGAAGCTGGCCTTCTCCCAAAGCTGTGATTTTTATTTAATTTTAATATATGTATTTTAATGTTTTATGTATATTATTGTAGCTTTTTGTTTTTAATTACCATTAATTTTATCGTTTTCACTTGTTTTAGCTATTTTATGCATTTTATTTAAGTTTATTATATGTATTTTTAATGTTTTATTGAATTTTATTGTAGTTTTAGTTTTTTTTTTTATATATATATATATATATATATATATATATATATATATATATATATATATATATATATATATATATATATATATATATATATATATATATATATATATATATATATATATATATATATATATATATATATATATATATATATATATATATATATATATATATATATATATATATATATATTGTGAGGGCCAGCGCATTATTTCCCTTTATTTAATTATATTATATGTATAGTCTCTGGCCCAAGCGCGGGCTGTTGCTGAGCTGTGCGGCCACACCCCTCTCTTTGTTTCCACCATTTTGCGCCTGCGAGCTTCACGTTAGTACCAGGTAGCCTTCAGCGGAGATAGACACGCGCTCTTGGGTTCTGGCACAGTGTTAGGGAGACTCGTGTTGCTGGGCTGTTCTTGTTACTCGCTAGTCACTGGTCTGGGAGTTGTGCCCTCCTGTTGAGTAGCTGGCTTGCTACTGGGTAGACCGTGGCTGTGTAGGACAACGGGCTTGTTGTCCTGAGGAAAGTGTAGCCGGTTGGGGCTGCATTTCCTGTTGTGCGTTCGTCCACTCGGGTGTGGCGACGCGGAGGACACGTTATTGTCTCGTCCTGTTGTTGCTGTTGGTGGCTGTGGTCACCAGTGTGTTTGTTGGGCGGCTGTGTGCCCCACCATCTTTTGTATAGTTTCAGTAGTAAACTGTATTGTAGTGGTAGTAGCCACGCACACTATTGAATGCTGAGAGGCTTCATGTCGGCCAGTGGTGCGTAGTTGTCGTCCGCCAGACTTGTCTGCGACGAGTATTTGGACTCGTGTATAGCTGGTGTCACCCGTAGGTGGTGTCTGGGCTTGTGTGTACATCACCGGATGTGCTGTACACATCATATATTGCAGTAGTAGTAGGCCAGGGATGTCAGTCTGACAGGTGTTAGTAAGCACTTGTTGTAGTAGGATAGTATAGTATATATATACTGCGCGTGTTGTCCCAGTCTGTGAGTTATCACAGTCTGTGGACAAGGCGTGTGGAGAGGCATTAATACTTCATAGAGAAGTGGGTGGAATTGTCCTTGTGGGCGGTTTCTCTAGGGGTATTAAGGCCTCGCCCTGTTACACATAACATCTACCATTTATAAATTCTACTTGGTTGGGTACAGGAGGAGAAGGAGTTGCTGAGGAGATTCCCTTACAGTGGGGGAGATTATACACTGTTGGCGACCTTGAAAGAACCTGAGGGTTACGTCGGCTGTGAGTTATAGTAGTGGGGACTCTGTGGAGTGTTTTATAATCCCCACTGTACTGACCGTAACAAAGTTGGCGATTTTGCCAGTATAACAGTCTAGTGAGCTGTAGCAGCTAACCGCAGCCGGGGGTGAACCGTAACAGTGGCGACCTCGCCAGGATAAACCAAGTGCTTTATAGTGTGTAGTGTTATTGTGTGGGGTATTATTACTTATATTATTTTATTGTTTGTGAGAACGAGTCCCTGTGAGCACCATGGAGAGAGTTACTGGTCTTTTCACCCCACCAGTGGAGGGTGAGGATGCGAGTGTGAGCCGGCGAGACTCACCACGTGGGTATGATGAGTCGGTGGCCGCGCGTGGGGTCAGTGAGGACGCATTTACTACGTGTCATGATAACGCACGTGGCGGTCCCAGTGAAGGTGATGTGGGATATATTAGCCCTGGCAGAAGTATCGGAAGCAGGAAGGCTCCCGACGATCTAGTCCAGCAAGCAGTATTGCTGATAGTGTCCAGTCAGCTGCCAGACTGGAGGAACTGCGATTGAAGCTGGAAATGAGGAAAATGGAGATAGAAGCAGAAGAGAGGCGAGAGTTGAAGAGATTAGCTGCAGAGAGAGAGACAAACAGAGAGTCAAACAGACTAGCAGCAGAGCAGAGGCTAGAGAGGCTAGAGGAAGAAAGACGAGAACTTCAGAGACTAGCAGCAGAGAAGAGAGGCTAGAGAGATGGAGACTAGCAGATGAGATTGGAGATGGAGAGAGAAAGGGCAGATAAAGATAGAGAGTTGGAGTGGGAGAGAACTCGCCATGCAGTAAGTACGCCTGGAGTTGTTGGTAGTGTAGGAGGAGGAGGAGAACAGAGTGTTGAGCGTACTTTAGTTCAAAGTCTCCAGCTAGTCCCCGAATTTGATGAGGCTAAGGTGGCTGAATGGTTTGTCCGCTTCGAGAGGAAAGCCAAGGAGTTTGCTTGGTCTCGAGAGAGATGGGTAGGCTTGGTCGCGAATAAACTCAAGGGAAAAGCCTTGGAAGTTTATGATAAAATGTCAGCTGATGATCTGGATGATTATGAGGAGTTTAAGGCTGACATTTTGCGGGCATATGAGCTGCGACCAGAAGCCTATCGCTTGCAATTCAGAGGAAAGAGGAAGCGAGCAAGTGACTCCTACCTCGAGTGTGCTCGTTCACTGGAGCAAGTGTTTGAGAGATGGGTTGCTAGCGAGGGTGTTGACTCTCTCGAGGCTTTGAAGGAGTTAGTAGTTATGGAGCAGTTCATTGATATTGCTGATAAGGAGCTGGTACCTCTGTTGAGGGAGAAGAGGTTTAGGACCTTGAAGGAGGCTGCTACATGGGCTGATGATTATGTGTTGGCCCACCGTCCTGTGCAGCAGCCTGGGAGTTGGAGTCGTAAGGAAGGTGGTCCTAAGGGAGGCCCAGGGAGTGGTGGCAGTTCTTCCTCGGGCTCTCCAGGCCACTTTAGGCGATATACTGGATTCGGCAGTAAAATGGGTTTTGAAAGCCCCAGGCCCCACCCTCCTTTTTCTGCGAAGGACGGGACGGCGGGAAGGCGGCCCCTAGAACGCCCAAGTATGATTCCCAGCCTACGTGCTATCACTGCCGAGGGAAAGGGCATTTTAAGTTCAATTGCCCAAAATTAGTAACAGCTGAAACTCCAAAGTCCTCGCAGAAACCAGTTGCCTTGTTGGTGTGGCCAGATAAAGTTTGTGGTGATGAGTTGACTGCTCCTTCAGGCTTTAGAAGTGAGAAGGCACGGCGTGTGCCTGAGTTGTGTTTGGAGGAGAGAGCAGGTTGGCCCACCTGTCCCTCCCCTGTTGCCTCGCCCGCTGTTGTTAAGGATAGTGAGCTTGACTGGTGCCGTCCTTTCCTGTGTGGAGGCACTGTTGAGATTGATGGCACAAAGTATCCCATCACTGTACTGCGTGATACGGGAGCACAGCAGTCAGTGTGCCGAAATGTCACTGGGAAGAAGGTGACATCTAGCAAGGCAGTGTTGTGTCGTGGACTTAACACTGTGGAGGAGTTCGTGACGGCTGAGGTGACGCTGTCATGTCCTCTTGTCACTGCTACGGCGCAGGTAGCAGTGGCAGACGAACTGCCAGTCGCAGGAGTGGACTTCCTGCTTGGGAATGATTTGGCTGGTGGTCGTGTATGGATCCCAACCTCTGATGAGGATGAGGTTGCTGAAGAGTCTGGGCCAGTGGTGCAAGACTCTGTAAATGTTGTTACCCGCTCTCAGGCCCGCTGGGCTGAGAGAGAGCCTGTTACTACCCAGGAGGTTGCTAGCAGCCAGGTGGGATTGACTCCAGATGGGAGTAGCAGTGCTGATGTGGTGGAGCCAGTGTTGGGCTCACCATTGAGTTCTGGTGTAGAGGCTGACGGTGACGGTGTAGAGTCACTTGTTAATGCACCGGACTCGGCTTTGGGAGTTGTTGCTGAGAGTGAGGACGGAGTGTTGGGTGTAGCTGAGTTGTTTGATGGTTATCCTCACTCTGCAGAGCACTCCGGAGGAGCACTCGTGCTGAGTCGCTTCCTGGTGTGGAGGCTGAGGGCTCTGATGTTCAGCACAGGCCCCAGCATGATAAGTCAGGCAGTTTGTTGGAAGTTGGCGCCCAGGGTGGGAGACTTCCAGTTCTGCGGGGGTTGGAGTTTCTCCCCTGTGGAGCATCGTGGAGGCAGGGAGCGAGCTGTTCCCTTGCCTGGTGACTGCCTGGCTGGTGGTGATGATCCTTCTGAGGACTCACCGGATCACATGGCAGGAGCGGAGCAGCCTGGGCCAGCTCTCCGTCCTCGATGCCGTGTGGGACGTAGGGTTGCAGCGTTGCCTCAACCCCATGACCCTATAGTCCCCTTTCTCTTACCCAGCTAGAGCCTGCAGAGCTCATTCGTAGGCAGCAGGAGGACCCGGCGTTGGCCTCCTTCTTTGCTCGAGTGGGTGAGGGAAGTGAGGAGTTGGAGGGCAGGGAGGAGTTTGTTTGCATCAAGGGGTGTTGTGTCGTAGATGGCAGGAGAGTGACGGTGGTGAGTTATTGCAAGTAGTTGTGCCGCAGAAGCTGCGTGAGGCACTTGTGCTGTTGGCACATGAGGGGCCCATGGCTGGACACCTGGGCATCCGAAAGACCGTCGCTCGCCTGCGTCGCAATTTTGGTGGCCCAGCATGTCTGGAGAAGTAGCCACGATTCTTAAGTGCTGCCACACTTGTCAAGTGGTGGGCAAGCCTAATCAGACACCCCCTGTGGCGCCACTCCACCCTATCCCTGCTGTTGATCCTCCCTTCACGAGGGTTTTGATTGATATAGTAGGTCCTCTGCCTACTACCAGGGCTGGTCACAAGTATTTGTTGACCATAATGGATGTTACCACGCGGTATCCTGAAGCAATTCCCCTGAGAAGCACTCACTCTAAGGTGGTGCTGAAGGCTTTGTTAACCTTCTTTACACACTTTGGATTGCCAGCAGAGCTGCAGTCCGATCAGGGGACCAACTTTACTTCAAAGTTGTTTAAGGATACGATGACTGCGTGGGGGATCAAGCATATTGTGTCCAGTGCTTATCATCCACAGTCTCAGGGAGCCCTGAGAGACATCATCAAACTCTCAAAACCATGCTCAAGAGTTTCTGCATGGAGAGAGATAAGGATTGGGACGAGGGTGTCCCTTTGTCTTATTTGCGGTGAGAGAAGCGCCCACTGAGTCCTTGGGTTTCTCACCCAATCAGCTAGTGTTTGGACACCGAGTGCGTGGACCGCTCGACGTAGTTCGGGAGGCTTGGTGTCAGCCGTCGCCTGAGCGCCCTGTCTCACTGCTTAAGAGCATTATGAGCAGTCGAGAGAGATTAGCCAAGGCATTAGAGGTGGCGCAGGCCCACCTGTGTAAGGCCCAGCAGAGTATGAAGGGGTATTATGACCGAAGGGCCGAGTATCGGAGTTTTGCCCTGGAGATGAAGTGCTTGTGCTGTTACCACTTCAGGGCCAGCCGCTTGCTGCCCGCTATAGTGGCCCCTATATTATAGAGAAGAAGGTAGGTGACCTCGACTACCTGGTGGTCACTCCTGACCGGCGCAAGAGGGCTCAGCTGTGTCACGTTAACATGCTGAAGCCCTATTTTCGTTCTACTAGCCAGAAGGGCTCTTTTAGTTCTGCCGTGCAAGAGGCATCTTCAGTTTTATTTTTCTGCCGGGAGGGAGAGGCTCCAGAAGTTATTGGGCCTGAACCTGTTGTTCCTACAGGGCAGTGGGAACGGAATAGCCTCCATCTCTTGAAAGAGAAGGTTGAACATTTAAGGGATCAGCAATATGAGTTGCTTCGGCGGCTGAGAAAGTACTCTTCAGTGTTTAGCAGTGTCCCGGGCAGGACACAGTTGATAGAACACGATATTGATGTTGGGGACGCAGAGCCTGTCAAACTGCCCCCCTACCGAGTAAATCCTATGAAGCAAGCACTGGTGGAGAAGGAGTTGGAGTACATGCTTGAGCATGGGCTCATTACTCGGACTTACAGTCAATGGAGTTCCCCAGTCACCCTGCAGCCTAAGCCTGATGGCAAGGTCAGGTTTTGTATTGACTTCAGGCGGGTTAATGCTCTAACAAAAGTAGACACTTATCCCTTGCCCCGTGTAGATGACTCTGTGGACCGAATCGGGTCAGCTACTTTTATCACCAAAGTGGACCTTGTCAAGGGTACTGGCAGGTCCCATTGACGGAGCGGGCTAAGGAGATAGCGAGTTTTGTGGCCAACGGCGCTGTCTATCAGTGCCAAGTGATGCCTTATGGGCTGCGAAATGCCCCAGCCACATTTCAGCGTCTCATGGACCGAGTTACTGATGGTCTGACTCACTGTGTCGTATACATTGATGACGTGGTCATCTATGACACAACATGGGCTGAGCATCTGACTAATGTAGAAGCCCTCTTTGCACGACTCCAGGAAGCGGGATTAGTTGTCAACTTGGAGAAGTGTGAATTTGTACAAGCTCGGGTGCAATACCTGGGTTACCGAGTGGGCCATGGCTACATCACTCCTCCTGAAGCCAAAGTAGAAGCGATCAGGCGGTTCCCGCACCGACCTGTCGCCGTGCCTTGCAGAGATTCTTAGGAGTGGTAGGTTACTACCGTCGTTTTGTACCGGGGTATTCGACCCTCCTGGCACCTCTTACAGATCTCTTGCAGAAGGGTAAGAAGTGGGTCTGGAGTGAAGACTGTGAGAGCGCCTTCCACCGAGTTAAGACCATTTTATGCGAGATGCCAGTGCTCCAGGCCCCTGACTTCAGAAGAAGTTTTGCTCTCGCAGTAGATGCCAGTCAGGTGGGAGTAGGCGCAGTTTTATTGCAGCCTGATGACCAGGGTGTTAACCACCCTGTGTGTTATTTTTCGAAAAGTTTACTCCCGCCCAGAAGAACTATTCAGTCATTGAGCAAGAGCTGCTTGCCATTTTGTTAGCCTTGCAGCATTTTGAAATTTACATCCCGCTTATGGGCCCCAAGTAGTCATCTATTCAGATCATAGTCCCCTTCAGTTCTTAGAAAAGTTTAAATTTAAAATCAGCGTTTAACTCGCTGGAGTCTTCTACTCCAGGAGTACAATATCATTGTCAGACATATAAAAGGAGCAGACAACGTTGTAGCTGATTGTCTGTCCCGGGCCATTCCCTTTAATCAGTTCCATGCCTTTTAAAAAATTTTGTAAATGTTTTGTTTCCAAAATTTTTTCTTTTAAGGAGGGCGTGTGATGGGCACCGTCTTAATCCCCTTTATTTATTATATTATTATATGTATAGCCTATGGCCACCCAGCGCGCGGGCCCCTCGGGCTGTTCTGCTGAGCAGACAACCCCCACCCTCTCTTTGTTTCCACCATTTTGCGCCTGCAAGCGGGAGTCAGTAACCAGCCAGTCTTCAGCGGAGGTAGACACGCGCTCTTGGTTTCTGGCACAGTGGAGACACGTGTTGCTGGGCTGTTCTTGTTACTCGCTAGTCATTGGTCTGGGAGTTGTGCCCTCCTGTTGAGTAGCTGGCTTGCTACTGGGTAGACCGTGGCTGTGTAGGACAACGGGCTTGTTGTCCTGAGGAAAGTGTAGCCGGTTGGGGCTGCATTTCCTGTTGTGCGTTCGTCCACTCGGGTGTGGCGACGCGGAGACACGTTATTGTCTCGTCCTGTTGTTGCTGTTGGTGGCTGTGGTCACCAGTGTGTTTTGTGGGCGGCTGTGTGCCCCACCATCTTTTGTATAGTTTCAGTAGTAAACTGTATTGTAGTGGTAGTAGCCACGCACACTATTGAATGCTGAGAGGCTTCATGTCGGCCAGTAGTGCGTAGTTGTCGTCCGCCAGACTTGTCTGCGACGAGTATTTGGACTCGTGTATAGCTGGTGTCACCCGTAGGTGGTGTCTGGGCTTGTGTGTACATCACCGGATGTGCTGTACACATCATATATTGCAGTAGTAGTAGGCCAGGGATGTCAGTCTGACAGGTGTTAGTAAGCACTTGTTGTAGTAGGATAGTATAGTATATAATATACTGCGCGTGTTGTCCCAGTCTGTGAGTTATCACAGTCTGTGGACAAGGCGTGTGGAGAGGCATTAATACTTCATAGAGAAGTGGGTGGAATTGTCCTTGTGGGCGGTTTCTCTAGGGGTATTAAGGCCTCGCCCTGTTACACATAACATCTACCATTTATAAATTCTACTTGGTTGGGTACAGGAGGAGAAGGAGTTGCTGAGGAGATTCCCTTACAGTGGGGAAATTATACACTGTTGGCGACCTTGAAAGAACCTGAGGGTTACGTCGGCTGTGAGTTATAGTAGTGGGGACTCTGTGGAGTGTTTTATAATCCCCACTGTACTGACCGTAACAAAGTTGGCGATTTTGCCAGAATAACAGTCTAGTGAGCTGTAGCAGCTAACCAGCAGCCGGGTGAACTCGTAACAATATATATATATATATATATATATATATATATATATATATATATATATATATATATATATATATATATATATATATATATATATATATATATATATATATATATATATATATATATATATATATATATATATATATATATATATATATATATATATATATATATATATATATATATATATATATATATATATATATATATATATATATATATATATATATATATATATATATATATATATATATATATATATATATATATATATATATATATATATATATATATATATATATATATATATATATATATATATATATATATATATATATATATATATATATATATATATATATATATATATATATATATATATATATATATATATATATATATATATATATATATATATATATATATATATATATATATATATATATATATATATATATATATATATATATATATATATATATATATATATATATATATATATATATATATATATATATATATATATATATATATATATATATATATATATATATATATATATATATATATATATATATATATATATATATATATATATATATATATATATATATATATATATATATATATATATATATATATATATATATATATATATATATATATATATATATATATATATATATATATATATATATATATATATATATATATATATATATATATATATATATATATATATATATATATATATATATATATATATATATATATATATATATATATATATATATATATATATATATATATATATATATATATATATATATATATATATATATATATATATATATATATATATATATATATATATATATATATATATATATATATATATATATATATATATATATATATATATATATATATATATATATATATATATATATATATATATATATATATATATATATATATATATATATATATATATATATATATATATATATATATATATATATATATATATATATATATATATATATATATATATATATATATATATATATATATATATATATATATATATATATATATATATATATATATATATATATATATATATATATATATATATATATATATATATATATATATATATATATATATATATATATATATATATATATATATATATATATATATATATATATATATATATATATATATATATATATATATATATATATATATATATATATATATATATATATATATATATATATATATATATATATATATATATATATATATATATATATATATATATATATATATATATATATATATATATATATATATATATATATATATATATATATATATATATATATATATATATATATATATATATATATATATATATATATATATATATATATATATATATATATATGAACATGTTTTATTTGCCTTATAAGTTCATAACCACGAGAGAATGCAGGGAAAAATAAGGGGTGAGGTGGTGGCATGGGAGAAATCTTAAGTTACTCCTGAAAACGTTTTTTATGAAAGTACTCGCTTCTAACAGATGACAGCACCGTCGCTGTCCTCCAAACTTTGACCAACACCACAATTTCCTCTCTATATTCCTTAGTCTGCATCTTGCCGACAGCCAACAGCCCCACACTGTCAGTGGTGCCTATTAGAGCTGGGCAGTATCCGACTTTTTATGTACTCACGAATCCGATTACTTGGTCTGGCGGATCCGTGGAATCCGGATCCGAGTACTTGAGCACGGGGTGGCGTGGCACTGGATTTGCCTGAGAGCGGGATCCGACTGGCTGCCCTCTGACGAATCCAAGCAGTGTGGTACTCGTCTCGCTGCTTGGATTCGTCTTCCCGCGCGGTACTCGTCTCGCTGCTTGGATTACAACACCCACTGTACCTTCGACCACTCACCTTCAGGCAGGACAGCAGGTTCCACCACAACACCACCAGTCAGCAAGTAAAGGTTCCACGACAGCCCAGCCAGACAAGACAGGCTCACACAGGCAGGGGCAACACAAAGCGTTAGGTCCTTTTAACTCCTTTAATGCAAAGTTCTCAGGCACTTACAGGGCACCAGGACACTCCAGGGCAAACAGGACACACTCAGGCACGCCGACAGGCAGGCACAGGCACTCAAACACTTGCAAAACCCCCCGAGAATCACACAGGCGCCAAGGCAGGTCTCAGTCACAACAACCACCACCCTCGCTGCTCACTCTACTCCCGACAACACAATTCCCGCCAGCTCCTCCCCGCCCGCGCCACATTCAAACACACAAACCCATACACACACACACTCGTAACACTATCCCCCCCTTACAAAGCAGTCGACCCGGCTGCTACACATTCACGCACATTCATCCTCTGAGACATAGTAATCTAGCAAATATGCAGGACGTCGCCGCTCGTCGCGGACGCTGTAGCGGCGAAGTAGCGGCGGCTGGCGAGCTCGCAGCTGCACCCAACGAGCCATCTTCATCCTCAGCAGGTCCCGGCTCATGGTCCACAGCCTCGCCCACATCACCATCAGGTTCCTCTCCGTCCTCGTCCACTTCGTCAACGTCCTCGTCGCTACTGTTGGGGCCCACGCCCTCACCTTCGCCGTCGCCCCAGGAGTAGCGCCCCGGACCATGGTAACGCCACAGACGATCAACATGGACCACGCACGGACGCTTCCTTCCCCACTGTATCTGGTAGGTGACGTCCGACAGGGCTGCCAACACAGTGTACGGCCCCTGCCAAGGGCTCTGTAGTTTCGGCGAAAGCCCTCGCTTCCGGCAGGGATTGTGCAGCCACACTCGGTCACCAACGGCGTACTTTGCGTCCCTCATGCGCCGGTCGTACGTCTCCTTCATGGCCTGGCCCGCTATCCTGAGCTTCTCACGTGCATGACGGTGCACCTCCGCCAGGCTCTCCTGCAGAGCCGCTGCGAAGCCAGAGGTGACGGTGGGCAAGCTCACGTCTGGAGGCCGCCCAGTGGCCAAGTCCACCGGCAGCCTTAGCTCCCGGCCAAACATGAGACGGGCTGGTGTAAAGTCCGTCGCCTCGTGCACGGCAGACCTGTAAGCCATCAGCATGGCCGGCAGCTTGACGTCCCAGTCCTCCTGGGACTCGTCACAATACTTGGCAAGCTGCTGTGCGAGGGTGCGATTAAAACGCTCCACCATCCCGTCTGACTGCGGGTGGAGGGGCGTCGTCCTTGTCTTTCGCACCCCCAATAGTTCACAACACTCGCGGAACACTCGAGACTCAAACTCGCGGCCCTGGTCGGAATGCAACTCGGTCGGCACACCGAACCGGGTAAAGAACTCGTTCACCAGCACGCTCGCGACGGTCTCGGCTTCGTGGTTAGGAGTGCATATGCCTCAGGCCACTTCGTGAAATAATCCATCACCACACATATGTACCGGTTGCCCCGAGGCGTGAGGGGCAGCGGGCCAGCAATGTCAACAGCCACCCGCTCCATCGGAGCCCCCACACTGTACACCTGCAAGGAGCCCGGTTCTTTCTACCTGGCCCCTTCTTCGCACTGCACACGTCACACGCTCTACACCACTCTAACACGTCACTACGCATGCCTACCCAGTAGAAGCGCTGACGCAACCGGCACAGGGTCCTTTTCTCGCCCGAGTGGCCACTAGTAACGCCGGCATGCAACTCCCTCAACACTTCCGCTCGCCACACTCGGGGAACGACCACTACCCACGAGTCACGGCCTACACCACCCAACACGAGCCACCGTTTAACTAGCACCCCACGATCGTCCAATCGCAACGTCTCCCACTGGTCAACTAAGCACTTGGTGGCGGTACTTTCCATCGCCACAGTTTCCCAGCTGGGGCGTTCTCCGCCAGCCTCCAGCCACCGGATGACAGGAGCAAGGTCCGTGTCCTCGCGCTGCGCCTTGCGCCACCTGTCATCCGCCTCAGGAACACTATCACGCACCTGGAGACGAAGGCACACAGGGTCGGGGTCCTCCCGGGCACAGTGTGAGCAGCCTGCCTCACACGGGCGTCGGCTCAGACTGTCAGCGTTGCAGTGGACCCGCCCCGGGCGGTGGACGATGCGGTAGTTGTACTGCTCGAGCCGCCCCAACCACCGCGCCAACTGGCCCTCCGGCACCTTCAGCGTCTTCAACCACTGCAAGGCAGCGTGGTCGGTCCGGACGGTGAACTCAGCGCCGTAGAGGTACGGGTGGAAGTGCTCGAGACTCTTCACCACCGCCAGCAGCTCCTTCCTCGTCACGCAGTAGTTCCTCTCGGACTTCCTGACAACCCCTGCCCGAAGGAAAAGGCAGTTTTCGCCTTGTCTTCCTCCGTCATCTCCACCTGGTGGTAGCCTGACTTCAGATCGAGCGTGGAGAACCACCTGGCCCCCACCAGCGCGTCCAGCGTGTCGTCGATCCTCGGCAGGGGGTAAGAGTCCTTAACAGTCACGTCATTCAGTGCCCGGTAGTCCACACAGAAGCGCTGCGTGCCGTCCTTCTTCTTAACCAGGACTACCGCTGAAGACCACGGACTATCCGACCGCTCAATCACCCCCTGCGCCGCCAGCTCGCCGACTGTCCGCTGCATCTCCTCTCTCCTGGCTGGTGCGATCCGCCGAGGCGGGCACTTGATGGGCGCACTACTTCCCGTGTTAACGCGGTGCTTCACCAACCCCGTGCGACCCAAGTCCAAGTCACCCTTGCTGAAGACGTCCCCGTACTTAGCCAGGGTGTGGCGCAACTTCACCGTCTGCGCCTCGTCCAGGTTCCCGGCGCTCCGGTGCGCCAAGTCCTCCAGGAAGTCGGGCAGTGACTTCTCCGCCGCGGACTCTGCATTCTCTGCCGTCTCCTCTGGACGATCCACCTCCTCACAGGTACCAAGCTTGGCACCAGCGGGAATCTTCCGGGTCTCGTCGGAGAAATTAGCCACGAGGACAGTGACTAACTTTTCCCCCGCCCCCACGACACACCGCCAGCCAGTTGCAGGTTCTCGCCAGGCTCCACCATGCCGTCCGCTCCCACCATCGCTCGTGAGAGTCGACACCGGACCCTGACCTCCGTCCTTGGGGCAAGGTGCACTCGCTCAGCCACTACTACCTCAGCGCAGCCGACCTCCGGAAGCAAGGGCACTTCTTGACCGCGCACCCTTACCAGCCTCCGTCCAAGGTCGACACAAGCCTTGCTCTGCAGTAAGTAGTCAAGGCCCAGCAGACACGGTTCCTCCAGGTCGGCGACGAACACAGGCAGACGCTCCACCACGCCG
>NC_059300.1:15745340-15832840 GCF_017591435.1 Portunus trituberculatus
GGTTCATGAATATATATATATATATATATATATATATATATATATATATATATATATATATATATATATATATATATATATATATACAATAAGCCCCCACATTTAGTGATCCTATTAGTCTGCCGAAACCATTGCTAAATTGGAATTTCGCCAAATTTGAATACTACTTTAAATAGGGAAAAATACCAATCAGTCTTTTGTCCGCCCAAAGTCCCCATTTCGAGTCCCGATTTACAGCTGCAACATCGCCACCTTCACGAGAATCAGCACCCCCCGAACCACTAGTGAAGGCCATGGTGATAGCGAAACTCGCTAAACAGCGAGGATGGGAGCACAGAAAATGAGTTCACACGCTAGATTAACACACACAATAGCTCAAGTGTCGAGCGGGAATGCCGGAGGCACTGTGGGGCTGACGTCATGGCCAAACAGACATGCGATTGGCTCAGAGTGAGCGGGAGGCGGGACAGTGTAGCGCGGTACATTCGCTAAATATGAGAGAAAATCGCCAAACTTGAGGGCTTGGCTTTTTTCCAGACAGTCGCTAAATAAGGGTTTCGCTAAGCTGGATTTCGCAAAATTTGGGGGCTTACTGTATATATATATATATATATATATATATATATATATATATATATATATATATATATATATATATATATATATATATACATACATACATACATACATACATAACATAACATAACATACATACATACATACATATACACAGGCAACCCCTGCTTAACGAGCGGGTTACGTTCCAAAAAAAAGTTCGTTAAGCGAATTTTTGTTAAGCGAACTAATTATAACAAGTTTGACCCCTGACTTGAACATCCATTGAGAGTAAACAAAGTGAGAGTGCATCATAGTACAATGAAAGGTTTAATGAAAGTAATAATTATGGAGTTAAACATTTAAGCAGTTTAATTTAAGACTAAGTCATTATAATGTACACTAATGTATGTATGTAAGTAACTTTATAATGGTGATGATCTTAAATTTATGAAGGGAGGGAGAGTGGAGTGGGAAATACGCTAGCTGGCAACCTGTGGAATGTAAACAAAGGACGCATCATTGTACCGCATACAAAACTTATGTACCAAATTTCCACAAGGCTTTTCATTTTATCCATTGCAGAGTCACGAGTTCAGGTGGTTCTTTTAGCTTGCAAGGAAGATATGGTCTCAACAGCCTTCTTAACCCTTATGTTCCAGCGATCGTATATGAACGATTGCATCAATGCGTCCGTAGCGACGGCGATCGTTCCTGTAATAAAGAATTTTCGCGCCTCATGTTTTAGCTCCACACGCGGTTTCTCGAGTCAGATGGCGAGTGGAAGTATCTGGCTTCTTTTTCCACTCGTAGTGTTGCCACTAGCTCTGTATATTTAGGTGTAACGAGGCTATTCTCCCATTCTGAGGGTGACACTTGGCAACCCCAGCGACCCGCCGTGTCGAAAGCACCCTGATAAGAACGAAGGAACGTCTCAGTTCATAACTCACTATGGAACAAGACAGTTCATTTTTATTTAGCAGTGCTTCTGAGCCTGACTACAGTGACAGTGATTATGAGGAAGAAACTGAAGAAAGCAAAGACAGCAGTAGTGAAGACTCTGAAAATGATTCAGAGGATCCACCTGTTTTCTCAGAACAGAGAGAAGACAGAGATAATGGTGATGGAGAACAGACTCCAAACATCGTATTGAGAACCCAGAGTGGCTCACGGAGACGCAGGCATGCCTCTCGTGTTCTGGGAAGACGATCAAGGGTGTGTGTGTGTGTGTGTGTGTGTGTGTGTGTGTGTGTGTGTGTGTGTGTGTATTTACCTAATTGTAACATACGGGAAAAGAGCTATGCTCGTACTGTCCCGTCTCCATATCTACTAATGTCCAGCTTTTTCTTAAAATCATGAATATTCCTTGCGTTGACCACTTCCACGTCTAAACTATTCCATGCTTCCACCCTTCTATGAGGAAGCTATATTTTTCACATCTCTCCTATAAGTGGCCATTTTAGTTTTTCCCATGCCCTCTCGACATTCTTTCATTCCACATACACAGATCTTCCCTATCCATTTTTCCATGCCAATCATCACTCTGTATATTGCTATCAGGTCTCCCCTTTCTCTTCTGTTTTCCAGGGTCGGAAGTTGCATTCTGTTCAGTCTGTCTTCATAAGTCAAATCTCTTAAGTCAGGCACCATTTTGTTGCAGCCCTCTGTACTTTCTCTAGTTTCCTTATGTGTTTCTTTAAGTTCGAGCCCACTGTATTGTTGCATATTCAAGCCTTGGTCTTATCATTGCAGTAATTATTTTCTTCATCATTTCTTCATCTAAATATCTGACGCCACTCTTATGTTCCTCAATAAGTTCAATACTTCTCCAATTATTTTGTTTATATGTCTCTCTGGCGATAGGTCATTGGTAATTGTCACCCCAAGGTCTTTTTCTTCATGACTGGTTTTATGTCTTCATTTCCTATCTTGTACATACTCCTGATTCTTCTTTCACTCTTGCCAAACTCTAATTTCTTGCATTTTGTCGTGTTGAACTCCATTTGCCATGTACAGCTCCATTTCCATATTCTGTCCAAGTCTTCCTGGAGTAGTTCGCAATCTTTGTCACATCTCACTTTTCTTAACAATTTTGCATCGTCTGCAAATAGGCTCACATAACTGGACACCCCATCCACCATGTCATTTATGTAGACCGAACATTACTGGTGCCAACACTGATCCCTGTGGAACTCCACTCTCCACCAAGCCCCATTCTGATGGTCTGTCCTTAATTATTGTTCTCATTTCTCTTCCTACCAAAAGTCTTCCATCCATTTTAGTAAACTGCCATGCACTCCTCCTACCATTTCAAGTTTCCAGATCAGTCTCCGGTGTGGTACCTTATCAAAGGCCTTTTTTAAATCCAGATATATTCCATCAGCCCAACCATCTCTTTCCTGTATTACATCTATCACCCTCGAATAGTAACATATCAGGTTTGTCGTGCATGAACGCCCTTTTCTAAAACCAAATTGACACTCACAAAGTATGTCATTTTCTCCAAGAAGTCTGTCCATCTATTCTTCACCACCCTCTCACACATCTTAGCTACCACACTTGTAAGTGACACTGGTCTATAGTTCAATGGGTCTCTCTTGTTACCTGATTTATAAATTGGGACAATGTTAGCTCTTTTCCAGTCTTGGGGCACTACACCTTCCCTTAATGAGGCATCAATTACTTCACAAACTTTTTCTGCCAGTTGCTCCTGCATTCTCTTAAAATCCATCCTGATACCCCATCAGGTCCCACAGCTTTTCTCACTTCTAAACTCCCCATCATATTCTTGATCTCCTCCACAGTTACTTGAAACTCCTTCATAATCCCTTTCTGTTCCATTACCAGTGGTTTGTCAAAAGCAGTCTCCTTTGTGAATACCTTCCGAAAGCATCCATTCATAGCCTCTGCCATTTCCTGGGATCCTCACTGCATACTCCATTTACTTCTAAACTTTCAATACTTTCTCTATTTTTGATGTTGTTGTTCACATGTCTGTAAAAAGCCTTGGTTGGTCTTTACATTTATCAATTATATCCTTTTCTTGTTTCTTTCTTTCTTCTCTTCTAATCAACACATATTCATTTCTTGCTCTTTTGTAACTTTCCCACTGCTTAATCCGTCTTTTCCTTCTCCACCTCTTCCATGCATCCTCTTTTCTTGTTCTAGCCTTTTCACATCTATCGTTAAACCAGTCCTGCTTTCCAACTTCTCTATGTTGTCTTATTGGTACAAATTTTTTTCTCACCTTCTTTGTATATTTTTATAAATTCCTTCCACTTTTCATTTGCTCCCTTAGTACTCTTGAATTTCATCCAATTTGTCTCTTGAAAGAATTTCTTTAGGTTTCCAAAATCTGTCTTGGCATAATTCCATCTTCATTTCTTCTAGATTTCTCTTCATCTATCACCTTGAACTCCAAAACTGCATGATCACTCTTTGCTAAAGGGCACTCCACCCTCATCTCCTCAATGACCATTGGCTCTGTACTAAAGACCATGTCCAGTCTTGATGATGCTCCCTCTCCTCCAAACCTAGTATCTTCTTTGACCCACTGAGTTAACACATTTTCCATTGCCAGTGTCAATAGTGTATTTCCCCATGTTGTCTCTGATCCTTCCATTGACCAGTCCTCCCAACACACCTCTTTACAATTAAAATCTCCCATCATTATAGTTCGTTCACAGCCACCCAACATTTCTTCCAGACATGTTCCTGTATCACTTATCATTTCTTCATATTCCTGTACTGACCATGCATTTGTCTTAGGTGGTACGTACACCACTATGTAGTGCCTCTTTTTCCTTCATTAGTTTCTGCTCTGATCTTTAGCACTTCTGCCTTTCCCATACCTTCTTTCACTTGATCCACCTTTATATCTTTTTAACCAGCAACATCACTCCTCCTCCCATCTTACCTACTCTATTTCTTTTCCAAACATTATATTTCCTTCTCCAACCATCATCAGGTCTTCTCCCTCTCTCAGTTTTGTTTCAGTAAGACCCACAATATCTGGGTTCTTGTCCCTCAAGTAATCGTTGAGTTCTAAAATCCCGATATCACTCCATTTATGTTGGAATACATTACATTCCGCTCATACGTAAGTTTCTTTAGTCCTTTCTTGCTGTACTTTTCTGGGTTATGAACCACTTCCTCAGTCTCATATCCAAGATTCTCCAGAAAAACTCTTTCTTCTCCTCTTCTGTCCTCTCTTCATTTTTTTCAAAGCCTCCTTTCTCAACTCATTTAACATTTCTCTTTCCTTTTCACCGAGATCTCTTCTCAACCAAATCTTCCTTGTTGTTTCCTGCTGGGCTAGCCTCCATGACTTCTCCACCAATTCATCTACATCCTTTTGTGACTTAAGTTTGATTCTTATTGGCCTCATACCTTCTCCTGTGAACTTTCCAATTCTATGGAAGTCCTCTATTTCTTGTACTAGGTCTTTTCCTCCTCCTGCACCACATTAATGATATTATTTATCACCTTTTTATGTTTTTCTCTCTCCATTTTACTCGGTGTCTTATCCTCCTCCACACCAAATATCACCACACATCTCTTTTTGTCTACAGTTTCCCTCACCAATGTCTCATTTGACTTAATAACCTTCACCACTTTCTCAGCAATCTTCTCTTCTATGATCTGTTGATCTATAATTTCAGCAAGGCCCAAAGTTTTCTCCCAGACTCTTTGATTTCCTTTTCCAGACTTGCAACTTTGTAATTTACCTCCTTTCTTTCCACTTCCTGACTTTTTTCCATTCAGCCTGCTTCTCCATCACTTTTCCTAAAGATTCTCCACATTTTCGCAATTCACTTTAATTAACTTAACTTCCTCTTTCAGTACTGCATTTTCTTTCTTCATTTCAGTGCACTCTTTCATTACATTGTCATAACTCGTTTCCAGGCCCCCATACTTTTCAAACAGTTTTTCAATTTTACCTTCCAACTCCAGAATTTTCTTCACATAAACGCTCTTCTCCATTATTCCTTGAAATCCTGTGAAGTCTGATTCATCTTTCGAGTTCACGGCCGCCATGTTGCGCAGATGTGTGTGTGTGTGTGTGTTTGTGTTTGTGTGTGTGTGTGTGTGAGAGAGAGAGAGAGAGAGAGAGAGAGAGAGAGAGATGATAGCTACATGTTATTTGCTTGAAAATTGATATGAAAAGGGGTGAAAATATTCTCTCTCTCTCTCTCTCTCTCTCATTGGAAGTGTACAATTTCTCTTCCAAGATGAGAGAGAGAGAGTGTGTGTGTGTGGTTGCGCAGTGTCATCGCTCACCGAGCTGTTTCTGCTTGACGGATCACACAGCGGGCGGAGGAGGAATCCTTGATAAGGCAATAACTAAACTTTCAGAGGTCACATTGAGCTAGAAAGTACATCATTGTATTCAGAATAACAAAGAGAAAATAATTATTAGTATTCAAACGGTCTTCTGACAATTTCTAGGTTTATCATTTTTACCCGTCATGGGATATTGGAAAATAGTTTAAGCACCGGAACATAAGGGTTAATAGAGTCTGCTGACTTGAAAATAGTAGACACTAGATGGAGTCAAGCCACGATGGCGAGCAATGCTATTAGTTTTCTCGCCTCTCTCATGTCTGAATAATATCCAGCTTCACTTCGAGAGTAAGAGACTTCCTGGTCTTCTTAGCAACACTAGGCGACATTGCAGAGCTGGTTGCAGGGCATTTTGGTGGCTTGTTGAGCGAGGGAAGACGAGCTGGATCTGGACACTGTTATTGTTTTGAACTGAGAGTGGGGAAGGGTAAGGGAGTGAATTGTGTGCGTGTTGTCCACGAGAGGCGCTGGTGTATTCAAAGCCTGTCGGCTTGCGTGATATGGCGGGGCTTTCAAACTTGGAAAAAATTACCTGGATAAAATTTCGTTAAAGTGAGTTTGGTGTTCGTTAACAGCAGATGGTAGTAAAGGAAATGTTGTTGTGGCGAAATTTCATCGTGTGAACCTTTGTTGCGGGCTTGCCTGTATATACAGGCAACCTCCGTTAACGAAGGTTCACAAACGAATTTCGCTACAACGAAGGTTTCATTTACTACCATCTGCTGTTTAAAGAACACCAAACTCGCTTTAACAAAGTTTTATCCAGGTAATTTTTTTCCAAATTTGAAAGCCCCACAATATCACGCAAGCTGACAGGCTTTTGAATACACCAGGAGCTGCTGGTACTAAGGCCTGCCTCAGGAAAAATCCTGTGACACCTATAGAATAAAGATCAAGATCAAGATCAAGCCTCGTGGACAACATGTGCAACACTCACTCCCCAGTCAAAACATAACAGCATCAGCAGCAGCTTATCTACCCTAGCTCAACTTACAACCAAAATGCCCTGCAATTGGCCTAGTGTTCATAAGAAGACCAGGAAGTCTCTTACTCTCCACGTGAAGCTAGATATTATTCACAGACATGAGAGAGGCCAGAAAACTATAGCAGTGCTGGCCACCATCTTGACTCCATATTATACTGTCTCTATTTTCAAGTCAGCAGACTCTATTAAGAAGGCTGGTGAGACCGTATCTTCCTTGCAAGCTAATAGAACCACCTGAACTCAGTGACTCTACAATGGATAAAATGGAAAGCCTTGTGGAAATGTGGTACATAAGTCTTGTATGGAGTACAAGGTTGCCGGTTAGTGTCTTTCCCGTTTCACTCTTCCTCCCTTCATAAAGTTAAGATCATCAACATTATAAAGTTACATCAATAAATACTTTAGTGTACATTATAATGACTTAAATTAAACTACCTAAATGTTTAACTTCTTAATTTTTACTTTCATTAAACAATTTACTGTACTATGATGCTTTGCTTACTCTCAATGGAAGTTCAAATCAGGGGTTAAACATGTTATAATCGGTTCGCTTAACGAAGTTTCGCTTAAGGAAGTGATTTTTAGGAATGTAACCCCTTCGTTAAATGGGGTTTGCCTGTATATATATATATATATATATATATATATATATATATATATATATATATATATATATATACAGTGGAGACTCAATACTCGAACTTAATTAGTTCCAAGTGGCCGTTCGAGTCTTAACCCGAAAACTGCTGTACGCCTTCTGGGTGGCTTGGCGGCAAACTGCTGTACGCCTTCTGAAGCGCTCTTTTAAACAGGCACCATAAAGTTCCCGTGATTCGTATTTCTTTGAAATTATTTTTTTGTGTTCTAATAACCTTTCTATTAGTAATTTATATCCTTCTAATAAGAATTTGGTTATTTATATCATATTTATAAAGGAAAACAATGAAACACTATGTTTTTATTTTATTTAGTCGACATTGCATTCCTTTCATAGATATTAGAGATTGAGTCTCATGTATGGTAAGAGGAAGCTATAATGTAGTAGTATAGAAGTTGTTTTTGTACAATAGAAAAGAGATAAAGCGAATAAGATTATGGAAACAAGACCATCTTCACTAGACGTTTGTAACACTGTCAGACGTGTCGGCCCGGCCCGCATCGCGTCATGAGACATGACTCATCGTCGCTCCTCTCTCTCTCTCTCTCTCTCTCTCTCTCTCTCTCTCTCTCTCTCTCTCTCTCTCTCTCTCTCTCTCTCTCTCACACACACACACAGATATATAGTATGATATGTATGTTATTGTGGCTTACACGGAACTAATATTTGTTACTTTATTTATTGTGAACCAAGCAAAGAGTAGTATTTTAGTTTCACTTATTTATTTTGAACAAAGTGTGAGAGAGAGAGAGAGAGAGAGAGAGAGAGAGAGAGAGAGAGAGAGAAAAAAATGTAAAACAATAGGGGCTAGAACAATAACCAGTGCATATGCATTTTACTTAACCAATTTATCCATTCCATATGTATGTTGTTTACTCAATATACTTTGATGCCATTTACTTCATTTGCGATTCAAAATATTAGTGTCAGAATAATGGAAAGAATATTACTTATACGGAAATTGCCATTATAGAAATAAAATACTTTTGTTTTATCATTTATTTCTCTTGAAGCAAGCAAGAGAGAGAGAGAAAGAGAGAGAGAGAGAGAGAGAGAGAGAGAGAGAGAGAGAGAGAGAGAGAGAGAGAGAGAGACATTCGGCGTTGAAAACACTGTCCGTCGACGAACAGTGGCAATAAGCGGTCTGTGTGTATCCTCCCTGCCTCCTCCCCCTACCTCCCCCCTCCCATCCCGCTCTCCACAATGCCTCTAGATCCTGCCAGAAATCCATTTTTGTGGCGAAAAATACTTAGAAATATGGTAGCTACAGTAAATTTTGAGTTACAGAATTGTGAAATGAAGTATCTGTGACACATCTTTATAAAGTATATATCTTTCAGTGAAAGTCAATCGTTCGCTGATTTAGCCGCACCAGGAGACACCCTCTGAATGTGAATGCCGCAGTTTACGGGTTAAAAAGCTCTACTATTGATACAGTAATACTCTGCTTAATGAACGTTCATCTAACGAATTTACAGTTTAAGGTACTATATAAAGTTAGACCAAAAAGTCCGCATAACATACAACCACATCTGTTTTAGCAAATTTTCTGGGTTTGAATTTGCCGGGTGAGGAACCGAATGTGGCAGCTTCGCTGTGATTGGCTGGCTCCCTGCCCCTGTCCCTAGCACTCCTGGGTCTGGTTCCAAGAAGCTGGTTGTTGTCTATGTTGGTATAGATAACCTCCATAGAAACCTCCTGCTCACATACCAACCTTAGTAAAATAGCATCCACAAGGATTCGTTACTGTTGGCGGGTGAAGGTTGGTAGCCCACCTAAAAGTGCTCATTGGCTGCCAGGAGCTGGATCCAAGAAACTTTAACAGCATCAGAGCAACCTCCTGCCGCGAAATGGCATCCATGAATGCTTGGAGGGACGGTAACGAGGTTATTCTGAGGTTGCTGGGAACACCACCTCTTGAGGTGGTGTTACTGTCTTATATATGTATTTATGTTCACAAAATAACATTTTTATTAGCTTTTTACAAACCTTGCCCCCAAGAAAGGATTGTTTTGTAATGCATAAAGTGAAATCTTACATGGAATACCAAAAAAATAAAGCAGAGATGAGATTGGCCATAGACGAGGCAGAGACTCGCGGCTAGTCGGCCGCTTCTTCTTGTGACCCTTTTAGTTTGCGTGTTGCTTTCACCACGATATTGAATTTATGTTTTCACTCTTCTATTGCCTGCTATAATGGATATCATATCTTAGTACAGGCAACCCCCGTTTAATGAAGGTTTACACAACAAAATTTCGCTACGACGAAGGTTTCATTTTACTAACATGTGCTTGTTTAACGAACACCAAACTCGCTTTAACGAAGTTTTATCCAGGTAATTTTTTTCAAATTTGGAAGCCCCACCGTATCATGCAAGCTGACAGGCTTTTGAATACACCAGGAGCTGCTGGTACTAAGGCATGCCTCAGGAGAAATCCTGAGACACCTGTAGAATAAAGATCAAGATCAAGCCTCTCGTTGACAACACAATCGCTGCTGATACAAAGGCCTGACTCAGAAGAAATTCTGCATCACCTGTAGCATGAAGATCAAGATCAAGATCATGTGCACCACTCACTCCCCAGTCAAAACATAACAGTGTCACCAGCAGCTCATCTTCCCTAGTTCAACTTACCACCAAAATGCCCTGCAATGTGGCCTAACATTCCTAAGAAGACCAGGAAGTGTCTTACTTTCTAAGTGAAGCCGGGTATTATTCATAGACGAGAGAGGCCAGAAAACTAATAACATTGCTTGCCACCATCTTGACTCCATCTTCTGTCTCTACTATTTTCAAGTCAGCAGACTCTATTAAGAAGGCTGGTGAGACCGTATCTTCCTTGAGAGCTAAAAGAACCACCTGAACTCGTGACTCTACAATGGATAAAATGTGGTACATAAGTTTTGTATGCGGTACCATGATGCACACTTTGTTTACATTCCACAGGTTGCCGGTTAGTGTATGAGAAAAGTTGAGTCTTAAGAAAGTTGGTGGAAAAGTGCTAGTGTGACGCCGCCTTTACTGTTGTGTGTATAGGTCACCATCACCTTAATGCTTATGTACCATTTTTTGTTCCAGATTATACATTTAGTGTGCTTTCATTCATTGTTTTCTTACCCATTTGGGTTATGTACATGTTTTTTCTCAATTTATAAGGCGTTGGGAGAGGAAATTCCGCGTATTCGGATATTTTGCGTATCCGCCAGGGTCTTTTCTGCTATAATTCATATACAGGGGCGATTACTGTATTATGTGTCTGTGCACACCTTCAAATTTAAGAAAGTGTATGGAAATCAACATAACCATTTTGCTTCCTTAGTCAAAAGAAATGGGGGAAAACACTGATTTCTAGGCGATGATAAACTAAGAGTTATTATTTTCTTAAAATTTTTATGTTTAAACTGATTTTTTTATAAGAAAATTGCAAAATACCATTTAAAATTTTTTTTTTTATATATGCTATGACCTATAGTGCGTGTAGGTATACAGTGTTCCCTTGCTATTTCGCGGTTGGACTCGCGTTTTTTTTTTTTTTTTTTTTTTTATGCTATGACCTATAGTGTCTGTTGGTATACAGTGTTCCCTCGCTATTTTGCGGTTCAACTTTTGAGGCCTCACAGTTTCACGGGTTTTATATATACTCAGATACGTTCTGTGGATTTTTCACTATATCATGGGGTCCATGGCGCCACTTACAAGTACTGTACTTACAGTAATTCGGTAAGTTGGTGTCTAATAAGGATGACAATATTCGTTACTATGTGCAAAAAGTACAGGCAACCCCCGCTTAATGAAGGGGTTACGTTCCTAAAAAACATTTCGTTAAGCGAAACTTCGTTAAGCGAACCGATTATAACAAGTTTAACTCCTGATTTGAACTTCCATTGAGAGTAAGCAAAACGAGAGTGCATCATAGTACAGTAAAAGGTTTAATGAAAGTAAAAATTATGAAGTTAAACATTTAGGTAGTTTAATTTAAGTCATTACAATGTACACTAATGTATGTATGTACGTAACTTTATAATGTTGATGATCTTAACTTTATGAAGGGAGGGAGAGTAAAACGGGAAATACATTAACCGGCAACCTGTGGAATGTAAACAAAGTGCGCATCATGGTACCGCATACAAAACTTATGTACCACATTTCCTCAAGGCTTTCCATTTTATCCATTGTAGAGTCACGACTTCAGGTGGTTCTTTTAGCTTTCAAGGAAGATGCAGTCTCACCAGCCTTCTTAATAGAGTCTGCTGACTTGAAAATAGTAGACAGTAGATGGAGTCAAGATGGTGGCAAGCAATGTTATTAGTTTTCTGGCCTCTCTCTTGTCTGTGAATAATACCCAGCTTCACTTCGAGAGTAAGACACTTCCTGGTCTTCTTAGGAACGTTAGGCCACATTGCAGGGCGTTTTGGTGGTAAGTTGAACTAGGGAAGATGAGCTGTTGGTGACACTTATGTTTTGACTGGGGAGTGAGTGGTGCATGTGATCTTGATCTTGATCTTGATGTTACAGGTGACACAGAATTTCTTCTGAGTCAGGCCTTTGTATCGGCAGTGCCTGTGTTGTCCACGAGAGGCTTGATCTTGATCTTTATTCTACAGGTGTCTCAGGATTTCTCCTGAGGCATGCCTTAGTACCAGCAGCTCCTGGTGTATTCAAAAGCCTGTCAGCTTGCATGATTCAGTGGGGCTTTTAAATTTGGAAAAAATTACCTGGATAAAACTTCGTTGTAGCGAAATTTCGTTGTGTGAACCTTCGTTAAACGGGGGTTGCCTGTACTGTACAGGTAGTTCTTAATTTATACGGTAGATGAGTTCTAGAAGGAACCGTATAAAGTAAAAATCGTATAAAGGAATGAATACCCAACTCCCTAGAGTTGTTTTTTTAGTATAAAAGAGCAAACCTGAGCTTTATACAGTACCTCCAGCCCCTTTCCATCAAGCAGCCATGCGATCCTCATGAGCGTGACTCCCAGTACATCCACTTCATCCCTTGGTTGAACAGCCTCACCCTCCAGGGCGAGGCTCAGGGGCATCCTTGCACCACTACCATCACCATCACCATCACCATCACCATCATCATCATCACCACCACCACCACCACCACCACCACCACCACCACCACCACCACCACCACCACCACCACCACCACCACCACCACCACCACCACCACCACTAGACTTTGAAGGATGTGTTCAAAATAGAATAATCTTTCACTGTATGTATACATTTTGCATTAAACACATTTATATTATGCTTATTATTGGTTTTATTAATAAACTTACAAAGACATAAAAATGACTTAAGAAAAAAAGAAATGTTTAAACAAAATTATTTTATTAGTACCTTCTTCCTCTATTTTGCTACTTCCTCCTCTGATGTGTCACCATTGTCGTCGTCTGTCTCCGATTCTGTTACTTGACTTGGTGTGTGCGGTCTGAAGAAGCTTGTTATCGATTGCTGTTTTTTCTTTTGTTTTTCTTTGAGAAGAACCTCATAGCACGTCATTTTTTCCATAACCCCTCTGATGACGGCGGTGCTTCTTTCAATATTTGGGTCATTTTCTTCGAGAATTTTCATTGACTGCGCCAACAAGTTCATACACTTAGACAAGTTGGCTGCTGTGAGGGCTCGCTGAGGTTGTCCTGATGTGTCTGTTGCTGCTGCTGCTGCCTCTGCCCCCTCCATTATCTTCACACTCTTTTTTCTATGTCTAAAAGATCCCCATTGGAGAGCATTGGCTTGAGTTTGCAATCGCCTTCCGCGTTGGCCCCCTTAGAGGCTTTAAATCCTGGGGCAGAAGCTTCTTCTTTGGAGATGTATGTACGGTTTGGTAGTTTTTTCCAGTAGAGGCCAGTCTCATCAATGTTGAAAACTTGCTCTGTGGAATAATCGCCGTCTTTTATAATTTTCTGCAGCACAGTAGGATACTCTGCTGCAGCTTGTGCATCTGCTTAAGATGCTTCCCCTACCATCTTCAGGTTGTGAAAATTGCACCTCTTCTGGAAGTTGCTGAATCAGCTGTTACTGGCAGTGAATGGCTTCTTCTCCCCTTTGATGGTGTCATAGATTGACACAGCCTTCGCTTTGATTAGCGCCAAGCTGATGGGCACATGGGTCTTATTTTGGTGCTCAATCTACATAGCTAGCATCTTCTCCATTCTCTGCATCTCCACCGAATGAGCATAGGATGACTGGCTACCTTTCAGTGGAGCTCTTGCCTTAGCTGATTCTCGGATCTTCGTTGCGTTGCGTTTTATGCACCTTACCATGGGTTCGTTCATGCCCAGTGCGGCCTGAATAACAGTGTTTTGCTGGCCTTTTTCTGCCCTGTCCAAGACTTCCAGCTTTTCCTTCAGTGTATATGTCTTCCTTGCTTTCTTGGGCTTATCACCGCCAGCTGGAGATGCAGAAGGGCGCTTGGGAGCCATGGTAAACACTGCATGAGAGAGGGAGATGTTGCCACAACCACATATAGGTGAACAATGAGGCTGCTTGGCGCGCAGCCAGGGTGAAAAGGATGCGGGTGGCGGGAAATAGCTAGCTAGTGACACCTTGTGGCTGCATTTCTGAACTAAATCGCCGCGCAAATTTTAACTTTCTTGAAACCGTATAATTCTGAGGAATTCGTACAATGTGATGAATAACTCCTATTTTTGGACACCGTATAACTCTGAATTCGTATAAAGTAAATTCGTATAAATGGAGGACTACCTGTACATGTATTGTTTGTATACATATACAGGCAACCCCCGCTTAACGAAGGGGTTACGTTCCTAAAAAACACTTCGTTAAGCGAACTGATTATAACAAGTTTAACCCCTGATTTGAACTTCCATTGAGAGTAAGCAAAGCGAGAGTGCATCATAGTACAGTAAAAGGTTTAATGAAAGTAAAAAGTATGAAGTTAAACATTTAGGTAGTTTAATTTAAGTCATAATAATGTACACTAATGTATGTATGTACGTAACTTTATAATGTTGATGATCTTAACTTTATAAAGGGAGGGAGAGTGAAACGGGAAATACACTAACCGGCAACCTGTGGAATGTAAACAAAGTGCGCATCATGGTACCGCATACAAAACTTATGTACCACATTTCCACAAGGCTTTCCATTTTATCCATTGCAGAGTCACGAGTTCAGGTGGTTCTTTTAGCTTTCAAGGAAGATACAGTCTCACCAGCCTTCTTAATAGAGTCTGCTGACTTGAAAATATTTGACAGTAGATGGAGTCAAGATGTTATTAGTTTTCTGGCCTCTCTCCTGTCTGTGAATAATAACCAGCTTCTCTGCGTGAGTAAGATACTTCCTGGTCTTCTTAGGAATGTTAGGCCACATTGCAGGGCGTTTTGGTGGTAAGTTGAACTAGAGAAGATGAGCTGCTGGTGACGCTGTTATGGTTTGACTAGGGAGTGAGTTTTGCACGTGATCTTGATCTTGATCTTGATGCTACAGGTGACGCAGAATTTCTTCTGAGTCAGGCCTTTGTATCGGCAGTGCCTGTGTTGTCCACGAGAGGCTTGATCTTGATCTTTATTCTACAGGTGTCTCAGGATTTCTCCTGAGGCAGGCCTTAGTACCAGCAGCTCCTGGTGTATTCAAAAGCCTGTCAGCTTGCATGATACGGTGGGGCTTTCAAATTTGGAAAAAAAAAATTACCTAGATAAAACTTCATTAAAGCGAGTTTGGTGTTCGTTAAATGAGCAGATGGTAGTAAAACGAAACCTTCGTTGTAGCGAAATTTCATTGTGTGAACCTTCGTTAAATGAGGGTTACCTGTAGAGTACTGGATGCATATGTTTAGCCTACAAAAATGTTTATAACAGTGTGGGGAAGGGTAATGCAGTTAAGAGAACAGTTGATAAGAGTGTGGGGAAGGTTTATACAGTGGCAGGAAGGTTTGATAATAGTGTGGGGAGGTTTAAAAAGGTTTTAAATGTTATGCATATAGCGAAGTATATATAGCGTCACTACTTTCGCGGATTTTCACCTTTCATGGGTGGTTACAGAACCCATTCCCTGCAATTATTGAGGAAACGCTGTACTTGAAGAGTATGTATAGGAAGCTCTGTTCAGCTTTCACCCATTAGTGGCACAGGCAATTTTATTTATAGTGGTACTCATATTAGGGCCCTAGTGCATCTTTGGTGTAACCACCTAGAACCTGGGTATCGACAAATGGTGTAGTATCAAGGCAGTAGGTGGTGGGATTCGAACCTAAGTGTGTACGTCTGTTCGATCCCACATATGGGTTAATGTATATTGTTCAAAGAGACCAATGACTCAGTGTTTACATAAAAATGAAGTTATGTAATTCACCTCACCTCGGTTGCCTGCTGGTCATCCAGCCAGTCTTCCCTATTATGGAGCGAGCTCAGAGCTCATAGACCGATCTTCGGGTAGGACTGAGACCACATCACACAACACACACGGGAAAGTGAGGCCACAACTCCTCAAGTTACATCCCGTACCTATTTTGCTGCTAGGTGAACAGGGGCTACACATTAAGAGGCTTGCCCATTTGCCTTGCCGCTTCCTGGGACTCGAACCCGGCCCTCTCGATTGTGTCGAGCGTGCTAACCAATACACTACATGGTGTGTGTATTCTTACCTATGGGATATCTTTTTCATTGTTTGATTGTATTAGTTAGCTAGGATGATGTCATTCTCTATACCTAATTGTATCACAAAAAGCTTTATTTCTAAAGAATATTATTAGACTGTCTGTCTTAGTTTAAGATTCAGTTTCACTAAGTACAGTACTGTGTAGTTATGTTTGTTGCTGGCTAACAAGATATCACTGAAGCTTTAAGCCTACTTGTGGCAGGAGAGGGTAATCACAGTGATGTACACATACAGTAACAGCGGGCTTCCCACTATCACTTGGCATATATAATCCTTTCTGGAAGCTATCCTTTTATACTTTTAAAAATTTTAAAGTTATCATCCAAACTGTATTGGAGATTTTGAGGAATTTTTAAATTACATTTTTTCAGATGCATAATTACCAATTGAATAATTATTTATTCATTTGTATCAACAAAGTTAGACACCTTGAGGTCTTTTAGCCTCAAAGTCTTAATTTTTTATGTGTGTATAACTTATGATAGATGTTCCCTCTTTTTTTTTGTGAAAGGATGGTAGACGTGCAATCTTTTATGAATTGTTTTTTGTTTTGTTCTATTGATCATATTTCTTGAGTCCTATTTAAACTTGTATGCCCTAACTTTTCCCTATAAGGGATGTGGTGTAGAAATAGTAAATGATTGAACCTTATGCTAGGTCTTGGATAGCTTATTTTTCTGACTTTCATTTTCTTCAAGTGATCAGATAATTTCAGTGTGTTACTTGACAAGTACTACACACTTCTATTGAAAACACTTCCAAATTTCTCTATGCTCTCCTGCTTTTCAAAATCAAAACATAATCAGTCTAAACACAAATTCACAATTTATATTGCTTCTTCATTTAGTTGATTTTGCTGTGCTTCTGAAGCTTAGATTAGCATGGAGACCCCTTGCATGTCTCTTTATACATACATTTTTTTTTTTTTATTGAATATCACAGGTGTGTTTTTGTGCTGTGGTTTCTCACCACTGTAACACCTGCTAGCAAAGGGAGGTACGTGGTGAGCTTAATATCTGGTGCTTGTGAGGCTTCATTCCCTCTTTGTGGTTGGTAATACCATATGGGTTGTGTCCATCCACCCTCAGTTGTTTGTCTGTGCTCTGTTGACTCAATAGTGGACAGGCATTCTTACCAGCACCTAAGATCAATCATACAAATACAAAATGACAGGGAAAAGTGTCTTAGTTCAGATGTGCAGTGTAAATGCACAAAGGTCTGTTCTACCAAGGATATCTTTGGATCATGAACAGGCTGTGTAAGTTGTGTTTTCTGAATTTTCATTTGTAAATTTAAAGGTCAGGTTTAATATAAGAATTCCTTGTACTTGACAATTAAGATTGATTGTCAGAATTTTTTTTTGAGTTCCTTGACTAACTTTGAAGTGCATATATCTATCTATCTATCTATCTATCTATCTATCTATCTATCTATCTATCTATCTATCTATCTATCTATATATATATATATATATATATATATATATATATATATATATATATATATATATATATATATATATATATATATATATTCATATATTCATATATTTGAACACACATGGCCTGGTAGCTCAGTGGTTAGAGCACTGGCTTCACAAGCCAGATGACCGGGGTTCGATTCCCCGTCCGGGTGGAGGTATTGGGGTGTGTCTCCTTTCACGTGTAGCCCCTGTTCACCTAGCAGTGAGTAGGTACGGGATGTAAATCGAGGAGTTGTGACCTTGTTGTCCCGGTGTGTGGTGTGTGCCTGGTCTCAGGCCTATCCCAAGATCGGAAATAATGAGCTATGAGCTTGTTCCGTAGGGTAACGTCTGGCTGTCTCGTCAGAGACTGCAGCAGATCAAACAGTGAAAATTACACACACGCACACACACACACACACACACACACACACACACACACACACACACACACACACAGACACACACACACACACTTCAGAGTTAGAGTCAAGGAACTAAAAAAATAATTCTGACAGGCAATCCTAGAATATATATATATATATATATATATATATATATATATATATATATATATATATATATATATATATATATATATATATATATATATATATATATATATATATATATATATATATATATATATATATATATATATATATATATATATATATATATATATATATATATATATATATATATATATATATATATATATATATATATATATATATATATATATATATATATATATATATATATATATATATATATATATATATATATATATATATATATATATATATATATATATATATATATATATATATATATATATATATATATATATATATATATATATATATATATATATATATATATATATATATATATATATATATATATATACCCAGTGGTACCTCTAGATACGAAAGGTTCTGTATATGAAAATTTCATTTTATGAAATGATATGTGAAGATTTTTTCGCTTCATATTACGAAAAATTACTCAGCATACAAAAGTTGCAAAACAAAACTTGAAATTCCTGCGTGCAGAAAATGTTAAAATTCTCGCCATTTAGAAACTGAAAAAAAAAAAAAATAAATAAATAAATACTGTATTTTACGGCTTGCAAGATGCTGCATCTTGGAAGATGCATCCTAATATTTGAAAGAAATTTCTAAGAAAAAAAAGTCATTCTCATACAAGAACACATTCACCATATACCTGACCACTGAACACAAAAACATCAGAAGCAAGGAGTCTGCAAGACACTATTGTTTCACCACTCATTACAAATTTGCTGGAGCACTCACCACAAATTTAAAACTATGTAAATAAAAACACCATAGGTAAATACGTATACACAGTGAAACAGTCCATCTCTTCTTGTTTTAGTGGCGGGCGGCGGCATGTATTGGACGTATTGTTTACATTACGGAATCACTTGTCCGATCGCCATAACCGAACGCGTCAGAGCTGCAGTTCGTATTTGATTTATTTTGCAATCGTGCTTCACAGGCTTTATCATTGTGAATATAATTCACAAGTGGAGTTTTGACTCTTGCTTGAATGAGTAAGCCATTTGGATGTTCTATTAATAAAAGTATAAAGGCACCTGACATGTGTGAGCATTCGTGTGCATGTATGTATGTGTGTGTTGCTATGAGATGAGGGAGCAGGCCATTTTCTACACACGCCGAGTAGGCTGCAGGAAGGATTATGGTATTAGAAATACTTGTAACAGCTAATAATAATAATATTAAGTGTCTTGTAAAGTTAAGTGTTAATGTTTCCTGCCATTTTCTATATTTTCTGTCGTTTGCCCTCCTCCTCTGCCGCCTTTTTCGCTTTCGGACATTGCCTCACTTGAAAGGCAAGGTTCCACATTTTCGTACCATTTTTGTATTATAATTTTTCATTTATTATTGCATTATGTTCTATTATCTACTTCATTTACAGATATTAACGGTTAGGTTAGGTATTTTGAATGATTCAAATGTATTTGGCTCTTATTTCATTCTGGTTTTACCCTTATTATAAAATTTAATGTGTTTTAGAGAACTTGAATGAATTAGGCGATTTACATGTAAAAGCAACTCATTATACAAAAGAAATCATGATATGAAAGTTACTCTGGAAAGAATTAATTTTGTATCTCGTGGTACCACTATATATACAGGCAACCCCCGCTTAACGAAGGGGTTACGATCCCAAAAAACCCTTCGTTAAGTGAAACTATATTAAGCGAACCGATTATAACAAGTTTAACCTCTGACTTGAACTTCCATGGAGAGTAAGCAAAGCGAGAGTGCATCATAGTACAGTGATAGGTTTAATGAAAGTAAAAATTATGTAGTTTAACATTTAGGCAGTTAAATTTAATTTAAGTCATTATAATGTACACTAATGTATGTATGTACGTAACTTTATAATGTTGATCTTAAATTTATGAAGGGAGGGAGAGCGAAACGGGAAAGACACTAACCGGCAACCTGTGGAATGTAAACAAAGGGCGCATCATTGTACCGCATACAAAACTTATGTACCACATTTCCACAAGGCTTTCCATATTATCCATTGTAGAGTCACGAGTTCAGGTGGTTCGTTTAGCTTGCAAGGAAGATACAGTCTCACCAGCCTTCTTAATAGTCTGCTGACTTGAAAATAGTAGAGACAGGATATGGAGTCAAGATGATGGCCAGCAATGCTATAGTTTTCTCGCCTCTCTCGTGTCTGTGAATAATATCCAGCTTTACTTCGAGAGTAAGAGACTCCTTGGTCTTCTTAGGAACGCTAGGCCACATTGCAGAGCATTTTGGTGGTAAGTTGAGCGAGTGAAGACGAGCTGCTGCTGACGCTGTCATGGGAGTGAGTGGTGCGTGTGTTGTCCACGAGGCTTGATCTTAATCTTGATCTTGATTCTACAGGTGTCCCAGGATTTCTTCTGAGGCAGGCCTTTGTATTTGTGGCTCCTGGTGTATTCAAAAGCTTGTCGGCTTGCGTGATACAGCGGAGCTTTCAAACTGGAAAAATTACCTGGATAAAACTTTGTTATAGTGAGTTATGTGTTCATTAAACGAGCAGATGGTAGTAAAATGAAACCTTCGTTGTGGCGAAATTTCGTTGAGTGAACCTTCGTTAACGGGTTTGCCTGTATATATATATATATATATATATATATATATATATAATATTGGTTCTGGCCTAGCAGTGAAAAGTGGTTCAGTTGTTTGTTTACATTTGTGTGACTGCGACATTCCAAGGCAGAACTTGCAAGGAACAACTGGCCAAGATGAGCTGTTCTGTTGTTTATGAGTGGACAAAGCTGTTTGAAGAGTTTCTCATAGAGAGCAATAAAGGCCAAAAATAGCAATAAAAAAATAGCAATGACTTGGTGAGGGTAAAGGGGCCGCCGTGTTTGTTTACAGTTGATAAACGTGACAAAGGTGGTAGCGAGCTTGTGGGTGATGACCACCGGCGACGAAAGTTGGCAGAAAGTTGACGGAAAAGTACTAGTGTGACGCTGCTTTTACTGTTGTGTGTACATCCCAACCACCCCCTTGTACTGCTTATGTCCCATTTTTTGTTCCAGATTTTACATTTAATGTGCTTTCTGTCATTGTTTTTTTACCCATTTGGGTTAAGTATAAGCCTTTTCTCAATTTATAAGGGGTTGGAAGAGGAAATTCCGCACATCCGGATATTTCGAGTATCTGCCAGGGCCTTGGCTGCTATAATCCGGATACACAGGCGATTACTGTACGATCGTTAACCGAGGGACACCTGTATATATATATATACCCAGTGGTACCTCTAGATACGAAAGGTTCTGTATATGAAAATTTCATTTTATGAAATGATATGTGAAGATTTTTTCGCTTCATATTACGAAAAATTACTCAGCATACAAAAGTTGCAAAACAAAACTTGAAATTCCTGCGTGCAGAAAATGTTAAAATTCTCGCCATTTAGAAACTGAAAAAAAAAAAAAAATAAATAAATACTGTATTTTTTTTTGTAAGATGCTGCATCTTGGAAGATGCATCCTAATATTTGAAAGAAATTTCTAAGAAAAAAAAGTCATTCTCATACAAGAACACATTCACCATATACCTGACCACTGAACACAAAAACATCAGAAGCAAGGAGTCTGCAAGACACTATTGTTTCACCACTCATTACAAATTTGCTGGAGCACTCACCACAAATTTAAAACTATGTAAATAAAACACCATAGGTAAATACGTATACACAGTGAAACAGTCCATCTCTTCTTGTTTTAGTGGCGGGCGGCGGCATGTATTGGACGTATTGTTTACATTACGGAATCACTTGTCCGATCGCCATAACCGAACGTCCAGAGCTGCAGTTCGTATTTGATTTATTTTGCAATCGTGCTTCACAGGCTTTATCATTGTGAATATAATTCACAAGTGGAGTTTTGACTCTTGCTTGAATGAGTAAGCCATTTGGATGTTCTATTAATAAAAGTATAAAGGCACCTGACATGTGTGAGCATTCGTGTGCATGTATGTATGTGTGTTGCTATGAGATGAGGGAGCAGGCCATTTTCTACACACGAGTAGGCTGCAGGAAGGATTATGGTATTAGAAATACTTGTAACAGCTAATAATAATAATATTAAGTGTCTTGTAAAGTTAAGTGTTAATGTTTCCTGCCATTTTCTATATTTTCTGTCGTTTGCCCTCCTCCTCTGCCGCCTTTTTCGCTTTCGGACATTGCCTCACTTGAAAGGCAAGGTTCCACATTTTCGTACCATTTTTGTATTATAATTTTTCATTTATTATTGCATTATGTTCTATTATCTACTTCATTTACAGATATTAACGGTTAGGTTAGGTATTTTGAATGATTCAAATGTATTTGGCTCTTATTTCATTCTGGTTTTACCCTTATTATAAAATTTAATGTGTTTTCGTAGAACTTGGAATGAATTAGGCGATTTACATGTAAAACGCAACTCATTATACAAAAGAAATCATGATATGAAAGTTACTCTGGAAAGAATTAATTTTGTATCTCGTGGTACCACTATATATACAGGCAACCCCCGCTTAACGAAGGGGTTACGATCCCAAAAAACCCTTCGTTAAGTGAAACTATATTAAGCGAACCGATTATAACAAGTTTAACCTCTGACTTGAACTTCCATGGAGAGTAAGCAAAGCGAGAGTGCATCATAGTACAGTGATAGGTTTAATGAAAGTAAAAATTATGTAGTTTAACATTTAGGCAGTTAAATTTAATTTAAGTCATTATAATGTACACTAATGTATGTATGTACGTAACTTTATAATGTTGATCTTAAATTTATGAAGGGAGGGAGAGCGAAACGGGAAAGACACTAACCGGCAACCTGTGGAATGTAAACAAAGGGCGCATCATTGTACCGCATACAAAACTTATGTACCACATTTCCACAAGGCTTTCCATATTATCCATTGTAGAGTCACGAGTTCAGGTGGTTCGTTTAGCTTGCAAGGAAGATACAGTCTCACCAGCCTTCTTAATAGTCTGCTGACTTGAAAATAGTAGAGACAGGATATGGAGTCAAGATGATGGCCAGCAATGCTATAGTTTTCTCGCCTCTCTCGTGTCTGTGAATAATATCCAGCTTTACTTCGAGAGTAAGAGACTCCTTGGTCTTCTTAGGAACGCTAGGCCACATTGCAGAGCATTTTGGTGGTAAGTTGAGCGAGTGAAGACGAGCTGCTGCTGACGCTGTCATGGGAGTGAGTGGTGCGTGTGTTGTCCACGAGAGGCTTGATCTTAATCTTGATCTTGATTCTACAGGTGTCCCAGGATTTCTTCTGAGGCAGGCCTTTGTATTTGTGGCTCCTGGTGTATTCAAAAGCTTGTCGGCTTGCGTGATACAGCGGAGCTTTCAAACTTGGAAAAAATTACCTGGATAAAACTTTGTTATAGTGAGTTATGTGTTCATTAAACGAGCAGATGGTAGTAAAATGAAACCTTCGTTGTGGCGAAATTTCGTTGAGTGAACCTTCGTTAAACGGGGTTTGCCTGTATATATATATATATATATATATATATATATATATATATATATATATATATATATATATATATATAATATTGGTTCTGGCCTAGCAGTGAAAAGTGGTTCAGTTGTTTGTTTACATTTGTGTGACTGCGACATTCCAAGGCAGAACTTGCAAGGAACAACTGGCCAAGATGAGCTGTTCTGTTGTTTATGAGTGGACAAAGCTGTTTGAAGAGTTTCTCATAGAGAGCAATAAAGGCCAAAAATAGCAATAAAAAAATAGCAATGACTTGGTGAGGGTAAAGGGGGCCGTGTTTGTTTACAGTTGATAAACGTGACAAAGGTGGTAGCGAGCTTGTGGGTGATGACCACCGGCACACGAAAGTTGGCAGAAAGTTGACGGAAAAGTACTAGTGTGACGCTGCTTTTACTGTTGTGTGTACATCCCAACCACCCCCTTGTACTGCTTATGTCCCATTTTTTGTTCCAGATTTTACATTTAATGTGCTTTCTGTCATTGTTTTTTTACCCATTTGGGTTAAGTATAAGCCTTTTCTCAATTTATAAGGGGTTGGAAGAGGAAATTCCGCACATCCGGATATTTCGAGTATCTGCCAGGGCCTTGGCTGCTATAATCCGGATACACAGGCGATTACTGTACTTGTAATATATGGTTTCTTTTTCTTTTCCTGTTTTGCACATCATTTCATATATCTTAGTTTGCATTTTCATGACCTGAAAGTGCAAAAGTTCCTACTTTTACATCTAATTCAAATGCCCGAAAGAGAGAGAGAGAGAGAGAGAGAGAGAGAGAGAGAAAGCATGCGCGGTTTGTTATTGGAGCTTGTGGGGTGTTTCGTAGCGGCGGGTTTTACCATGGGTTTGGGGAGAATTTTTTGATGTGCAATAACTTTGCTCTCAGAGGTCATACCATGATGAAAACTACATTGTTGTACTCAGAATAACACAGAGAAATATGCTTTTATAAGGAAGAAAATCTTTTAGCATTTTTGACAGGTGGATTTTTTCCCCGCTGTAACAGACGGAAAGTAAATCAGCTCTCCGTACTTTAAAGGTTAAATGGTTCGATTAACCAACACAATTGCACCTGCTGGGGACTTGACAATCCACATGTTATGGTTTATCATCATGTTGATTCACCAGGAATTACAGTGTGGTACAGCTTATTGTCAAGTGGATTAATTGGACCATTCTTTTTTTATGCTACTGTGACTGGTCCTGTTTACTTGAACTTGCTACAACAGTCTGTCATGCCAAGCATTAGTGAACACTTTGAAGAAGAGGATTTCTATTTTCAGCACGATGGGGCACCCAATACTACCATCGCGATGTTAGATCCTTGATGAGATCTTACCAAACAGATGAATTGGATGGATGGGTTTTGTTGAATACCGTCCACATTCACCAGACCTCACACCACTAGACTTCTTTTTATTGGGATACCTAAAAGACAAAGTCTAGGCAATGAAACCTTGAACAATTGCTGAATTGAGAGCAACCATTGAATGTGAATGCACCCAAATACCAAGGGAATTGTTTTATGATGTTTGCTATTCCATCGCTTTGCGTTGTCTGCGATGTCTGGACCAGAACGGACATCAGTTTGAGAAGAGGCAGTGACAAAACAATAGAATCATGTTTGCAAATTCTTTTACATGTTTAAAATTAAATAAATAATAATAAACGCCTAGCTTACAATTATTTAAAGTGTGTATATATATATATATATATATATATATATATATATATATATATATATATATATATATATATATATATATTTATATATATAGGCAACCCCCAGTGACAAAACAATAGAATCATGTTTGCAAATTCTTTTACATGTTTAAAATTAAATAAACAATAATAAACGCCTAGCTTACAATTATTTAAAGTGTGTATATATATATATATATATATATATATATATATATATATATATATATATATATATATATATATATATATTATATATATAGGCAACCCCCGCTTAATGAAGGGGTTACATTCCTAAAAAAACCTTCGTTAAGCAAAACTTCGTTAAGCAAACCAGTTATAACAAGTTTGACCCCTGACTGAACTTCCATTGAGAGTAAACAAAGTGAGGGTGCATCATAGTACAGTGAAAGGTTTAATGAAAGTAAAAATTATGAAGTTAAACATTTAAGCAGTTTAATTTAAGAGTAAGTCATTATAATGTACACTAGTGTATGTATGGAAGTAACTTTATAATGTTGATCTTAAATTTATGAAGGGAGGGAGAGTGAAGCGGGAAATACGCTAGCTGGCAACCTGTGGAATGTAAACAAAGGGCGCATCATTGTACCGCATACAAAACTTATGTACCACATTTCCACAAGGCTTTCCATTTTATCCATTGCAGAGTCACGAGTTCAGGTGAATCTTTTTAGCTTGCAAGGAAGATATGATATCATCAGCCTTCTTAATAGAGTCTGCTGACTTGAAAATGGTAGACAGTAGATGGAGTCAAGCCATGGTGGGAAACAATGCTATTAGTTTTCTTGCCTCTTGTGTCTGTGAATAATATCCAGCTTGACTTCGAGAGTAAGAGACTTCCTGGTCTTCTTAGCAACGCTAGGCGACATTGAAGGGCGTTTTGGTGGCATGTAGAGCGAGGGAAGACGAGCTGCTGCTAACGCTATTATTGTTTTGAACTAGAAGAGTGAGTGGTGTGTGTTTTGTCCATGAGAGGCGCTGGTGTATTCAAAAGCCTGTCGGCTTGTGTGATACGGCGGTGTTTCCAAACTTGGAAAAAATTACCTGGATAAAATTTCGTTAAAGCGAGTTTGGTGTTCGTTAAATGAGCAGATGGTAGTAAAAGGAAACCGTCTTTGTAGTGAAATTTCATTGTGTGAACCTTCGTTAAGCGGGGGTTGCCTGTATATATATATATATATATATATATATATATATATATATATATATATATATATATATATATATATATATATATATATATATATATATATATATATATATATATATATATATATATATATATATATATATATATATATATATATATATATATATATATATATATATATATATATATATATATATATATAAATTCTCTTGTAGGCATATGAGGTTGAAGGCTATAGCAATTTCTCTTTTATTGATTTTCTTATGTACAGTTTCTATTTGCCGTACTGTTTTTCGGTGTTCATCCTGTAGCTGGATGAAAAGCTCAGTGAAGGGAGGCGATGTTTCGGAATTAACTTGTTCCATCTTCAGGCTGAGTATGGAGTATGGAACAAGTTAGTTCCGAAACGTCGCCTCCCTTCACTGTGCTTCTCCTCCTGCTACTGGATGAACACTGAAAAACAGTAAGGCACATAGAAACCATACATAAGAAAATCAATAAAGGAGAAATTTCAATGGCATTCAACTTCGTATGCCTACAAGAGAATATCTTGCCTAGCTATATATATATATATATATATATATATATATATATATATATATATATATATATATATATATATATATATATATATATATACATACAGGCAACCCCCGTTTAACGAAGGGGTTACGATCCTAAAAAACACTTCGTTAAGCGAACCGATTATAACAAGTTTAACCCCTGATTTGAACTTCCATTGAGAGTAAACAAAGCGAGAGTGCATCATAGTACAGTAAAAGGTTTAATGAAAGTAAAATTATGAAGTTAAACATTTAGGTAGTTTAATTTAAGTCATTATAATGTACACTAATGTATGTATGTACGTAACTTTATAATGTTGATGATCTTAACTTTATAAAGGGAGGGAGAATGAAACGGGAAATACACTAACCGGCAACCTGTGGAATGTAAACAAAGTGCGCATCATGGTACCGCATACAAAACTTATGTACCACATTTCCACAAGGCTTTCCATTTTATATATATATATATATATATATATATATATATATATATATATATATATATATATATATATATATATATATAAGGTAAGAATACGTAAAAGCATCCACGATGGAGGACCAAAGTTTATTTCTCAACAACGTTTCACCGAGTCTTTCGGCATCATCAGGTTTAGCCATAAAGATAAAATAAAGTTAAATGACAAATATATGTGTCTAAAAAAAATTAGGTGTGCTATATGGTCTACCTAAAATCCATAAAGTAAACAACCTTATCCGACCAATTCTAAGTACTATTGGCACATTCAATTATAATCTAGCTAAATACTTTGTACGTATACTTGAACCCTTAACCCCTTCAATACGGTGACACCTATGTAGGCTTCATGAAGCCCCAGTAGCAAATACGGTGACGCCTACGTAGGCGTCATATTTCTTTTCTGAGCTTTCTTTAGTTCAGTTGTCCCGTATAGTGTGTTGGATACCAACTACACATGCCGTATGCTGTCCTTGAAATTCTAGTGCTCCTCCCACCATCCTTGTCTCCACCAATCACTAAAGATAAGCTACATGCGTCCCGCCTTGTGTCTAAAATTACCCAATGGCATAGACTGTTCCCATCTCTCTCTCTCTCTCTCTCTCTCTCTCTCTCTCTCTCTCTCTCTCTCTCTCTCTCTCTCTCTCTCTCTCTCCCCCCACCCCATCTCCCTTTCCTCCCTTCTCATCTCCCTTCCCTCCATCCCCCTCTCCCTCTCGAAAGATAAGTTACATGCGTCCCGCCTTGTAACATTCGTGAAAACACACACACACACACACACACACACACACACACACACACACACACACACACACACACACACACACACACACTGCTTTTGTCTAAAATATTAGCAAATGTCACTCTCTCTCTCTCTCTCTCTCTCTTTTTCTCCGAAGAGAGAAGCGTCCACTTTCCTCTTCGAAGGCGATATAGTGACTAAAAAATAGCAGCATAATACACAAAGACGACAAGTATGACAAGCTTGCATGAGTTTCCCGCACTCGGGCGCGCGGCACTACCACCCGTATATCATACAGTTGGGCTTTTTTAACATCCGGCGCAAAGGGGTTAACCACCAATGAATACATACTTAAAAACTGAATGGAATTTATTAAAGATATTAAGCAAATTCACTTAAATAATAAAGTTATGGCAAGTTTTGATGTACACTCCCTTTTTACAAAATATTCCATTTAACGAAAATATTGAAATCATTAGTAATGAACTATTTAAGAATTCATCTACATTAATGAACTACACTCTGAAACAATTTACAGACCATTTAGAATTAAACATAAAAGAGTCCCCATTTTTTTTTTGACGATAAAGTTTATGTCCAAACTGATGACGTAGCCATGGCTTCTTGCCTGGGACCCTCATTAGCAAATACCTTCACGCTACCATGAGAAAAAATGGTTATCTGAATGTCCTGAAACCTTCAAACCAGCTTTCTATAAATGATATGTTGATGACTGCTTCCTTCTGTTTCACAATATATACCATGTCACTCCCTTCTTAAATTACCAAAATTCACAGCATGAAAATATCACTTTCACTTGCCAATTAGAAAAGGATGCCTCTATCTCAATCCTAGATGTTAAAGTTTCCCATGGTAACGATAAAGTTATGACATCAGTACGTATACCGTAAACCTACTTTTACTGGACTGGTAATGAATTTCAACTCCTTTATTCCCAGATGATTTGAAATTAATGCGATTAAGACTTGTTTATAGATGTTACCATTTTTTCTCAAATTGGACTGCTTTCCATGATGAAATAAATTTCCTGACGAATTTCTTTCAAAATAATAGTTACCCACTAAATTTAATAGAAAATTGTATATCTAATTTCCTGAATAATATATTTGTTACCAAACCAGATAATGATGATAACCCACGTAAGAATTACTATATTAAACTACTGTATTATGGACACCAAAGCTATGTACTAGTGCGAAGGAAACTGAATCAGTTACGCAAAATTCACTACCCTAATATTTCTTTTCGGTTTATTTTTACCAACCCCTATACCATTAAATCTTTTTTTTCCTTATAAAGACAAAATTCCCACTAACCTAATACCCAATGTAGTACAGGCAAATCCCGCTTAACCAAGAGGTTATGTTCCTAAATAACACTTTGTTAAGCGAAACTTCGTTAAGCGAATCGATTATAACAAGTTTAACCCCTGATTTGAACTTCATTGAGAGTAAGCAAAGTGAGAGTGCATCATAGTACTGTAAAAGGTTTAATGAAAGTAAAAATTATGAAGTTAAACATTTAGGTAGTTTAATTTAAGTCATTATAATGTACACTAATGTATGTATGTACGCAACTTTATAATGTTGATGATCTTAACTTTATGAAGGGAGGGAGAGTGAAACGGGAAAGACACTAACTGGCAACCTGTGGAATGTAAATAAAGTGCGCATCATGGTACCGCATACAAAACTTATGTACCACATTTTCACAAGGCTTTCCATTTTATCCATTGTAGAGTCACTAGTTCAGGTGGTTCTTTTAACTTTCAAGGAAGATGCGGTCTCACCAGCCTTCTTAATAGAGTCTGCTGACTTGAAAATAGTAGACAGTAGATGGAGTCAAGATGGTGGCAAGCAATGTTATTAGTTTTCTGGCCTTTCTCTTGTCTGTGAATAATACCCAGCTTCACTTCAAGGGTAAGACACTTCCTGGTCTTCTAAGAAACGTTAGGCCACATTGCAGGGCGTTTTGGTGGTAAGTTGAACTAGGGAAGATGAGCTGCTGGTGACGGTGTTATGTTTTTACTGGGGAGTGAGTGGTGTGCGTGATCTTGATCTTGATCTTGATGCTACAGGTGACGCAGAATTTCTTCTGAGTCAGGCCTTTGTATTGGCAGCGCCTGTGTTGTCCACGAGATGCTTGATCTTGATCTTTATTCTACAGGTGTCTCAGGATTTCTCCTGAGGCATGCCTTAGTACCAGCAGCTCCTGGTGTATTCAAAAGCCTGTCAGCTTGCATGATACGGTGGGGCTTTCAAATTTGGAAAAAATTACCTGGATAAAACTTCGTTAAAGCGAGTTTGGTGTTCGTTAAAAGAGCAGATGGTAGTAAAACGAAACCTTCGTTGTAGCGAAATTTCGTTGTGTGAACCTTCGTTTAACGGGGGTTGCCTGTATATCAATGTACTTGTTCAGTATGTAAGCACCGATACATAGGCGAAACGTCCAGAAACCTCACTCTGCGTATCGCTGAACACAAGGGTATATCTCCCCGTACTGGATTCAAGATAACTACCCCCAACTTCTTACCTATTCACTCACATTGTCTAGATTTACGGCATAAATTAACAGATGACAACCTTCAAATATTAATGAAAGCTTATTACTCAAGCTACATGAAAATTCTCAAATCTTTACTTATTCATAAACTGAAACCTGAACTAAATAACCAAACTACTCCCCACTCTTTAACTATTCTCATTTGTGGTTTCATAAAAGTTCTTGTCGAGACCTCCCTTTTCCCTTTCCTCTCACTCATCTCACAGCTCCACTACATAAAGGTAATGACCCACCGTAGATAGAAAAAAGTATATTTAAATTTTTTACTCTATGTTCATTTTTTTTTTACACATATTTGTCATTTAACTTAATTTTATCTTTTATAGCTAAACCTGATGATGCCGAAAGACTCGGTGAAACGTTGTTGAGAAATAAACTTTGGTCCTCTGTTGTAGATGCTTTTATGTATCTTTACCCTGTAATACCTCAAGACTACTGCTCCTATATATATATATATATATATATATATATATATATATATATATATATATATATATATATATATATATATATATATATATATATATATATATATATATATATATATATATATATATATATATATATATATATATATATATATATATATATATATATATATATATATATATATATATATATACACACACACACACAGTAAAACCTGTCTTGACAGATGTCTCTAGGGATGTACATTTCGGGAGATGACCAAAAAATTTGTCGATATATCGACCCAGGGGATGAACGATATTTCGGGGGATGAACGCGGTTAAATGGCTCACCGGCTCGCCGGTAGGCGAGCCTTTTTATGTGATAGCCAACCCTGCTATCACACAGCAACAAAACAAAACATAAGCACAAAAGAAAATAGAAACAGGAACATACAAAAAAATATTACATAACATAATCTCGGTGCCACCACGATTTTCTCCTGTTTTTCCTGGGCATGGTGATGTTACCGGCGCGCTCTACTGTAGCTTCCTCGGCGTTATCCTCGCAGCTCTGGTGGCTCTCAGCGTTGCTGTCATCATCATCCTGGCCATGTCCGGGTACTGCAGATTGTGGCACATCCATCGCAGCTGTTTCCTCGCTCGCCTGGTAAGGAACACCGCCCTACTGCTCGCTCCTCTCACACTGAGCATCACCTCCGAGGATCAAAGAAACTTCCTGGCCACACCTTTAACTTCCCTTCTTGGAAGTCCAAACTTGCTCCCACACGTGTGAGGAAGTCAGTCCCCAGCAGGCAAGGGTCTTCTAAAGGCAGAGACGAAGACTGGCAAGCTTTCCATGTTTCCCACGCCGATGTTCACCATAACGGGGCCCCACATAGTGGCACTGACTTGTGACGCTACACAGCTGTTGTGTAGCTCTGGCACGCTGCGCACACCCAAAGTTCTCTCTCATGACTGTCTTCTCGGATTTTGTCTGTCTTCCTCCCCATAATCCTCTCCTCCATTCCATCATGCCATCAATGTCTAGTCTCAAGTAATTAACCTTTTCTTTTTTATTAATTTTATTATCATTTTGATAGCATTTAGGTAAGTAAAACAATTTAGACTTTCTATAATTATTTTGTTCATGTCAATGAATTATGGTCGTGAACTGATATATATATATATATATATATATATATATATATACATATATATATACATACATATACATATACAGTAAGGTCCCGAGTTACGTCAGAGTTACGTTCCTGAAACATGACATAAGTCGATTTTGTACGTAACTCGAGTTTTTGTACTTTCAAAGCATATTATCGAGTTTTCAACCAATCATTTTTTATGGTTATTCAGGTAAGTAAAAGGTTATATTGTTATATTGGTATATTATTTACAACTATGTAGGAATATATTGATTAGGGCCGCGAACGTGAAGGACTGCAGGTTGCAGAGAGGGGTGGACGCCTGAGGCTGCCAGGAGGGTGGGCAGGTTGAATGTTGTGAGTCTTGTGACGCCCAGAGCGGACAGCAGGGAGCTTTGTGGAGTGCGGTGGGAGTAGAAGCATTGTATAAGTAAAAGGTTATATTGTTATATTATTTACAAGTATGTAGGAGTATGAAACACAAGATTGTTTTTGTTGTTGATTAGGGCCGTGAACGCGAAGGACTGCATGTTGCCAGAGGGGTGGACACCTGAGGCCGCCAGGAGGGTAGGCAGGTAGAATTTTGTGACGCCCGGGGCGGACAGCTGGGAGCGTAGTGCAGTGCGGTGGGAGTAGAAGCGTGGGCAGCGGAGCAGGAAATGCAATAGGGATCAGCAGACAGGCGCAGACGGTGCAAGTGAGCTGCGAGTGTCGTGTGGCCCAGGCGAAGGCTCCGGAGTTGTTATTGTTGTGATGGTGGGTGCGCAACCCTCAAGGTCGTCTACCTCCCCGTTGTCATGGTAACAGGCTTCCCATTTTCGTTTTCTCTCCCTCACACACAGCTGCTGCCTCACTCGCTCACTCATTCTGCCAAAAAATATTGTAACCTAACATTAACATACACAAGCAACTTGTAGTTTTTTTTATTATCATATGAGAATGTTTGACTTCACATAAAATTTATTTCTGTTTCATCATCTGACTTAAGAAAGCTGAAAGCCAAGTTAATGGAACATACCTGTTTCTGAGGTGATGTTGAAGTAAGAAGTTCTTCATCAGGGAGTCTGGGGATGAACATCGGCTTGAGGTTGATGCTCTGGATGGAGTTGACAGTCGGGATGGAGTTGAAGATGTGGATGGAGTTGAGGCTGGAGATGAGGTTGAGGAATGAGAAGCTTGCTTGAAGAAATGAAGAATTGATGACTGTTTAGCAGCATATCTCTTCTCATCATAGATTTCTCTGTAGCAAGTCACTGCATCTTCCATTGCCCTGTGAACTCTGGCAAAGCATTCTGCATTTGGGTCTTGCTCTTCAAAGAACACCATTGCTTTTTCCAGGGCTTGAAAAGCGCTTGCCATGTTTTTATTGTAAACTGCCGTAACACTACGTCGTCATTTTCATCAGCCTCTGTTTGTTTCCCCAGCTCCATCAGATCTTCGGCGTTTAATTCTGAGTCGTGAGAATCGAGGACCTCATTTATGTCACTCTCCTCTATGTCCAGACTTAACTCATTCCCAAGCTTTACACAGTTGCTCTTGGTCTCCTCTACACTATCACTATCAAAGCCTTTAAAGTTATTCACTAGGCTAGGACACACGCTTTTCCACACACCATTCATGTTTGACTGTGTAACCTCAGCCCAACTTTCTCCAATGTTTTTCACGGCACTGTAAATGTTAAAACCTTTCCAGAACTCTTTCAGGCTTTTATCACCTTTTTCTGTTGCACGGATGGCCTGTTTGAAGGTTCTTCTCAGGTAATAGGCCTTGAAGGATCTGATCACCCCTTGATCCATTGGCTGAATCAATGACGTTGTGTTTGGTGGCATAAATACAACTTTAACATTTGGGTTGAGTTCACGAGGCTTGCAGAATGACCAGGAGCATTGTCAAGAATCAGCAGTGCTTTAAACGGCAGATTCTTCTGTGCACAGTAGCGCTCAACGTCAGGAACAAAACAACTGGAGAACCACTCAATGAACATTGCCCCTGTCACTCAAGCCTTGGCGTTACTTTTCCAATAAACTGGGAGACTAGCTTTAAGAATACCCTTCATAGCTCTAGGATTTTCTGAGTGGTAAATTAGCAGCAGTTTCAGTTTAAAATCGCCAGCACAGTTACCCCCTAAGAGCAGTGTGAGTCGTTCCTTAGAGGCTTTGTGTCCTGGCATGCTTTTCTCCTCCTTTGCAATGTATGTCCTGCTGGGCATGCGCTTCCAGTTCAGTCCCGTCTCATCCACATTGAATATTAGCTGTGGAATGTAGCCCTCTTCTTTGATAATTTTTTCTAAGGTTTCAATGAACACTTTTGCTGCTCCGTCATCAGCACTGGCAGCTTCTCCACATATTTTTCTGTTTGTTAGATTTCCTCTAACTTTGAAACGTGTAAACCAGCCCTTGGAAGCCACAAACGTTTCAATTGTTTCTCCATCCTGGTTACTTTCTTTTTTCAAGGCCTCATAGAGTGTGCGGCTTTCTCACAAATTATTTGCTCACTCAGCAGCATGCTCTTCTGATTATTGTCCTCAATCCACAGCAAAAGCAGTCTTTCCATCTCTGTCAACACACCTGTTCTTTGCTTCGTTATCACTGTAGAGTTCATGGAGTAGCCTTCACATTAGCCAAAATACGGTCCTTGTCCTTGAGAATGGTAGCAACAGTCGTCCGACTCATCCCTAACGCATGGCCGATCGCTGATGCTTTTTCTCCCTTCTCATGTCTTTTAATTATGTCCACTTTTTCTTGTAGGGTAATGGTTTTCCTGTTCTTAGCATTACTGCTATCACTCAGGAGTTTTCTTTTTGGTGTCATTGAGGAAGATACTAAGATAGTCAGCAAACGCAGATGTAGGAACACTCTTGCCAGGGGCGACGGTGTGGTGGAACTGAGGTACGTAGAGTTATTGTATTCAAGCATGAGGTGTGGCGGATAACCACTAGTGATGCCTGGCGGCCCAAAATAACAATAAACCCGACGCGCTTTACGATTTATAAATTTTCAATTTTTAAATCTTAAATTGCCTTATAGTGGACTGACGTAAGTGCGAGTTTGACGTAACTCGAGACCGACGTAACCCGGGACCTTACTGTATATATAAATATATATATATATATATATATATATATATATATATATATATATATATATATATATATATATATATATATATATATATATATATAGGCAAACAAAAGGGTGGATGACGACTGTTATCATGCAAAGTTACGTGACAGGATACCTCTCCAAATTCCTAAAAGAATATGCTGCCCAAAACAACATTGCTAACAGATTTCTCTTGCTGTGTGACAACGCCCCAGCCACCCAGAGAGCATGAATGACTGGGCAGATAATATTGAGGTCATGTTTATGCCCCCAAACACAACTGCCCTCATCCAGCCGATGGACCAAGGAGTCATCGCTACTTTCAAGGCCTATTACCAGCGGCGCACCATGAAACAGCTGTTGGCCTGCATTGACACCCCTGACAAGCCGACCATGAAACAATTTTGGAAGGATTATAACATTAAAAGGGATCGACAACATCGACGAGTCATGGAAGGAGGTGTCCAAGTCGGCAATGAATGGATGTTGGCGTAATTTGTGGCCTGAGTGCGTGGAACGTAAACAGGAAGTCCCTGTCGATGTTACAGCAGTAAGGAAAGACATCGTTCATATCTCCCATAAGGCAGGCTTCAATGAGGTGGACGAGAATGACGACAAGAACTGCTGGACAGTCATTCTGAGCTCTCTCCAACGACGACCTCATGGAGTTGGAGAAACAAAATACTTTGGAGGAAATGGAGGAGGACAAGGAGCCTGAAAGAACCCTCTCCGTCAAGATTTTCGAGGAGATTTTTAATCATATTAACCAGGCCATACATCTTCTCCAGGAGAATGACCCCAACCCAAACCGAAGTAATGGCGTGACTAATGCTATAGAAAATGACATGAAAGTGTATAAAGAACTATTTGAGGCAAAGAAAAGGATGGCAAAACAGACAGTCATCTCATCTTTCTTCAAACCACTCACCGCCCAAGCAACCCCATCCACATCCCAAGCAACCCCATCTACCGATCAAGCAACTCCATCCACCTCCCAAGCTACCCCATCCACCTCAAAAGCAATCCCATCTACTTCCATAGGAGTCATCTCGTCGTACTTCAAAGTTCGTCCTGCTACCTTTATCCCTTAACTTCCGGGGATTAAAATATTTTTTCCTGTCTAATGACGGGGAAAAATGGTACACCTAAAAATTGTCAGAACACAGTTTGAATACTGATAATTATTTTCTCTGTGTTATTCTGAATACAATGATGTACTTTCCAGCTCGATATGACGTCTGAGAGTTTAGTTATTGCCTTATCAAAGTTTCCTCCTCCGGGCACGGTGTGACCAGTCAAGAGGAAACAGCCCGGAGAGCGACGCCGCTCTCTCTCTCTCTCTCTCTCTCTCTCTCTCTCTCTCTCTCTCTCTCTCTCTCTCTCTCTCTCTCTCTCTCTCTCTCTGTGTGTGAGTGAGAGAGAGAGAGAGAGAGAGAGAGAGAGAGAGAGGGGGAGGAAGGAAGGACATATTATCACTGATTTCTGAGACACGTGTGTGTGTGTGTGTGTGTGTGTGTGTGTGTGTGTGTGTGTGTGTGTGTGTGTGTCATATATCACTGATTTCTGAGACACGTGTGTGTGTGTGTGTGTGTGTGTGTGTGTGTGTGTGTGTGTGTGTGTGTGTGTGTGTGTGTGTCTCTCTCTCTCTCTCTCTCTCTCTCTCTCTCTCTCTCTCTCTCTCTCTCTCTGACAAGTGTTGATGTGTGTAGGCCCGCGTGTGTGATTCAGATGAGTTACCTTCTACTAATTTATTATAAATTTTTTTGTACCATTTCGTACTTTTTCTCAGGCTGTCAACTGAACTGATTTGCATGTCTGCTTTATCAATAAGCCTCATATTTATGTTGTAATCAACAACAATATCTGGCTTCCATATTATTTCTTTTGTTTTCCAATGACTCCTGCGGGTATTTACCATTTGGCCTGTGTGGATTGTTGAAAGCAAATGTACTTCTCTTTATCATGCCATTTCATAGCTATCATGTCATGCGTATTGTACTTGATCAGATCTCCTCTTCGTGTTCTTTCAAACTGTGGCATTTGTTTCCTATTTGATTTTACTGTTCCCACTGCACCACTGTTGTGTTCATGCAAATACCTTGCCAATGCTGGACTTGTGTACCAGTTGTCAGTGTATAAGACATGTCCTTTACCAATGTAATCTTTCATCAGTAGATCAACTATTGAGCCGGAAAGGCCAAGCGGATGATTCTTTGTGATGCCATCAAATTCAGTACCAGTATGAAAGATAAAATCAAGCACATATCCTGTTTCACAATCACATATGATATACATTTTCACACCAAAGCGATGTCGCTTTGATGGTATATATTGCTTGAAAATGAGTCTTCCCTTGAAAAGCATAAGTGACTCATCTATCACTAGGTTTTGAAATGGCTTGAAAAAGGACTTGAATTTATTTACGAGAGACTGTATGACAGGCCTAATTTTCCAGAGTGGATCATCAGTTTTAACATTGCAGAAGTGAAGGTATTTCAATATGTTGTCATATCTGTCCCTTGTTATGTACCGTGCAAAGATTGGCATGTACAGCAGATCACTCTTCTTCCAATAATCATGCCTCAAAGCTTTTCTCGAATGACTCATAAGAAGCGTGACGGCTATGAACGTCAGGAGTTCATTTCTTGTGATGTTTTTCCACTCTTTCTCGTGAGAGCTATGGGGCACATCATCATCATCTGCTGTTTCTTCATCATGAAAAGTGTTGCTCTCACTCACTATATGGTCCAAGAAAGCATCACTGAGAAACGCCATGAAATAGTCACAATTGTGTTGCACAGGAGGGAATTCAGCTGTTATGCCAGGAGACACAGATAAATCAGGCATAACTGGGAAAAATCATCATTGAATTCCCTCCATTGAAAGACAGGTCGGGGTCTCGCGCCACCTCTGCCACGCCCCTTGATCGTCTCCCAGAACGCGAGGAGCACGCGCATGCCTGCGTCTCCTAGAAACACTCTGTGTCCTTGACACATTATCTGGAGTCTGTTCTTCATCATTATTGCCTTCACTGTCACTTATACTGTGTAAGAGTCTCTGTCTCTCTGTCTGTTCTCCTGAGAAAGCAGGTGAATGATGCTCTACATCCGTGTCCTCACTACTAGTCTCTTCACTTTCCCCAGTTTCTTCTTCTATATATTCACTGTCACTTTCTTCTAGCTCAGAACCACTGCTAAGTAAAAGGGTTCTGCCTTGCTCCATGGTGATTTACAATCTGACCCGATCCTTCGCTGTTATCACTGACCTTTCTACCCAGCGCGTCACCGGAGTTGCCAAGTGTCGCCCATAAAACGGGAAAACAGTTCAGTTACCTCTAAAATTAGGAGCTCTTGTGGAAACACTTGTGTGGTAAAAGATGCCAGATACTTCTACTCACCATCCGCCTCAAGAGAGCGCGCGAGAGACTTAAAATTACGCCGGGAAAAATCTTGATTACTGGGACGAATCCCGTCACTTCGGACGTTCTGACGCAAACGTTTATATACGACCGCCGGAAGTTAAGGGTTACAGAGTTATACGGTGTCCAAAAATAGGGGTTATTCATCACATTGTACGAATTCCTCAGAATTATACTGTTTCAAGAAAGTTAAAATTAGCGCGGTGATTTCCCGCCCGCCATCTGTTTCCTGCCGTCCTCATCCCTCTCAGCCTGGCCGCGCGCCAAGCAGGCTCATTGTTCACCTGCGCGTGGTTGTGGCAACATCTCCCTTTCTCGTACCCAGTGTTTACCATGGCTACCAAGAGCCCTTCTGCATCTCCAACTGGGGGTGATACTCCCAAGAGAGCAAGGAAGACACATACACTGGAGGAAAGGTTGGAAGTCTTGGACAGGGCAGAAAAAGGCCAGCAAAATAGTGTTATTCAGGCTGCATTGGGCATGAACGAAGCAACGGTAAGGTGCATAAAACGTAACGCAACGAAGATCCAAGAATTAGCTATGAGGTTCTTCTCAAAGAAGAACAACAAAAGAAAAAACAGCAATCGATAACAAGCTTCTTCATACCACACACACCAAGTCAAGCAGTAACAGAATCGGAGACAGATGACAACAATGGTAACACATCAGAGGAGGAAGTAGCAAAATAGAGGAAGAAGGTACTGTATTAATAAAATAATTTTGTGTTTAAACATTTCCCTCTTTCATAATGTGAGGGGCACCGTCTTAATCTCCTTTGATTTATCATTTCATTGTGTGCGTATGTGTGACACCACCCAGCGCGGGCCCCTCGGGCTGTTCTGTTGAGCAGACAACCCGCCTCCCTCTCCCTGTTTCTTGTTGTCTGGCGATTGACTCAGTACCCAGGTAGCCTTCAGCTGAGGTGGACGCGGACTCTCGTGGTCTGGCACAGGGTAGGGAGATTCGTGTTGCTGGGCTTCTCTTGGTGCTCACTAGTCATTGGTCTGGGAGTTGTGCCCATCCCTTGAGTAGCTGGCTTGCTACTGGGTAGACCGTGGCTGTGTAGGACAACGGGCTTGTTGTCCTAAGGAGTGTGGCCGGTTGGGTATATATTTCCTGTTTGGCGTTCGTCCCATCGTGGTGGGGCGGCGCAGAGAGACACATTATTGTCTCGTCCTGTTTGTCGTTGTGGTGGCGGTGGTCACCAGTGTGTTTGGTGGGCGGCTGTGTGCCCCTATCATCTTTTGTGTAGTATTAGTAGTATACTGTTTACAGTACCGGCCAGTCTTCAGCGGAGTTAACACGTACGCTCTGGGCACAGTGTAGAGACAACGTGTGCCTGGACTATGTGTTAGATGTACTCATTAGTCATCGGTCTGGGAGTTGTGCCCTCCCTTGAGTAGCTGGCTTGCTACTGGTTAGACCGGGGCTGTAGAACAGCGGGTTGTTGTTCTGAGAGAAGTGTAGGTTTGGCTGCATTTTCTCGTGCGTTCGTCGACTCGAGTGTGGTGACGTGGAGGGACGCGTTGGTGTCGCGTCCCATTGTTGCTGTTGGTGGCTGTAGTCACTAGTAGGGTTTGGTGGGCAGCTGTGTGCCCCCATCATCTTTTGTATAGCCCCAGTAGTATACTGTAATGTAGTGGTTGTAGCCACGCAAGCTAGTGAAGGCTGAGAAGCTTCATGCTGTCGGCCAGTTTGTATATAGTTCTCGTCCGTCAGACTTGTCTGTGACGAGTATCTGGACTCCTTGTATGGCTACTGTCACCCGTAGGTGGTGTCTGGGCTTGTGTGTACACCACCGGATGTGCTGTACACATCATATGTTGTAGTAGTCATAGGCTAGGGGTGTCAGTCTGACAGGTGTTAGGAAGCACTTGTCGTAAAAATAGATAGTATAGTACAGGGGTACTCAATTGGCGGCCCGCGGTCCGGATCCGGACCTTCTGAGTGTTGTAGTTGGACCCCAGGCCCCAGGAACAGAAAATAGCATGAAGGTGCTTTCCAGAAAAAAATGGAGTTTTTCAAGAATGATATTCAGAGCCAACTTTTCCATTTTCCCAGACTTTTGGAGCAACGTAAAGATGAAACAGGTACTAAACATGTCCAATTTATTGAGAAGGTGATCAATAATTTCAAGGTACGCTTTGATGATTTTGTTCTTGGAAAACAGCTGCTGCTGTTCATTCAAAACCCTTTTCTAATGACAGATATCACAGAATTTTCAGTTGAAGCAAAACTCACCTGCAAATGGGTAGATGCTGCAAAATCCAACTGGAACTTTTTGACTTTCAAGAGAATGCAGAGCTGAAACAAGTACTCTGTGATTGTGCACCAGAAACATTTTGGTCAAAGGAAGGATCCCCTGCTAATTTTCCCACTCTTCACAGACTTGCAGTGCAAATTCTCACAATGTTTGGCTCCACTTACTGCTGCAAGTCTGCTTTCTCTACCATGAACATTGTGAAGAACAAGTTCCGCTCATGTATGACCAGTGAACACCACCACCACTGTCTTCGACTCGCTGTTACTAAATTAGTACCGAGATTTAGGAAGCTAACAAGAAACAAGAAGTGTAATTTTTCTCACTAAAGTCTTGCTGTAGTGTTAATTTTTTTTTTCATTTGTAAATTCTTCATTTTATTTTCTAAGAGGAAAAAATCATATAATCATTATAATGTTATGTTTTGAAAGAGGTATTTTTTACTACTTAAAGTACCATAACATAAAACAGCAAACACATCTATAAAATTTCATTTGAAAATTCTCCATTTCAATAGTTATTTTTTTTTTAGAGAAAAAAATCCTAATCTTGTTATATTTTAGCTACAAAATTCTTTTTTTTTTATTTCCACGTTTTTTAAATTAGTATAGATAAAACAAACAGTGAATATGAAATTAATAAGAATCATGTGGTTTACTATTCTGTTCTGAGATGGTTGTTTTAATTATTTTCTTTATTTCATGTAATAAAAGTTTCCGGACCTATGCATACATTAGAACTTGTCTAACTGGACCTTTGCTTATAACAGTTGAATAGCTCTGGTATAGTAATATACTGCACGTGTTGTCCCAGTCTGTGATTTATCATACTCTGTGGGCAAGGCGGGTGGAGATGCATTAATACTTCATAGAGAAGTGGGTGGAATTGTCCTTGTGGGCGGTTTCTCTAGGAGGTGATAAGGCCTCGCCCTGTTACACATAGCATCTACCATTTATAAATTCTACTTGGTTGGGAACCGGAGGAGAAGGAGTGGCTAAGGAGATTCCCTTACAGTGGGGGAAGTTATACACTGTTGGCGACCTTGAAAGAACCTGAGTGTTACGGCTGCTGTGATTTATAGTCGTGGGGACTCTGTGGAGTGTTATATTCCCCACTAACTGTACCGTAACAAACTGGCGATCGTGCCAGGATAACACTCTAGTGAGCTGTAGCAGTTAACCGCAGCCGTGACCGTAATAATAATAATTTTTATGTCTGTAAGTTTATTAATAAAAGCATTAATAAGCATAATAGAAATGTGTTTAATGCAAAATGTATATGTACAGTGAAAGATTATTTTATTTTGAACTTATTTAGGTCTTGCAGTATTTCACAATCCTCCTTTTGCTTTATAACTCTGCACAGTTTCGTATCATCCGCAAACAAATTTATGTAGCTGTTCACTCCTTCTGGCATATCGTTAATATAAATGAGAAAAAGTATTGGTGCCAATACTGACCCCTGTGGCACTCCGCTTTCTACTGCTCTCCACTTGGACTTCATATCTTTAACTACCGTCCTTATTTCTCTCCCCCTCAAATAATTTTCTATCCATCTCAATGTGCTTCCTTTTAAGCCACCCTTCTCCTGTAACTTCCACAGTAATCTTGCGTGTGGCACTTTGTCAAACTCCTTTTTAAAATCCAAATAAATGCAGTCAACCCATCCCTCTCTCTCTTGTACTCTATCAACTATTCTAGAATAGAAATTCAATAAATTAGTTACACAAGACCGTCCTTTTCTAAAACCAAATTGGCTATTTGATATTAATTTGTTGTCTTCAAGGAACTCGATCCATTGTTTGTTTATTATTCTTTCACACATCTTGCATATTACACTAGTTAGTGATACTGGTCTGTAATTTAAAGGTTCTTCCTTCCTTCCGCTCTTATATATGGGAACCACCTCAGCTCTTTTCCATTCTACTGGCACTGTTCCATTTTCTATTGAGCATTTTATGATGTTGTATATAGGACTTGCTAGTTCTTCCTACATTCTTTCAGTATTCTGCCTGAGACTTCATCTGGTCCCATTGCCTTCTCTTCATCCAGTTCCTTCATTAACTCTTTTATTTCAAGCTTGGTTACTTTAATCTCTTTCATATAGATTGTCTCTATTACTCTGTGGCCTTTCAAATTTGGATTCCTTAGTAAAGACCTCCTGGAATTTTTTATTTAATAGTTCTGCCATACTTTTTGGGTCTTCCACCATCCCATTCTCTCCTTTTAACCTTTCTATTGTTTCTTTTTGCCTAATTTTTCCATTTATGAATCTATAGAACAATTTTGGTTGCTCCTTACATTTTTCGACTATCTTTTTCGAAGTTCTTTTCCTCATCCTTCCTCACCTTAACATGTTCATTTCTTGCTGCTTTGAAGTTTTCCTTATTTGCTGGATTCCTATTTCTCCTCCACCTTTTCCATGCTCCATCTCTTTTCTCCTTTGCCTTGGCACACCTTGCATTAAACCAATCTTTCTTTCCTTCTTCTTTAGGTCTATATTTTGGGACATATTCCCTGACTCCTGTTTTGTATATTTCCAAAAATAAGTTATATTTGTCTTGCATTGTCTCTGAGTTTTCCATCTCCTCCCAGTCTACGTTTTTAAAATAGTTCTTGAGATTCTCAATATCAGCCTTTCTGTGATTTAATCGGTCTCCTTTGTATGAATCATCTCTATCTTCCTTTCCCTCTTCTATATCTATTTCTGATATTGCATGGTCACTCTTTCCCAATGGGCACTTATATCTTATATCGTCATTCATTTGTATACCCCTTATAAAAACTAGGTCCAATCTCGCTGGCTCGTCGTTTCCTCTGAATCTTGTGCAGTCCTTTACTCTGGTCCATCATATTGTCTATCATTAGGTTCAAGAATCTTTCTCCCCAGGCTTTTTCCCCCATACCACTTTCATAATTTTCCCAGTCCACTTCTTTACAGTTGAAATCTTCTACTAATATCACTTTTCTCCTTTCTTTAACGATTCTCATTAGACTCCTTATTGTGTCATCTATCATGTCTTTATATTCTTGATTGGTCCATGAATTTGTTTTTGGTGGCACATATGTTACAATGATTGTTATCTGTTTTTTATTAATATGCATCTTAATATACAATACTTCTGCTTTTCCTTCCCCACATTCCACTTGATTGATCACTATCTCCTTCCTTAACATTATCATGACTCCTCCTCCTCCTTTACCCACTCTGTCTCTTCTCCATACATTATACCTATTATCCAAGACTATTTTGATTACCTCATTTAGTTTTGTTTCAGCCAGGCATACAATATCTGGATTTTCTTTCCTTATGTAATCTCTTAATTCTAATTTACTTGATAAAACCCCGTCTATGTTTGTATACATCATTTTTAGTCTTTTGCCTGTATCATTTTTAGTTAAACTTGTTCCACTTTTTTCTCTTCCTTCTCGTTTATATACCATTTCCTTATCCTGTCTCCTAGAATTCTCCAAAAAAAATGCCTTCTTCTCCTCTTCTGACCTTTCATTATTCTTTTCCCTTACTGCTGCTGCCAGTTCATTGTATCTCTTCCTTTCTTCCTCATTTCTATTTTTCTTTATATAGATATCCTTGCAGCCTTTTGTTTCTCTAAGTTTTGTTGTTCTATATAATATTTCTTCTGTTGCTGCTTGTGATTTTAGTAGTATTTTAATTGGTCTCGTTTTTCCTTCTTGATATGGTCCCATTCTGTTTATTTCTTCTACTTCCTCTTCCAAGTTCTGCCTATCTTCGTCGTTTAGATTCTTCAGTAGGTCTTTGACTGATTTAATTTCTTCTTTTTCTCTTTTTGGTCTGTATTTTATATTTTTTTCTTTTATTCCAAATACGACTACACTTTTTTTTTCTGGAATTTCTCTAACTAAATTTTCTTTTGTCTTGTGGACTCCTATCATTTTGCTTGTCATATTTTCTTTTTTTTCTTTAAGTTGTTCTTGAATCACCTCCTGAAAATCAGTCTTATCTTTCTTATCTTGGACTCTCCATGCTTGTACTTCTTTTTTAATCACGTTCTGTACTCTTTCCTCTTCCTTGTTTACTAGATCTTTCAGCTTCACATTCTCTTTCTCGGCTTTACCGAGTCCTTCTTCCATCTGCTTTTTGTAGTTAACTACATGTTAAAAAAATCTAGTTTCCCGCAAAGATGTATTGAGATGTGGAACTTTTTAAATGAAGAAGTAGTGTCTGCAACGAGTGTGCATACTTTTAAAGTAAGATTGGATAAGTGTAGATATGGAGACGGGGCCACACGAGCATAAAGCCCAGGCCATGTAAAACTACAACTAGGTAAATACTAGATAAATACACACACACACACACAGTTGACTCACAATCGAGAGGGCCAGGTTCGAGTCCCGGTAAGCGGCGAGGCAAATGGGCAAGTAGGCAAGCCTCTTAATGTGTGGCCCCTGTGCACCTAGCAGTAAATAGGTATGGGATGTAACTCGAGGGGTTGTGGCCTCACTTTTCCCGGTGTGTGCTGTGTGTTGATGTGGTCTCAGTCCTACCCGAAGATCAGTCTATGAGCTCTGAGCTCGCTCCGTAATGAGGAAGACTGGCTGGGTGACCAGCAGGCAACCGAGTTGAATTACACACACACACACACACACATAACAAAAATGGCGTCTAGACAAACAAGAGACTTTGAAGGTTTTATAACTACGCCAAAAGGACTGGAGAAAATGGATATGGATGCAAGAATCCAGGCACTGGAAAGTAAGTTCCTAAACATTCTGTCCATAGAAGAAAAACTGGATAGAGTTCTAGCCGAGAATGATTAGTTTAAAAAAGAGATCTCTTTGTTAACGTTAGCGAATAAAGAGCTATTGAAGGAAAAAGTAGAGATGGAGAAAGAAAACCAACAACTAAGGAAACAATGTGAAGAGATGAAGGCTAAACTCATGGAAATGGAGATGAAAATATCCGAAGGGGACTTGAGGAAGGAGGAATGCCTTAATCTAATTGATACCAGGATGAAAGAAGTGAACCATGAACATCAGGAGGTACGAAGGTCGTTTAGGGAGATAGTAAAAAGCAGGAAGAGGAAAATAAAGGGATTATGCAGAGGGAAATGGTAAAGGCACTAAAGGAAAATGAGTATGTGGTGAAAGATATTGCTGAAAAGAAAAAAATGTGTGATCATATTAGGATTGAGGGAAGAAACTAACAGGAACTGGCAGGACAGGAGGGATAAGGAAAATGACAGGATTAAGTCTTTACTGAACAAGATCTCTGTGGAAGAAGAGGACCTATATGCTGAGGTAGAAGAAAGTGTGAGATTGGGAGCTTTTGAAGAAGGCAAGAATAGACCATTAAAATTGAAATCAAAGTCTCAGATGGCAGCGGAGGCCTTGTTGAGGAGGGCTTGGAAACTTAAGGACTCTGAGGAAACCAAAACAATTTACATAAGAAGAAATATGTCACAGGATGAGCGAATGAAAATGAAGGAGCTTGTAACTGAAGTGAAGGAGAGGAATGACGAAAGAACAGAGGAGGAAAAGACCAAGTTTTTTTTGGAGGATGAGAAATGGAAGGCTAAAGAAGAGGTGGATAAAACAGACGGAATAGGCATTACATGGAAGAATGAGACTAGGAATGGAATAAAAGTGACTTACACGAACATAGATGGATTTCTGTCTAAGAGGTTAGAATGTATGGATTACCTAAGAAATAATGAACCGGACATAATGTGTGTAGTGGAAACAAAGCTAAGGCCCGAAATAAAGCTAGACTGGTTTGTTGTAAAACACTACAAAGTATGGAGAAATGATAGAAAAAATAAAGGAGGTGGTGGTATAATGGTTCTTACTAAGGAAGATCTGATAATGAAGGAGGTGAACTATAGTAAGAGAAATGAGGAAGTGATAAGTATGCTTATAACAGATTATACATACCACCCAGAACCAGTGCTTGGGAATATGAACAGTACCAAATGGTGATGAGAAATACTCTAGACAGAATGAAGCAAGAAATCATCAGAAAGGATAGAGTGATGATAGTTGGAGACTTTAATTGCAAAGAAATAGTGTGAGAAGACTATGAAGTGGTGAACAGTGGTGATAGGGCAGAAGAATTGTTAAAGGTAGCAACAAATAACTTGATGACACAGTGGGTGAGATCACCAACAAGGTGCAGGGGACAAGATGTTGCAGCAAGGTTGGATTTGGTATTTACCAGGGGAACCTCTCTAAAAGAGGAAATTGAACATGAATGTCCTTTGGGGAAAAGCAATCATGATATCCTAAGCTTTGAGCTGGATACGGAATTAAGCACGAATAAGATTGTGGAACGCATGGAAGAAAAATTAAATTATACTAGGGCAAATTATAACCATATAAGGGAGTTCTTTAATGAAATTGACTGGTCCGTGGTATACCAGGAAAGGGATATGCAATTGAAATACGATAAATTTATGGATTTGTATAACTCTGCTGTGAAAAAGTTTGTGCCATATCACAGAAAGAGGACTTTGAATAATAAACAGTGGTTTAATAGAAATTGTGAAGAAGCAAAAAAGAACAAAGAAAAGGCATGGAAGAAACTTAAGAAAAACAGTGATGTATTATCAAGAGAAGTCTACAAAACAGCAAGGAATAGATATGTTGAAGTAAGGAGAACAGCACAGAAGGAATATGAACAGAGGGTGGTGGAAAACTGTGATAGTGACCCAAAATGTTTTACAAATTCATAAATGGAAAACTAAATAAAAGGGAGGCAATAGAAAAGGTAAAAACGGGAAGAAGTATATGAAGATGCTGGAGATATAGCTGAAATTTTGAACGACAACTTTTGCAAAGTGTTTACAAAGGAGGAGCATTTTATGGGAGGAAGGCCTACGGAAATAAAGCAAATGCAGGACATCATGGTTACTAAGGAAGATGTAAGAAAATTATAAGCAATCTGGATATTAATAAATCAATGGGGCCTGATGGCATATCTGGGAGGTTGCTAAATGAATGTAAGGATCAATTGTTGAACCCCGTATTTGATATTGTGGAAACCTCCATACGAACAGGATTAGTCCTGAAAGAGTGGAAAAGAGCTGACATTGTGCCTATATATAAGAATGGTAGTAGAATGGAACCGCTAAATTATAGACCAGTATCGTTGACTAGTATATTGTGCAAGGTATGTGAAGAAGTAATTAAAGCTAAATGGAGTGAGTATCTAGAAAGTGAAAACATTCTGAGTGAAAGGCAGTTTGGTTTCAGAAAAGGAAGATCGTGTATCCAATTTATTATGTTTTTATTCAAGAGTGACTGACATACTACAACATAGAGAGGGATGGGTGGATGCTATCTACCTGGACTTGAGAAAGGCCTTTGATAAAGTACCACACAATAGACTGATGTGGAAACTAAAGATGATTGGAGGAGTAAATGATAAACTAGCAAAATGGATGGAAAATTACTTAATGGGAAGAGAAATGAGAACAGTGGTGAGAGGAAAGAAGTCCGAGTGGAAGAAGGTAACCAGTGGAGTTCCACAAGGGTCAGTGCTGGTCCCATCATGTTTTTGATTTATGTTAATGATATGCCAGTAGGAATTGACAGTTACATGAACATGTTTGCGGACGATACTAAAATTATGAGGAGAGTAAAGAATGTGGAAGATTGTAACAAGTTACAGGAAGATCTTGATAAAATATATGAGTGGAGTAAGGAGTGGCAGATGGAATTTAATATAGACAAGACCCATGTTATGAAAATGGGAAGAAGTAGATACAGACCAAACAGGGATTACAGGCTGGGTGATGAGAAAATTAAAGAGACCAATGAGGAGAAAGACTTAGGAGTAACGTGCAAAACACCTTGTCACTGGAGAAACACATTAACAAGATTTTTTGGAAAACATACAACATGCTTCAAAATATTGGCCTTGCATTCCACTACCTAGATGAAGGAATGATGAAGAAGATATTATGTAGCTTAATAAGACCCCAGTTAGAATATGCAGCATGTGTCTGGTCACCATATGAAGAAAAATGTGAAGAAGGTGGAAAGGGTACAGAGGCTGGCAACAAGGATGGTACCAGGACTCAGGAGTTAGACTATGAGGAAAGACTGAGGAAGCTGGGGCTGACCACATTAGAAGAGAGAAGAACAAGAGGAGACATGATAACTATGTATAAATTGGTGAACAAGATTGACATACTGGACAGAGAGTTGATAAAGGTGACCACAAGTAATCATCTCCGAGGACATGGAAAAAAGCTAATAAAGGACATCTGTCTAAATGACGTGAGAAAATACAGTTTCCCACATCGTAGCATTGATAAGTGGAATAAACTGAGCAGTGATGTCGTTGACGCAGTGTGTGTCAATCAGATGAAAGAGAAATATGACAGGAATGGACAAGGAGACAGGACACAGAGAGCTTAGCTCGGGCCCTGTAATACACAAATAGGTAAATACAAATAAGTAAATACACACACACACACACACACAGTTAACAATCATTGGAACATAGTGCCACCAAAAAACAAATTCATGGACCAATCAAGAATATAAAGACATGATAGATGACACAATAAAGAGCCTAACGAGAATCATTAAAGAAAGGAGAAAAGTGATATTAGTAGGAGATTTCAACTGTAAGGAGATGGACTGGGAAAATTATGAAAGTGGTATGAGGGAAGAAGCCTTGGGAGATAGATTTCTGAATGTAATGATAGATAATATGAAGGACAAAAGAGTATAGGAAAACACAAGATTCAGAGGAAACAATGGGCCGGCGAGATTGGACCTGGTTTTTACAAGGGGTATACAAATGAACGATGATATTAGATATAAGTGCCCATTGGGAAAGAGTGACCATGTAATATTAGAAATGGATATAGAAGAAAGAAAGGAAGATAGAGACGAATCATACAAAGGAGACTGATTAAACTACAGAAAGGCTGATATTGAGAACCTCAAGAACTATTTTAAAAACATCAACTGGGGGGAGATGGAAAACTCAGAGAGGGTGCAAGAGAAATATAACTTATTTTTGGAAATATACAAAACAGGAGTCAGGGAATATGTCTTGAAATATAGACCTAAAGAACAATGAAAGAAAGATTGGTTTAACGAAAGGTGTGCTAGGGCAAAGGAGAAAAGAGATGGAACATGGAAAAGGTGGAGGAGAAATAGAAATCCAGAAAATAAGGAAAACTTCAAAGCAGCGAGAAATGAATATGCTAAGGTGAGGAAGAAAGAAGAAAGGAACTATGAAAAGGATATTGTCAAAAAATGTAAGGAGCAACTGAAATTGTTCTACAGATTCATAAATGGAAAAATAAGGTAAAAAGAAACAATAGAAAGGTTAAAAGGAGAGAACTGGATGGTGGAAGATCCCAAAAGTATGGCAAAACTGTTAAATAGTAAATTTCAGGAGGTCTTTACTAAGGAATCCAAATTTGAAAGACCACAGGGTAATAGAGAGACTGTCTATATGAAAGAGATTAAAGTAACCAAGCTTGAAATAAAAGCGTTGATGACGGAATTAGATGAAGAGAAGGTAATGTGACCGGACGAAGTCTCAGGCAGAATATTAAAAGAATGTAGGGAAGAACTAGCAAGTCCTATATATGTCATAAAATGCTCAATAGAAAATGGAACAGTACCAATAGAATGGAAAAGAGCTGAGGTGATTCCCACATATAAGAAGGGAAGGAAGGAACAACCTTAAAATTACAGACCGGTATCACTAACTAGTGTAATATGCAAGATGTGTGAAAGAGTAATAAAGAAACAATGGATCGAGTTTCTTGAAGACAACAAATGATTATCAAGTAGCCAATTTGGTTTTAGAAAAGGTCGGTCGTGTGTAACAAATTTACTAAGTTTCTACTCTAGAATAGTTGATAGAGTACAAGAGAGAAAGAGGGATGGATTGACTGTATTTATTTGGATTTTAAAAAGGCGTTTGACAAAGTGCCACATGAAAGATTACTATGGAAGTTAGAGGAGAAGGATGGCTTAAAAGGAAGATGGATGGAAAATTATTCGAAGGGGAGAGAAATAAGGACGGTAGTTAAAGATATAAAGTCCAAGTGGAGAGCACTAGAAAGCGGAGTGCCACAGGAGTCAGTATTGGCACCAATACTTTTTCTCATATATATAAATGACATGCCAGAAGGAATGAACAGCTACGTAAATCTGTTTCCGGACGATGCGAAACTGTGCAGAGTTATAAAGCAAAAAGAGGATTGTGAAATACTGCAGGAAGACTTAAACAAGATTTGGAAATGGATTAAAAAATGGGAGATGGAATTCAATGTGGACAAAAGCCATGTCATGGAAATGGGGAAGAGTGAAAGACGACCAGCGGGAATGTATAAGATGGGAGATAGAGTAGGATTAAAAAAAGTAAAAAAGGAAAAGGACTTGGGAGTGACGATGGAAGAAAACAATCAACTGGTAAGCTGTCAAGTGTCTATACAGGTGTGGCAGGGTAAATCAAATGCAGAGAGTCAATTTCTTGGTGTTTACTCATTGGAGCCACGAATACAAGTTCTTCCTCTTAAGCGCCATTCCTTCGCTCTCCCAGGACCCTCATCAAAACAAACCCCCGAAAACAACGGACGATAGAGAAGCGCGAGGCGCGCATTATGAATGTTAACAGACTCCCTTCTCTTTAAACAAAAAAAAATCAAAGCACTTTCACAAAAAGAAATGAGGCAAATACTAACTGAAAAACAAAACAGTGCAATTGAGCAATCTCTTACTATTATCTTAACATACATATATGTAATCACATTACATACACAAAGATCCATTTTCAAAAACTCTAGCTATTTTCAATGGATTGACTCCCTTTTTAGTGAGCACATCTGCTAGCTGTGCTTTTGATTATAACCAGAAAATCTTTATTTCCTCATTTTGTATAATTTCTTTGAGAATAGCTAGATCAATTCTTAATCTCTTTTCTGACACACTCTTTACTGAGTACACATTATCAAAAAGTGAATGATTGTCAACATAGAGCTCCACTGTCATTTTGCTTTCCCTGTTGTACAATATCTGAGACAACATGTGTCCTAGATAAAAGGCCATATCTACTGCCTCCACAGCTGCTAGTGTTTCTGAGGCCAGGGTGCTCTTAACAACTCTTCTTATTTTCTTGGCCTCCCAGTATAAAGGACAACTATTTCCATTCTCTCCAACAAGAAAAATCACAAAACCTCCAGCTACTATATTTTCCAGTAGCTTTTCCAGCACGACTGTGTACAGTAACTGTCTGCCACTCATCTGAGTTCTTAGGTAGGAATTTCACTCTCCGTCCAATCTTAGGAACACTTTTCAAGCTTACACTGTCCTTGGGTGTGTTCGCAACTGGAGACTGGTCCACTTTTTCCTCTTCCACTGTTTCACTACTACCACTTACATCTTTTTCCATATTTTCCACTGGATTTACTACTGCCTCAATCTCTTTCTTGTCACTTCTGATTTTGTCTTCATTTTCCTTTTTATGCCTTAACATATCCAGTAGTGCACTCCTCCCTTCTGCAGTGTCTCTTTCAAACCGGTATGGCATCTCTTGAACGTGTGTTTCATGTGCTCTCACAATATTGGATCCATACTTCAAGATTACTGTCTTACCATCTTGACCAATAACTGTGGCTGGGCCTTTCCATTCCTTTTGTTCACTCTCTTAAAGTAGACATGGGCTCCACTTTTATGGACTTTACCACTGGATCTCACTTTGTGCCTTAGTGCTCGTCGTATCTTCTCTGAAGTCTCAGCAGCAATGAAAGCTTTCCTGGCAGAGTGACTGGCATTGAGATGTTTAGCCACCACTTCACTTGTTGTTGTACCTTCAAGTGCTGGAAGCTCGTCACTCAAAGTACACGGTAGATTAGGGTTACGCCCGTACACGAGTTGATATGGGCTGAAACCAGCTACCATCTGAAGACAGTTTTTTGCATTAACTGCCCATGCTAAGGCCACCTTTAAAGACAAGTCTGGTTGCTCTGCTATTATTTTGTTGACCATTTCATCTATGACTGCATGATTTCGCTCACACAGGCCATTGCTGAAGGGAGAATGTGCTGCTGTATGCATTATGCAAATGTTCATGTTCTCACACATATCTAGGAATGTACTATTGGCGAACTCTCCACCGTTGTCGCACAAAAATTTCCTGGGGGCTCCTAAACCAGATCCCAGCCATGTCTCAATAAGCTTCTCTACAATCTCCTATGGCTCTTTACTTCTTGTTACACACGATTTTGAGAACCTTGTTGCCATGTCCACCATATGTAGGAAATATATATCTCCTTTCTTGTATTCCTTCAGGTCTATAGCCACAACTTCATTGAATTCCTTTGCCATGTTTACACTAACAACTGGCCTGGATGGTGTTTTCTTATATTTCATGCATATCTCGCAAGCATCTGACACTTCTTCAGCATATACATTGCAAATTTCATCTTCAACACCTGCATCCTTCAATAACTGAATCAGTCTCTTACTTGTGGGATGACCAAACTGCTGATGTAGTTTTTCAATCTTCTTTCTCTTTTCCTTTTCATCATTACCCAAAGTTAGCATTATTTCCTGTGTTATCTTCCAGGTTTCTTTCTTGTCCCTTATTGGAAGATAGTAATGTCCTGAGGGTGTGCAACTCAAATCTACAGTTTTTCCATGAATGATGGCAGTATCATTTTCTAGGTCTATTTTCATCTGTGCTCTTTTCATTGCCTTCTTACTAAACAAAAGTGGTATAGAGCAATCCACTACATCAGATGTTACACTTGCTCTGTTACCTATGATGTTCACAGGAAATTTTACCTTTTTCATTGATTTGTACTCAACTCCATCTCCAAACCTGAATACTGTTCCACTTTCTTGCTCTTCTATCTTCGATTTTTCTTCCTCTGACAAAGTCTGTGTGTATGATTCCAACCAGTCAATGCCACACACTGTAGTATTGCAGGCAGTGTCTAGAATGGCATAACTAACAGACTCTGCCATTAACACTGGCATCACTGTAGAATTCTCAACAACAGCATATGACTCTGCCTCTTTGTACTCATCTTCAGGAAATTGGTTACATACACTCTTCTTGTACATGCTGGGGACAAGTGATACTCTGAGCCACATATGAAACACTTTCTAACATTACCAAACCTGTCAGGACTGTTTTTCTGTCCACTTCTCTCACTTCTATAACCCATACTTCCTCTAGCTCTAATTCCTCCACGTCCTCTTCTCCTTGTGACCACATTGACATCCTCTGTGTTGAACACCGGTTCAGATTTCACTACAACTGCAGGAGGCTCACTGACACTGTTCCCAGACCCGGCACCTAAGGACAGCACTTCTTGACTACCAAAGAATTTCTTGAGGGCTTTCTGCATAGAATCAAACATTTCATCTGGCTCACTGAAAAACACTGCTGTCAACACTATCTGTTTGTCTTTAACTTCTAGTCCGGCACAGTCCAACAGCTTGAATGCCAAAATACACTTTGGTATACTCACTTTGTACTTCTCCAAAGCCGAATTCCTCTTCACAAACTCCAAGATATACTGCTCCATAGTACCTTCCTTTCCTTTCTTGTAGCTGTCGAACCTCGTCCACGCCTCATACGCAGCTGACATCTCATCCTTTTTGTACCATTTGTCCAGATGTCTCAACAAAACCTCCACTCCATCATCCTTCGCCAAATCATCAATGTTAACTTCCTCAAAAATCTTGCCTCTCACCTCACTTCCTTCTGGGAATGCCAAGGCGACGGTCACAGCTTGTTTCTTCTCAACATTAGTGACAAGCTGCCATCCCCTTAATTCCTGCTTCCACCGGTCATAGGTCTTGTCCCCTCCAAATCTTGGGACCAACGCTCACCCGCCGTTGTCGCCCATGTTTACCTCGTCTTCTTTCTTCCTTGTTTTCGAGTGTCGCCTTCACCCTGCCACACAACTACGCTCTGCTACCATTTGTCAAGTGTCTATACAGGTGTGGCAGTGTAAATCAAATGCAGAGAGTCAATTTCTTGGCGTTTACTCATTGGAGCCACAAATACAAGTTCTTCCTCTTAAGCGCCATTCCTTCGCTCTCCCAGGACCCTCATCAAAACAAACCCCCGAAAACAACTGACGATAGAGAAGCGCGAGGCACGCATTATGAATGTTAACATAAGCCATATTGATAGAATTTTCAAAGAGACATTTGCTAAGGAATATTGGATTAGCATTTCACTGCATGGACAAAGAAATGATGAAGAAATTGATAAGTACTATAATAAGACCCAGATTGGAATATGCAGGAGTGGTTTTAACCCCCCATAAAATGAAACACATAAGGAAGTTGGAGAGACTACAAAAAATGGCTACAAGAATGGTTCCAGAATTTGAAGGGATGACATGAGGAGAGACTAAAGGCTATGGATCTACCAACCCTGAAACAGAGAAGGGAGAGAAGGGATCTGATACAAGTTTATAAATTGATTAACGGAATAGATCAAGTGGATAATGAGAAACTGATCCTTAGAAAAGAATATGACATTAGAAGCACAAGATGGCATAGTAAAAAAACTGAGGAAGGAAAGATGTCTGAGAGATGTTAGAAAATATAGTTTCCTGCAAAGATGTGTTGAGACTTGGAACAGTTTGAGTGAAGAAGTGGTGTCAGCAAAGAGTGTGCATAGCTTTAAAGAAAAATTGGATAAGTGTAGATATGGAGACGGGGCCATACGAACGTAAAGCCCAGGCCCTGTAAAACTCCAACTAGGTAAATAGAACTAGGTAAATACATACACACACACACACACACTCGACCCTCACTTTTCAGAACTAAATGGTGTAGGCACTGCTCCGAGTAATGAAAAATTCTAGATTACACAATTGGATCCTTTGTTTGTAAAATGTGGATGTATGTGTCCTTAGACTTTATTTTGCGGAATTGCAAAATTTTGTCTATTTTGGTTTCCCTGATGAACTAAACCTTAACAAACTTAATCTAAGTTAATCTAACACTAATATTAACCTAACATTACCGTATATTGCGGCTTATAAGTCAATCTGGCATATAAGTCAACTTCTATAATATGACCCAAAAATGTTGTACTATTGGTTTACCTTGCAAATAAAATCAACCCCCTTAAATATTACTTAGCCCAGTCTAGTGTTACCATGAGTCTCTTAAGTATTGGGTTGTAAATTAAGTTTTATCTATAGTAAAATAGATAAATCAAACCGATTGAAAACATTACCAGCTTCAAGCATTTCAACATAAATAAGCTATCAGTTTCTACTTTTTTTCTTTACTCACCTGTTTTACCTCTATATCAGGTGAATATTTACTTTTAAAACCATAATGGTAAGTATCCAACCTTCTACAGTCCTGCTGCTCATGGGGACTGCTATTACTCCCAAAAGGAATATGTTCAAGGGTGATGTGAATATTTCATAACCAAGGGATTCAGGGAGGCCAATTATGACTCCTTGATCACGGAAATGTCTCTTTCTCTGCCATGTTGTGCAGGGAACTGACGCTCTGTAGTAAGTAGGAACAACACATATCTGCACAAATAACCTAGTTTATTACTGTAGAATATTTTATTGATACAAAAGCTAAAAACATAATTGTTTGAAAATGATACAATCATGGTTGACTGCTAAGTGCTGCCACCTAGTGACAAGCATTTCTGGGTATTTTTCAACTTTCACCAAAAGATTTTTTTCCTTATGGGATTGTAGATCATATTTTTCTGCATCTGAAATAAAAATCTGCAACTCTAAGTGCTCTGGTTCGGTCATGGCGGGCTGCCAAAGTCAGAAATATGAAGAAAATATCCTCCCTGCGGACCAACAGAAAACAAGGGTTTCACCTGTCAAATGCAAGTTTTGTGTAAAAACAATGAAAGATTGATGATTTGGATGTTTTGGTGAGAAATTTTTAACCCCTAACATGCGACCAACCTATATATCGGTGGGTGAAATTTGAAACTGTAATGCCGATCAGTCTACATATAGCAAGTGCTATAAAAAACTGGTGTAAGAGGTAGCGAGCTGGCGTTAGCACCAATGGAAAGAGCGTTTTCTGTAGGTCAGGACTGAATATTGTAACGCTGGCCTGTGCTGCATACTAGCAGCACACTGCCAACCATGGGACGGGTGTCTAAGAGGAATAAGCAGAGGAAGGACGCCTCGCCACCGCCACACTACAGCCCAGCACATCTCATGCAGAACAAAGACAAGGAAATAAAGAAGAAAAGGCCTATTACTCGCAATTAGAGAAGCTCTTCTACAAAATATTGAGAAAGGAAATGAAGATGTGGAAAGTGATGACGAGCTTGTCATGCTGACGAAAAGGAGGCTGAAAAATCTTCTTTCCTCTTGTTATTTATACCCAAATCCTGCCTTTGACTATAGTTTTGAGCCTGATGTATACGAGAACACCATAACTATGCACTGCACAACATTTAACTTAAAGAACACATCACAACCAGAAAAAGTGAGAGCTGGACGTTGGAAGAAAAGCATCTTCACGACCAACATATCATTGACAGGAGGGGATTAGGAACCTGATGTGCTTAGAAATACATCTAATTGTGTTATGAGATTGTAGATAATAAAAAGAAAATAAAGTAAACTTGAATAAACTTCCTAGTGTGTTATAACAAGATCGAGATCAATCGATAAACTTTATCGGCCTGTATCTCAAAACGTAAGTTCTAAAATCTATTTTAAAGCCAATTTTAACTTGATTTTAATGAAACAAAAGCTAAAAAGGAGAAGAATACTTTTTCTGTCAATTCACGTTGCTTTTTTTCTTATATATGTGACCTGTAATTTTGTATTAATATTTTTTTATATAAAAAAGTAAATATAAAACATTTTGAAAAAATATTCATAAAACAAAAACGAAAGATGAAAAAAAAAATCTAATGACGTGGAAACATTTCATATTATAACGTGTCTTTGCCACAGGAAAATGAAGGTTATGGAGCAAATAGTAATGCCAAAATAACACTCTTAAGTTTTAGTTGCAATTACAGTTGCATGGCGGGGTTAGGGACTAGAATGGGGATGGATGTCTAATATTGATGTACATGTTCCCAAGAATTTACAACATAAAAATCAGTGTTTCATGCATATTTACCGGAGATATGACAACATCAATCTAAATCGGACGCTCCCCTTAACCGAAATCCGGATAAATGAGGTCCGGATAAATGAGTGAGTATATATATATATATATATATATATATATATATATATATATATATATATATATATATATATATATATATATATATATATATATATATATATATATATATATATATATATATATATATATATATATATATATATATATATATATATATATATATATATATATATATATATATATATATATATATATATATATATATATATATATATATATATATATATATATATATATATATATATATATATATATATATATATATATATATATATATATATATATATATATATATACACACATACATACATACATACATACATACATGCAATCCCTGCTTAACGAGGGGTTACATTCCTAAATAACCCTTCGTTAAGCGAAACGTCGTTAAGCGAACCGATTATAACAAGTTTAACCTCTGACTTGAATTTCCATTGAGAGTAAACAAAGCGAGAGTGCATCATAGAACAGTGAAAGGTTTAATGAAAGTAAAAATTATGAAGTTAAACATTTAGGCAGTTTAATTTAAGTCATCATAATGTGCACTAATGTATGTATGTACATAACTTTATAATGTTGATGATTTTAAATTTATGAAGGGAGGGAGAGTGAAATGGGAAAGACACTAACCAGCAACCTGAGGAATGTAGACAAAGGGTGCATCATTGTATCACATGCAAAACTTATGTACCACATTTCCACAAGGCTTTCCATTTTATCCATTGTAGAGTCACGAGTTCAGGTGGTTCTTTTAGCCTTGCAAGAAAGATACTGTCTCACCAGCCTTCTTAATAGAGTCTGCTAACTTGAAAATAGTAGAGACAGTATATGGAGTCAAGATGGTGGCGAGCAATGCTGTTAGTTTTCTCGCCTCTCGTGTCTGTGAATAATATCCAGCTTCACTTTGAGAGTAAGAGACTTCCTGGTTTTCTTAGCAACGCTAGGCGACATTGCAGGGCGTTTTGGTGGTAAGTTGAGCGAGGGAAGACGAGCTGCTGCTGATGCTGGTATTGTTTTGAACTAGGGGAGTGAGTGGTGTGCGTGTTGTCCACAAGAGGTGCTGGTGTATTCAAAAGCTTATCGGCTTGCGTGATACGACGGTGCTTTCAAACTTGGAAAAAATTACCAGGGTAAAACTTCGTCAAAGTGAGTTTGGTGTTCGTTAAACGAGTAGATGGTAGTATGTATATATATATATATATATATATATATATATATATATATATATATATATATATATATATATATATATATTCTTACCACTAGCAAGCCTCTTCGGTGCCATTGTAAGCTTCTAAATGCAAAAAAAAAACTGCAGAGAGAAAGCACAAGTAGTAAAATGAAACCTTGATGCGGGTTGCCTGTAAATAAATAAATAAATAAATAAATAAATAAATAAATATATATATATATATATATATATATATATATATATATATATATATATATATATATATATATATATATTTATTTATTTATTTATTTATTTATTTATTTACAGGCAACCCGCGTTTACCGAAGGTTTCATTTTACTACTTGTGCTTTCTCTCTGCAGTTTTTTTTTTGCATTTAGAAGCTTACAATGGCACCGAAGAGGCTTGCTAGTGGTAAGAATAACCCTACAAGAAAGAATGTTGTGATGACCATCAAAAGGAAAAAGGAGATTATTGATAAATACGAGAAAGGAGGAAGAATAACTGGTCTTGCAGCTGAGTACTGTATGGTTAAATCTACAGTAGCCACAGTACTGAAGAAGACAGCTCATTAAAAGAGCTGATGTGGCGTGAAAAGGCAATTTAAGCGACCTGTGGCAATGAAAGAAAAAGAAAAATTGTTGATTGGATTAACCAAAGGCAGATAACTGGTGATTCTTTGTCAGAGCTGCTGTGGTACAGTGGAATCTTGCGTGCTTTGGGGTCCGAGGGGTCTCCAATCGCACGGGTTCGAATCCTGTCCACGGTCCAAGTGTAGGTTGGGCTTCATCACTTGGAGCAACAGTTTCCTAGCGAGTGGGCTTTGAGATAGGAGATACATTAAAAAGTATCCCCTTTAGCCCATAAATTCCCATTAAAACTCCACATGGTATAAAAAAAAAAAAGAAATGAGGCCATAACTTGTGCGAAGGCTAGGTTGCTGGATCGTGATCTTATTTCTGATACTACTTCTGACTCAATGATGATTTTAACCCTTAACATATGGTGATCGTTTTGGTACAATTGCACTGTCGCGTACAGAGAGCCGGGAATCATTCATTTAATCATGATTTTTCCGCGCTAAATGTTTGAAAATCTCCCCCTCACTATTGGTCCTGGGGCAAGTGGAGGTATCTGGCATCTTCTCTCGCTCGCCTGCTTGAGCCTTGAGACATATGTTCCCTTACAATAGGTCATCTTTTCCCATTTCGAGGCGACATCTGGCAACCTCCATGACCCAGAGGGAGGAAATGGTTCTCCGAGTGATGTTATGTCAGTGTTACTAGGTAATGACATTGAGGACAGTGATAAAAATGAAGACAGCAATTTTTTTAGTGAGACAGAAGAAAGTGAAGACTCCAGTGGTGATTCTGATAGTGATCTGGCAGACAGAGACCAACCCTCACAGTGACGTTCATAAACCTCCTCTTGTGCTCCCCTCGAGCAGTGCGCTGGTATGTCACTCATGGTTGCCTCTACAGGACTGTGCTTGTTGGCCAAGTCACGTGAATCTCATTGCTAATAAGAGTTGCGAGATTCCAATTATTATAGAAATCCACAATACAGGTAACTGTCGATTTACGCGATAGATGCGTTCCAAGAGGCATCGCGTATATCAAAATTCGCATAAAACAAACATGTAATTATCATAAGAAACAATAGATAATAGGGGGGATGCAGGATGTGGTCCAAAAAATATTCGTACAAATTACTCTATTTATTTGGCTAAATTAACATGTTTATTATTTACCATTCTAAATGTCAGAAGTATATTTAAAGAAAAGGGAAAAGCAAGAAATAATAAGAGAAAGCAAAAAATAATAAGAGAAAACAACAAAACAAAGAATACGTAATGTGATGATATACGTATATTTCAATAGAAATGTATGTATTGTATTTATAGTAACATTATTATGAGTGGTATATGTTTAAGTGTAGTGTGAATTATTATTTTGTTATAAAGCAAGATGTTAATAGTGACCCCGTGGCGAAGATATAAACATTTAGAGTGAAGCGCGAAATCTTGAAGGCTTTCTAAGATGGCGGGATAATGAAAGGGTGTCAGGAAGGCTGGGGTTGTTTTGGCCAGGAATTGTGGTTGTTGAGTGGTTTTGGGAGCTCCCTCTCGTCGTTTTGTGAGTATTGGAGATTTGTGGAATCTTTTGGGAAGAAAGGAGATCATTATTGGCCACGTTTGGAGTGAATATTGAGGAGTTGTTTGGTGGTGAGGTTCTACAAATTTCTGGCAGTATTTCATGGAGATTATTTTGGTGTTGTAAGTGCCTGGCAGATATTATTTGTGGTTCTGGTGAGAAGTGTATTGATCACAGATGTGAGTTAACATTGTGGAGTATAATCTATTGTGTTATTAGAATCTAAGCTATAATATAAGGTAATTATTAAGTATTATTTGTTTTTTGTGTTTCCCTAACATATAACCTGTCACAAATTGAGCTTAATAGGAGAGAATTTATGTTAGCAGAGTTAAGGTGAGTTAATAAGGCGTTTTTGTGATATTGTTCGGAACGGCTGAGTCAGGTGAGATAACAGATCTCTTAAAATCTGGACTCTTAAAACTCTTTAGGACGCCCAAGATTGCTTGAGTCTCCCTAAGAGCAACTGGGATGTAACAGTAAACAAAACACTCACTGCGTCACCGCCTTCACCACTCACACCACAGTCAGTCACCATCTTCCTCTGAGCTTTACCACTTTATCAAAAATCCATTTATCAAAAATAACCCCACATGCAGAACAAGATGAAGGATGATTTGGGGCCATCTTGGTGAATTATAGGCAGATTGAAGAGATTCCATCTGTACTCAGTGCTGGCAGACTACACGTGTATGAGGCACGAGAAGAGCGGGAGCTGGATCCAAGATTCTTTAACAACCTCAGAGCAACCTCCTGCTGCGAAATGGCATCCTTGAATGCTTGGAGGGATGGTAATGAGATTGCTCTCAGGTTGCTGGTACTGCCTTATATATATATGCATTTATGTTCACAAAACAACATTTCTATTAGCTTTTTACAAACCTTGCCCCCCAAGAAAGGATTTTTTTGTAATGCATAAAGTGAAATCTTACATGGAATACCAAAAAAATAAAGCGGAGATGAGATTGGCCACAGACGAGGTGGAAACTTGCAGCGACTTGGCCGCTTCTTCTTGTGACCCTTTTAGCTTGCGTGTTGTCTTTCACGATATTTATGTTTCCACTCCTCTGTATCCTGCTATAATGGATATCATATCCTAGTATTCATATACGCTCATGCCATGAAGATAATCTCGACTCCGTGGCACTGAGTGATAGTGAATTACTAATGAAATACCGCGGTATTACATAAGTAATTCACTATCACTCAGTGCCACGGAGTCGAGGTTATCCTCATGGCATGAGTGTATATGAATACAGTAAGCCCCGAATTTAGCGAAATCCAGCTTAGCGAAACCCTTACTTAACGACTGTCTGGAAAAAGGCCAAGCCCTCACGTTTAGCGATTTTCTCTCATATGTAGCGAATGTACCGCGCTACACTGTTCCGCCTCCCGCTCGCTCTGAGCCAATCATGTGTCTTTTTGGCTGTGATGTCAGTCCCACAGTGCCTCCGGCATTCCCACTCGACACGAGCTATTGTGTGTGTTAATGCAGCGTGTGAACTAATTTTTTGTGCTCCTATCCTCGTTGTTTAGCGAGTTTCACTATCACCATGGCCTCCACTAGTGGTTCGAGGGATGCTGATTCTCGTGAAGGTGGCGATGTTGCAGCTGTAAATGGGGACTCGAAATGGGGACTTTGGGCTGACGAAAGACTGATTGGTATTTTTCCCTATTTAAAGTAGTATTCAAATTTGGTGAAATTTCAATTTAGCGATGGTTTCGGCAGAATAATAGGATGGTTAAATATGGGGGCTTACTGTGCTAAGATATGATATCCATTATAGCAGGATATAGAGGAGTGGAAACAAGAATATCATGAAAGACAACACGCAAGCTAAAAGGGTCACAAGAAGAAGAAGAAGCGGCCGAGTCGCCGCAAGTCTCCGCCTCGTCTGTGGGCGATATCATCTCTGCTTTATTTTTTGGAATTCCATGTAAGATGTCACTTTATGCATGACAAAACAATCCTTTCTTCAGGGCAAGGTTTATAAAAAGCTAATAGAAATGTTTTGTGAATACAAATGTATATATAAGATAGTAACACCACTTGGAGAGGTGGTGTTACCAGCAACCTTAGAGCAACCTTGTTACCGTCCCTCCAAGCCTTCATGGATGCCATTTCGCAGCAGGAGGTTGCTCTGACGATGTTAAAGTTTCTTGGATCCAGCTCCTGGCAGCCAATGAGCACTTTTAGGCGGGCTACCAACCTCCACCCACCATCAGCAACAAATCTTTGTGGATTCTATTTTACGAAAGTTGGTATGTGAGCTGGAGATTGCTATGGAGGTTGTCTGTACCAACATAGACAACAACCTGCTTCTTGGATCCGGCCCCAGAGCTCCCACCTATCGGCCAGCTGCGGAACTCTCTGGCGCGTAGTTTGAAATTGTGTGGCGCTCAGTTTGAAAATGCGGTTGGGCCAAATCGCGTGTGAGCAAACCGATCGCGCAAATTAAATTATGATATTTTTTCGGTCGCGTTATAACAAAAACACGTAAATCAAACATGTGTAAATCGAGAGTTACCTGTACTTGTAATATGTGGTTTCTTTTTCTTTTCCAGTTTTACACATCATTTCATATATCTTGAGTTTGCATTTTCTTGACATGAAAGTGCAAAAGTTCCTACTTATACATCAAATTCAAATGCCCAAAAAGAGAGAGAGAGAGAGAGTGCACACGCAGTGATATCGGAGCTTGGGAGGTATTTCTTAATGGCGGGTTCTGCCATGAATTTTTTTATATGCAATAACTTTGCTCTCAGAGGTCATAACATGGTAAAAACTACATCATTGTATTCAGAATAACACAATGAAATATGTTTTTTATAAGAAAAAAGTATATTTAGCATTTTTGACAGGTGTGATTTTTCCCTGTTGTAACAGACGGAAAGTAAATCAACCCCCCGTACTTTAATGGTTAGAGCAAGTCAAGGGTGGTTTGTGAATTTCAAGAAAAGAACTGGAAGTCAGGAGTAAACATATGCTATACGTCACTGTGTCACTAAGGCCCTGTCCACACGGAGCATTTTGATGCGCAATGTGTTGAAGCGACGAGTTGAAAAACGTCACTTTCAACTCGTCGTAGCATCATGAATGCAGTCATGACGCGGAGCTATTTCAAATCGCTGAGCAGTGTGTCAATGACAGTTGCAGTAAAAGGATATACGCACTCTCTCTCCTGTCCCGCTCTTCTATTTTCATACAATGAAATACAAGAATATGAGTGAAGACCAGCAGAAATTGGCCAAGAAGTTAATATTCGATGCTCTAAGCATGAGTGACATGGGAGATCTTACTAGGGAACATCAGATATTGCGAGTGGAAGGCTCGGACAAATTAATGGTATGAAGAGGTTTATATTAAGGTTACAGCATATTACCGTACAAAGTACAATTTTACATAGCTATTATGAACATTTTTTTTTATTGTTTATGTGACATGTAAAAATAATAAAGAAATGAAAACTATCACTATACAGGCAACCCCCGTTTAACGAAGGTTCACACAACGAAATTTCGCTATAACGAAGGTTTCATTTTACTACCATCTGCTCGTTTAACGAACATCAAACTCGCTTTAAAGAAGTTTTATCCAGGTAATTTTTTTCCAAATTTGAAAGCCCCACTGTATCATGCAAGCTAACAGGCTTTTGAATACATCAGGAGCTGTGGTACTAAGGCCTGCCTCAGGAGAAATCCTGAGACACCTATATAATAAAGATCAAGATCAAGCCTCTCGTGGACAACACAGGCTCTGCCGATACCAAGGCCTGACTCAGAATAAATTCTGTGTCACCTGTAGCATCAAGATCAAGATCAAGATCACACGCACCACTCACTGCCCAGTCAAAACATAACAGCGTCACCAGCAGCTCATCTTCCTTAGTTCAACTTACCACCAAAACACCCTGCAATGTGGCCTAATGTTCCTAAGAAGACCAGGAAGTGTCTTACTCTCGAAGTGAAGCTGGGTATTATTCACAGACAAGAGAGAGGCCAGAAAACTAATAACATTGCTTCCCACCATGGCTTGACTCCATCTACTGTCTACTATTTTCAAGTCAAGATACTCTATTAAGAAGGCTAGTGAGACCTCATCTTCCTTGCAAGCTAAAAGAACCACCAGAACTCGTGACTCTACAATGGATAAAATGGAAAGCCTTGTGGAAATGTGGTACATAAGTTTTGTATGCAGTACCATGATGCGCACTTTGTTTACATTCTACAGGTTGCCGGTTAGTGTATTTCCCGTTTCACTCTCCCTCCCTTCATAAAGTTAAGATCATCAACATTATAAAGTTACGTACATACATACATTAGTGTACATTATAATGACAAATTAAACTACCTAAATATTAAATATTTAACTTCATAATTTTTACTTTCATTAAACCTTTTACTGTACTATGATGCACTCTCACTTTGCTTACTCTCAATGGAAGTTCAAATCAGGGGTTATACTTGTTATAATCGGTTCGCTTAACGAAGTTTCGCTTAACAAAGTGTTTTTTAGGAACGTAACCCCTTCGTTAAACGGGGGTTGCCTGTACTTTGTATCCGCCCTTCATAGGGCGGATACAAAGTATAGTCACCTTAAGGTAATCCTTCCTCAGGACATTATAGATGTCTGCCCAGGTTTCAGGGATGATCAGGCTGAGGCTCTCATTTTGAAATTCTAGTGGAAAACTGGAGACTTGTGTAGGATCTTCCTGCGGCAAGGAAGTGAAGTGTTGCTTCAAGACGAGCACCCAGTGGTATGCTGTCTCGGATGCCGGTGTCCTGCTTGCAGATATATGGATATATCTTTTTCAGCAATTCATGAAATGCAGTGAATGGCTTTCGTGTATAATTTTCAAAGTCTGTTTGGTTTTCTGCTTGTAGCTCTAGAAATATTTTATTAAAGCTCCCTTGCAGAGACCGCCGAGAAAGCCACTGCTTGCACCACAAAGTCCAACGTTTCTCTTTCAAAAATTTTTTTTTTCTTTTATTAGGTGCACACACAGCAACTATACTCCACAGTACAGTTTCTTGGCAGAGTAGAGCGTCGGTGGACATCCTCCCCCCGTGAAAGCCAAATGATGACCGAGATCTGATTGCTCGCACAGTTATGAGATTCACAGTGATGCAGCCCATTTTGACGCTAGTGTCAATTTTTCAACACCACTACTGCATCAAGTCGCTAATGCATGATGCTCCGTGTGGACGGGGCTTTTAACTTCCACGATGGATGGTGGGAGCGACAGGAATTTCACAGTGTCCGATTCTGCCACCTCTCCCGCGTGCCTTACTTCTGCACCTTGAGTCTCTTACCTTGTTGCGGGGAGACAACTTTTGAATGAGAGTGGTATCAGAAGGGCTTTGGAATTAACAGTTCCTACAATAATAGAGAGTGAAGATAGAGATGTTCTGGGCTCTGATACATATATAAGAGGTTCAACCACTGAGGGAGACATTCCACTACCACTGCTAGCAACTCCTATTATATTTATTTTATGTTTTTGCAAAAAAAAAAATGTACAAATTAGATCACTTTACGAACATTTTGATTGAGAGAGAGAGAGAGAGAGAGAGAGAGAGAGAGAGAGAGAGAGAGAGAGAGAGAGGAAGGATACAAGGGGCCCGTTTTCTATCGCTCTAGTCAAGGCCGCTGGACCCGATCGGACGCAAGGCCATGTACACCGATGATACCATCTCATTCAACCTGTGATATTTTGGTTACCATAGCATCTAGAGACTTCTGGTTTTTTGCATTGCAAAGAGGAAGAGTTGCTTGTGGGCAGAACACCATTTGTTTTCACTCATTTTCTGAATTTCCAAGTGTAATCAGTATGTGGATACAGGCTATTTTGTGTGTTTTTCACCAAACCTCCTGAGTTAGCATGAGCTAAAAATTTTATCCCAACATCCCATGTTTTAGGGGTTAACTATGATGAAACTGGCCTGTTTTGAAAAAAAAAAAACTACCAAACAAGAAAGGAAGAAAAATGTTTTCCAGGACACAAGCCCATGAAAGACAGGCTAACCCTGCTTCTGTGCGCTAATGCTAGCGGCGACTTCAAAATTAAACTGCTGCTTTTTTCTAAACTTGGGTTTGGCAATGGCTGGAACAAATGACCTGATTTATAGGTATCAATAGTCAAACTTTTTAATACTCGAACGGCCATTTGGAACTAATTAAGTTCGAGTAATGAGTCTCTACTGTATTACATGTTATAATGGGTTCGGTATACGGTAATTTTGATTTGTGGTAAGGTTTTCAGGAACACATATGTACCGTTTAATGAGGACTTACTGTATTTTTTAATTGTTTTCAGGTAAGAAAAAGGTATTTATAAATAATAATTATTGCACAGAAACATTATAAAACATGACAAAAGATAATATAGATAGATAAACTACTCTTATAAAGTATATTAATCTTGGAGGGTGCATTCCACGAGATGTTAACCTACCACATTACCACTTTCACTTGGAACTGTCAATCGGCTGGAGTGTACAAATATAGCCACCCACAGAAGACTGGCTGTTCTAATGATCACAGAAGAGCTCAATGACAATTCTGTATACATTATTCGTTGATTAAACTTGAAGTTTTAAGTAGGAGAGAGAGAGAGAGAGAGAGAGAGAGAGAGAGAGAGAGTGAGTGAGTGAGTGAGTGAGTGAGTGGGGGGAATAGAGGCTCTACACCTTATAATAGGCTTTGGAGCTTTGTTTCTTTTTCTCCTAGTTTTTCTCTTTCTTTACCTTCACCTGTTTTGCCAGTTCTGTGCTCCATCTTGTTGTGCACACACACAGGTTTGTCTTTCCCAGTCTTTGCTTCATTGTTTATGGTAATTTTTTGTGTGTGCATTATTGTGTTTAATTGTTTTTTTTTTTTTTTTATCCCTTTTTATTGTTTAACTTTAAAATTTTTAAATTTACTTTTTTGTATCTTTTTGATTACTTTTTAATGTCTTGATAAGACTTTTTTTGTTCACATTAACTGTATATTAAACTTGTCTTTTTTAGATCCTGATGATGCCTTCATTAGGAAGGCGAAACATTGATAATATAACAAGAAATCTGAAGTGTTTTTGCTGGTATCCCTGTTGCTTCGTATATATATATATATATATATATATATATATATATATATATATATATATATATATATATATATATATATATATATATATACATACAGTAAGGTCTCGGTTTACGTCAGAGTTACGTTCCTGAAACATGATGTAAGTCGATTTTGTACGTAACTCGAGTTTCCGTACATTTCAAAGCATATTATGGAGTTTTCAACCAATCATTGTTTATGGTCATTCAGGTAAGTTAAAGGTTATATTGTTATATTATTTACAAGTATGTAGGAATATGAAACACAAGCTTGTTTTTGTTGTTGATTAGGGCCACGAACGCGAAGTACTGCAGGTTGCAGAGAGGGATGGACACCAGAGGCTGCCAGAAGGGTGGGCAGGTCGAATGTTGTGACGCCCAGGGTGGACAGCTGGGAGCGTAGTGCAGTGCGGTGGGAGTAGAAGCGTGGGCAGCGGGCCAGGAAATGCAATAGGAAAGGGCAATAGGGATCAGCAGACAGGCGCAGACGGTGCAAGTCAGCTGCGAGTGTCGTGTGGCCCAGGCGAAGGGTCCGGAGTTGTTATTGTTGTGATGGGTGTGCGAGCCCGCAAGGTCGTCAACCTCCCTGTTGTCATGGTAACGGGCTTCCCATTTTCTTCTTCCCTCCCTCACACACAGCTGCTGCCTCCTTCTCATGTCTTTTAATTATGTCCTCTTTTTTCTTGTAGCGTAATGGTTTTCCTTTTCTTAGCATCACTGCTGTCACTAAGAAGTTTTCTCTTTGGTGCCATTGAGCAAGATACTAAGAACTTGAGTCAGTAAACGCAGAAGTAGGATAACACTCTTGCCAGGGGCGACGGTGTGGTGGAACTGAGGCAAGGTGTTATTGTATTCAAGCGTGAGGCGGACGGTGTGGCGGACAACCACCAACAATAACAATAAATCCCACACTTTACGATTTATAAATTTTCAATTTTTTTTAATCTTAAATTGCCTTATAGTGGACTGACGTAACTACGAGTTTGACGTAACTCGAGACCGGCGTAACCGGGACTTTACAGTATATATATATATATATATATATATATATATATATATATATATATATATATATATATATATATATATATATATATATATATATATATATATATATATATATATATATATATATATATATATATATATATATATATATATATATATATATATATATATATATATATATATATATATATATATATATATATATATATATATATATATATATATATATATATATATATATATATATATATATATATATATATATATATATATATATATATATATATATATATATATATATATATATATATATATATATATATATATATATATATATATATATATATATATATATATATATATATATATATATATATATATATATATATATATATATATATATATATATATATATATATATATATATATATATATATATATATATATATATATATATATATATATATATATATATATATATATATATATATATATATATATATATATATATATATATATATATATATATATATATATATATATATATATATATATATATATATATATATGCTTGTGTGTGTAAGAGATAAAGGAATCTTTCTCACAAGAAACTCATGCATTTTTTAACTGGCAGATATTTCTTACTTGACAGAAATCAATTATATCATGGATAAAGTCAGCAATATGTGTGTGTTAAGAGGGAAAAAATGTTGCTGCATGTAAAGAATTCTTGCAACTTTCAGGGATGGCTTGTTGGCTCCCCGTGTGTCAACCCCACCCATACCCCGCCCTCGCAAGACTTCCTCCTTGTCCTTGGTTTCTACTCCCAAGCACCCTGTCTCTGTGCGTCACCCTTCACTGTCACCTCACACCAATGGTCTTGAGTACCATAACAAGTAAGTTGCTGTAGCCTCCATAGCATTTTACATTTTTTTTCACTTATTTGTGTCATATGAATAAACACAATAACTTTATGACAAGTTGGTTTATTTAGTTAAAGTATATTATTTGAACAAAAATTGTATTTTACTGTTCCAATTTATGACATCGTTAGTTTGAAAAGAATCTTAATGATTTTTTTTATCTGTACAGTGATACCATAGTTCATCTCACATTATCTGCGACTACAATTGCTGGTACATTATTCAGCAGTGACTTGTGATATTTACATTTTAATAGACTCCATCATTATACAAGAATCTTACTTTTCACCTCATCACTCCTGGCAATAAAAATCGGCTCTCAGCAACGTATCTGGGCTGGGAGGTGGTGGGAGGGATGCCAGTCTCAGAAGCAGTCTCTCTCTCTCTCTCTCTCTCTCTCTCTCTCTCTCTCTCTCTCTCTCTCTCTCTCTCTCTCTCTCTCTCTCTCTCTCTCTCTCTCTCTCTCTCTCTCTCTCAGTGAGATTTATTGATAGACTTGGTCAGCTAGGAAAAAGTGCTTCTAATTAAAAGCACAGATGGCTGTATAGTGGTCTTAACATGGAAGAGAATTGCCATCTCCTTCAACTGTGCAGTCTATGGGAAGAGGACAGATCTACATAAATGGGTACCTATCAAGTGATAAAGACATATAAGTGATCACTGATCATAAACTAAGTAGAATATTGATAGACAACCTGGGAGATGAAGATGCAGTGATTGAAGCTGGCGGCGGCAATTTTGTTGTTGTTCCTGGGTTAGGTTCTAATCACAATTTTTGTAAAGTCAATTATTTGAACTATAACCTATATATTTTTTGTTTTTAAAATCAATTAGTTCACAAAAACCTACTAATAATAGGTATTTAGACAAGATAGCGTCAACTCTTGATTAAAGTGAGTTGAATAATGTGATTTCAATTTAATACAACTTAATATTTGAGGAGATGCGATTGAATAATGTGATTTACTCAATTTAACCACAATATTTGTGTTTCCATCTCTCTATTGCCTGCTATAATGGATATCATATCTTTGTATTCATATATGATCATGCCATGAGAATCACCTTGACTCTGTAGCACTGACCAGAAGCACCATGGGTTTGTGTGACTTCATTGAGTCAAGTTAACCTGCATTAACATGTTCCCTGCGTTTGGCAGTGTGGCAAGCTCTCCTGCACTGTAATACAAATAAATTTTTGTCATGTCAGTCCTGGTTAAGCCAATGAAGCAAGAGGAGCAGAGTGCTGTTTGGGAGCATACCTAAATCCACTGGCAAAGCCATAGTGTTTGCCCACTGGTGGGTCACATTGCATACCGAGAAAAGTTTATGACTTATTTGTGATATGACCCACCAGTGGACATACTTTGTTTGTTGATGTTCAGGGCATACTGTACTACATTTTTCTTTTCCTAAATTTGTTTATGTATTTTTGTCTCTTTGTTTTGCATATTTAGAAAATGAATGCTACATGGTTTTATGATCAACTTAGTTCAGCAGAAGAGGGAGAAGATGAGATAATAAAAAATGATATCAGGAAAATTATGAAATTATGAAAAGACCAATAAAGAAAATTATTGAAGAGTATCAAAGAAAGTCAAATTATGGTATCTCAATTTGAATTATTTGTTATAGAAAGGTTTTATATTCTTCTGAAGGAAAAATGCAAGATAATATAGTTTTCTTACATGTATTGAAAAACAAAAAAAAGTTTTCAGTTTATTATTATAAATGTCTTTTTTTTACTTATTATCTTTTGTTTCTGTACTTATGTTTATTTATATATGCAATTCAATGGTGGCTTTTTTTAAAAATATTTTTCATATAATTTTTGTAACACTAAAAACAAAATAAGCTGCATATTGTTTATCAATCGGTGTTTATTATGCCCTCCTACACATACTGTTTATTGGAATTTTACTATATAATCCAATTTCTGTTGATAGTAAGATTAAAATGTGATATATATGAAAACTGTTTCATGACCCACCAGTAGGTCGTATCGCAACAGTGGCTAATAACTAACCCTTCTGTGGGTCGCCTCATAGGTAATGTGTTAAGTCTAATAAATTGTGGTATTTAATCTTATCTCCTTGAAAATCAAATTGCGTTAAATGAAACTTGCATTTTTCAAACTCGCATTAATCAAGGAGTTGATTGTACAGTCAACTCTTGATTAAAACTCAACAATTCAAACTCGCATTAATCCAGAGTTGACTGTGAAGTCAACTCTTGATTAACGTGAATTTGAGTAATGCAATTTCAGTTTAATGCAACTTGGTATTTAAAGAGATATGATTAAATAGCGTGATTTATTTGATTTAACATGGGTAAACTTGATTTGATAATGTCATGTGCATCCACGGTACATCTGGTCTCAAAACTATCACTCAGTGGCACCAAGTTAATGTGAATCTCATGGCGTGATCTTATATAAATACAAAGATATGATATCCATTATAGCAGGCAATAGAAGGGCAGAAACACAAATATTGTGATGAAAGCAACACACAAACTAAAGGAGGTCACAAGAAGAAGAAGAAGAGGTGGCCACCAATGATTGGCAGCTGCTTCTTCTTGTGATCCCCTTTAGTTAGATATTTAGATAGTTAGATATGATATTTATTATGGCATGCAATAGAGGGGCAGAAATAGAAATATTGTGGTGAAGGCATCACACAAGCTAAATGGGGTCACAGAAAGAACAAGTGGCCACTGATTGGAAGCGGTTGCTTCTTTTTCTTCATCTTGTGACCCCATTGTAGCATGTGTATTGCTTTCACTACAATGTGCCCTTCTATTGCTTGCTATAATGGATATCATATCTTTGCATTCATATATGAGGCCCCACCCGCAAAAGGGGGATAACCCACAAAGTTGCCAGTTTTGAGTTATGGTCGGGAACTCATCGATAAAGTGTGTAAAATTGTTGTGGAAGTGTCGACATCGCAATATTCGACCTTCCTGATGGCGAAATTAGTGTTCAAAGTAGGGAAAGTTGGTGAAGAAATTTGGCCAGACTAAGTATTGGAAACTCGCTACAGCGATGAATTCACGGATTCATCTTATACAGAAGTGCCGCAGCAGCCTTCTAACGGCGACAAGTGGACTGTTGAGGCCCAGCTAAAAAAGAAAGGCGCCATATCTATGTTGGCCAAGAATGTAGCTAAGAGACGGCTGACTCTGGCCAGGAATACGTTGCCATCAAATCCAAGAAGGTAGTTCCTGCTGTGAGAGTTGGAAGTCCCTGTACCTGCCTCAAGAAGTGCTTTGAAGCTGTTGGGGAAGAAAACATAAAAAAAATCTTCGACGAATACTGGGGAATGGGAGACCACAAAAAAGAGTTCCTAATGATGAACTTAACTGTCTTAAGCCAGTATAAAGGATGAGAGTCAACCATAGAATGCTTACAATCAGTAATACAATAAAAGGAATGATATTTTATTAGGTATTCGGGGTAAGGGGTAAACAAAATGTACCGATGTGAGCTTAAAAATTGTAAGATTGAACGAGTAATTTTTTTTTTTTTTTTTATACCATGTGGGCTTTTCACGGGATTTTATGGGCTAAAGTGGATACTTTTTGGGTACCCCCTATCTCAAAGCCCACCCGCTAGGAAACCGTTGCCCTGAGTGTGGAAGCCCAACCTACACTCGGACCGTGGACAGGGTTTGAACCCGTGCGCTTGGAGACCCCTCGGATCCCAAAGCACGCATGGTTCCACTGTACCACGGCGGCCCCTTCATACTTACCAAGTATGAAGTTTGATCGTAATTTCACGAACATTCAACGACGTCACAGTGGTGTACAACGAGAGATGCCATGCTACCATTCCACCATCAGTCACTTTTAGAGAGCAGGTTTGAGGAAGCAGTTACAAATTACCGCAAGGACCGTTCGCCCTAAAGTGAGGATCACAAAACAGACAGGGTAGGGAGGGAGGGCATTGTACACCACTGTGATGTCGTTGAATGTTCGTGAAATTACGATCAAACTTCATACTTGGTAAGTACTCGTTTAATCTTACAATTTCACGTCACGAATTTCAACTGACGTCACAGTGGTAGCCAACAAGAGCTCTAGAGAGGTTCCTCAAACCTACTAAATTACAAAATCCAGGTAAAAAACAAAACACAATAATCAGAACATTGGTAAGGAAAATACCAAAATACAGGCAATCCCCGTTTAACGAAGGGGTTACGTTCCTAAAAAACACTTCGTTAAGCGAAACTTCGTTAAGCGAACCAATTATAACAAGTTTAACCCCTGATTTGAACTTCCATTGAGAGTAAGCAAAGTGAGAGTGCATCATAGTACAGTAAAAGGTTTAATGAAAGTAAAAATTATGAAGTTAAACATTTAGGTAGTTTAATTTAAGTCATTATAATGTACACTAATGTATGTATGTACGTAACTTTATAATGTTGATGATCTTAACTTTATGAAGGGAGGGAGAGTGAAACGGGAAATACACTAACTGGCAACCTGTGGAATGTAAACAAAGTGCGCATCATGGTACTGCATACAAAACTTATGTACCACATTTCCACAAGGCTTTCCATTTTATCCATTGTAGAGTCACGAGTTCTGGTGGTTCTTTTAGCTTGCAAGGAAGATGAGGTCTCACTAGCCTTCTTAATAGAGTCTCTTGACTTGAAAATAGTAGACAGTAGATGGAGTCAAGCCATGGTGGGAAGCAGAGTTATTAGTTTTCTGGCCTATCTCTTGTCTGTGAATAATACCCAGCTTCACTTCGAGAGTAAGACACTTCCTGGTCTTCTTAGGAACGTTAGGCCACATTGCAGGGTGTTTTGGTGGTAAGTTGAACTAAGGAAGATGAGCTGCTGGTGACGCTGTTATGTTTTGACTGGGCAGTGAGTGGTGCGTGTGATCTTGATCTTGATCTTGATGCTACAGGTGACACAGAATTTATTCTGAGTCAGGCCTTTGTATTGGCAGAGCCTGTGTTGTCCACGAGAGGCTTGATCTTGATCTTTATTCTACAGGTGTCTCAGGATTTCTCCTGAGGCAGGCCTTAGTACCAGCAGCTCCTGATGTATTCAAAAGCCTGTCAGCTTGCATGACAGTGGGGCTTTCAAATTTGGAAAAAAATTACCTGGATAAAACTTCGTTAAAGCGAGTTTGGTGTTCGTTAAACGAGCAGATAGTAGTAAAATGAAACCTTCGTTATAGTGAAATTTCGTTGTGTGAACCTTCGTTAAACGGGGGTTGCCTGTAGCAAACATAAGACCCATCACATGTATTTCAGGACCGTATGACAAAAAATCCCAAGAACCTTCCACAGGGTACAGAACAAATTTTTGTCCCTAAGTTTATGCCACAACCAAGTACATATAGTGTACAGGCAACTCCCGCTTAACGAAGGGGTTACGTTCCTAAAAAACACTTCATTAAGCGAAACTTCATTAAGCGAACCGATTATAACAAGTTTAACCCCTGATTTGAACTTCCATTGAGAGTAAGCAAAGCGAGAGTGCATCATAGTACAGTAAAAGGTTTAATGAAAATAGAAATTATGAAGTTAAGCATTTAGGTAGTTTAATTTAAGTCATTATGATGTACACTAATGTATGTATGTACATAACTTTATAATGTTGATGATCTTAACTTTATGAAAGGAGGGAGAGTGAAACAGGAAATACACTAACCGGCAACCTGTGGAATGTAAACAAAGTGCGCATCATGGTACCGCATACAAAACTTATGTATCATTTCCACAAGGCTTTCCATTTTATCTATTGTAGAGTCATGAGTTCAGTTTTAGCTTTCAAGGAAGATGCGATCTCACCAGCCTTCTTAACCCCTTCGCGCCGGATGTTAAAAAGCCCGCCTGTATGATATACGGGTGGTAGTGCCGCTTGAGCGAGGAAACTCGTGCAAGCTTGTCATACTTGTCGTCTTTGTGTATTATGCTGCTATTTTTTAGTTACTATATTGCCTTCGAAGAGGAAAGTGGACGCTTCTCTCTTGAGAGAGAGAGAGAGAGAGAGAGAGAGAGAGAGAGAGAGAGAGAGAGAGAGTGTGTGACATTTGCTAATATTTTAGACACAAGCGGACGCATGTAGCTTATCTTCGAGAGGAAGAGGGGAGGAGGGAAGGAGAGGGAAACGAAGAGAGAGAGAGAGAGAGAGAGAGAGAGAGAGAGAGAGAGAGATTAGAAAATTTGTTGTTTTTGTATTTGTGTGTGTGTGTGTGTGTGTGTGTGTGTGTGTGTGTGTGTGTGTGTGTGTGTGTATTTACCTAGTTGTATTTACCTAGTTGTAGTTTTACAGGGCCTGGGCTTTATGCTCTTGTGGTCCCGTCTTCATATCTACACTTATCCAATTTTTCTTTAAAACTATATTAGTAAGTAAGTAAGTAAGTTTATTTGGATTCTTCATGTGCATTACAGGCATAGTATAAAACCACTGAATGTACATAGATATTTCCTCCAGGATGACCAACTAAAGTTTAGCAACTTATTTCCAGTAGGGTCCCTATGTACACTCTTTGCTGACACCACTTCCTCACTCAAACTGTTCCAAGTGTGTGTGTGTGTATGAATGTGTGTGTGTGTGTGTGTGTGTGTGTGTGTGTGTGTGTGTGTGTGCCACGAATGTTACAAGGCGGGACGCATGTAACTTATCTTTCGAGAGGGAGAGGGGGAGGTAGGGAAGGGAGATGGGGAGGGTGGAAAGGGAGATAGGGAGGGAGGGAAGGGAGATGGGGAGGGTGGAAAGGGAGATAGGGAGGGAGGAAATAGAGATGGGAGGAGGGAATGGAGATGGGGAGGGAGGAATGGAGAGGGGGATGGAATGGAGAGAGAGAGAGAGAGAGAGAGAGAGAGAGAGAGAGAGAGAGAGAGAGAGAGAGAGATGGGAACAGTCTATGCCATTGGGTAATTTTAGACACAAGGCGGGATGCATGTAGCTTATCTTTAGTGATTGGTGGAGACAAGGATGGTGGGAGGAGCACTAGGATTTCAGGGACAGCATACGGCGTGTATAGTTGGTATCCAACACACTATATGGGACAACTGAACTGAAGAAAGCTCAGAAAAGAAATATGACGTCTACGTAGGCGTCACCGTAGTTGCTACTGGGGCTTCATGACGCCCACATAGGCGTCACCGTAGTGAAGGGGTTAATAGAGTCTGCTGACTTGAAAATAGTAGACAGTAGATGGAGTCAAGATGATGGCAAGCAATGTTATTAGTTTTCTGACCTCTCTCTTGTCTGTTAATAATACCCAGCTTCACTTCGAGAGTAAGACACTTCCAGGTCTTCTTAGGAATGTTAGGCCACATTGCAGGACGTTTTGGTGGTAAGTTGAACTAGGGAAGATGAGCTGCTGGTGACGCTGTTATGTTTTGACTGGGGATTGAGTGGTGCATGTGATCTTAATCTTGATCTTGATGCTACAGGTGACGCAAAATTTCTTCTGAGTCAGGCCTTTATATCGGCAGCGCCTGTGTTGTCCACGAGAGGCTTGATCTTGATCTTTATTCTACAGGTGTCTCAGGATTTCTCCTGAGGCAGGCCTTAGTACCAGCAGCTCCTGGTGTATTCAAAAGCCTGTCAGCTTGCATGATACGGTGGGGCTTTCAAATTTGGAAAAAAATTACCTGGATAAAACTTCGTTAAAGCGAGTTTGGTGTTCGTTAAACGAGCAGATGGTAGTAAAACGAAACCTTCGTTGCAGTGAAATTTCGTTGTGTGAACCTTCGTTAAACGGGGGTTGCCTGTATATATTTCTTGAACATTATGGGACCCAATCCCCAGAAACTTGCAGAAAAAAAATCTTTCCCCACTTCGCAACCTAAGAAGGGGATCACAAACCGTTACAAAATTTAACATGAGAAAAGAACAAAAGCATTACGACGAAACTGCCCTAGCAAACTGGACCTGCTGGGCAAGAGGCTTCCGATAGTGTCGGGTAAAAGTAGACTCCCTTGCCTATCCAATGGTGGAGACTACTGTAGCAGGAGGCAACATCCGGGCTGCCTTACTGGAAGAGGCTGACCTAATAGAATGGGGAGAGAAGACAGTAATGTCAATGCCAGCAGCTCCCATCACGTCTCTCACCCAACGTCGCAATGTATCCCGGGAGGCCAACCGAACTGGAGGTCGTGTAGTCAGGAAAAAGCCCGTAAGTGACCCACGTATAGAGCTAGTCCTATCTAGATAATGCTTGATGGTGTCAACAACACACAAGTAGCTGTCATGTGGGTAGGCATAAAAAAACAAGCCTGACATGTGGACCCCAGGACAAGAGGTTTTTAATAAGTCTCCAATCCCAAAACCAACCTGAGACTCTGTGACAGACATGTTTCTAAGATCTAGTAAATGTAAGGTCTGACCGCAGTGGCCTGACAACAAAAGCATAAGAATAGCTAGTTTCCTTGACAACTGAAGAAGAGACAAGTCCACAGTATGGCCAAGACCACAGATATAATCCAACACTACCTGAGGATCCCAAGTTGTATGGGAGCGTGGAAGAGAAGGTCTCTCTTAAGAAAACTGCTTTCATAAACCGAGAGACTAACGGATGTTGTCCTGCAGGATGACCATTAATAGTAGCAATAGCAGAGATGGAGATGGCTGAACGGATTGTATTCATGGAGCTGTATCCCCGACCTATGCTGCGTTGATATTGTAACAAAAGGTGATCCAATAGGATACTCACAGGTGGCTGAAATGAATCAGTTTCCCTTTGGAGGCAAAACAACAACCAGCTGCTGATATGCGGCCTATATTGTGCCCTAGTACTAATTCTCCAGGAATGAAGGAAAAACTGGGCAACATCCTGCGAAAGGCCACGACGCATGAATGCTGCCCGGAGAGCACCATCACTGTCAAAACCAACCTCCGAGCTTGAGGGTGTGTTAGAGATGGTTGTTGAGGGAGAAACAGAGGACAGTGTGGAAGCAAAACTGGATCAGCTGCCAACAACTGAAGGGCTGTTGGAAACCACACTTATGTCGGCCAGAGTGGAAGAATCATCAGAGCAGTCGCTTTGTCGTCCTGTAGTTTCCTGAGAACTCTGGAGACAATGCTGAAACGTGGAAATGCATATAAGCTCTTACCACCCCAATCCAAGGTGAAGGCATTAGTGCACATAGCAGATGGGTCTGGCTTCTAGGAGACATAGGCAGGCAATTGAGCATTTAAAGGAGTGGCAAAAAGATCGATAGCTGGAGTATAAAAAAGCTGACAAATTCTGTTAAAAATACTGGGTTGTAACATCCACTCACCATCCATCCTACTAACTCTAGTCTCCATGTCAGCGAGCGGCTCTACCTTCTCCTCCTCGCCATGGAAGTGGCCACATCATCATCACGGGTGAGGTGGTCTAACCCGTCAAGAGGGTCTGGCTGGCTAGCAGGGGCAACCCCCTGCTTCGTCTTCAGACGACGAGAGGGCATGAAAACCACTAAAGTCATTCCTGATGTCTGTAGATACATCCGGCGGTGCTGGGGTCCTGTTCAGCTTGTCAATAAGGCCCGACACTAGGCTAGACAGCCTATCCAAGGCAACTCTGTCCCTGTCCTCAAACACAGCAGACTCTAACATGGCGCCTGCTGAGCTCGGTCCCGGGAGTGACGGTGGTGAAGCGCAAGGTGGAGGAGGAGTGGAATCATCCACCGAGCACCGCTTCCTTTTCTTCCCATCTGAAGACGACGAAAGGGAGGGGGACGGAGGAAGAGACTGCTCCGTGCACGACATCACACTGCTCAATAAAAGAGACAGAGACAAGACGGTCGTAATACACCATATGGCGTCACCGTAAGGCGGCATTAACCCCCGTACAAACTCCACACTGCTTGTCTATCAGAAAAAAGTAGTCCATTGATGTGCTTTTCACCCACAGTCAACTTAGGACTGTATAGGAGAAAGCTTACCCAACGAGATGCTGCTTGGAGTAGAATGGAGCAAAAGTGGCTAGATGCGTGACTGCGAGGAGGTAGCAACCGACTGACGGTGGAATGGTAGCATGGCATCTCTCGTTGGCTACTGCTGTGACGTCAGTTGAAATTCGTGACGTGAAATTATTATTATGTAATAAGTATCATATAGCAAGAAAAAGCTAGGCCAGACCTTTCATTTCATATATAATAGATATAGATTTTGACCGTATTCATTACCGTAAGAAGTGAAAAACTTTGAGTGCGTTTTTCTCGAAAGTAGGGTCGTGTTGGTTATCCTCCTTTCGCGGGTGGGGCCTCATATGATCATGACATGAGGATCACCTTGACTCCATGGTACTGAGTGATAGTTCAGAGATGCTCTGCTGTTCCTTCTTAGTCCTCGTGCCTCAGTCAGGAGCTAATCTGTACTGTGATAAGATTATTTGTCTGCATTTTCACCTTGTGTCCTTTACTATGGCATCTAAGTGTCCCTCATAGGAAACTCTCTCTTAAAACCTTGCAACTCTCTCTTGGGCTGGGAGGAGGTGGCAGTACGACGCTCCTACATATTGCCACTTTTAGCCTTTCTACAACACTACAATGTCCTAGCCACCACTACTACATCTGTGAATGTGTGCACTAACCATCATGTGAAGAATTTGGACTTATAACCTTAAGCTGTGTTCACAGTGTGGTAAAATATAGCTTGGACCTTACTTTCCTTCCCCACCAACCTGGCCCAGCTGACTTGGTAAACAAAGCGCTGTTGCCACGTCTTTGGGAGCTGTGTAAACATCAGTGAAGTGAGACATATTTGATGTGGTCCAGAGCTCTCTCTGCAAAAATGGGAATACAGCAAGAAGAGTTTGTTAAGGCTTTTGTGCTTACTCTAGGCAATGAGTCTGTAATAACTAAACTACAAACATCAATCTGTGGACAGTTAACCAAAGAAGTGGCAGAGCTGCGGAAGGTTGTGCAGGTGCGGGACAATTAAATCGCTACGCTCCAAAGCGAAGTTGATAAGTTCAAGGCTGCTTTAGACGAGCAAGAACAGTACTCCAGACGCAACAATCTACGAATAACTGGCATTCCAGAGCAAGAAAATGAAGATGTTGGAGCTGTAATGCTGTAGTTTATCAATAAGAATGTCTGTGTTGCTGAACCCATCACTGTGGCTGACATCGACAGAGTGCACTGCTTAGGACCACGCAGAGACGAAAGACCAGCTAGACCCATCATCATACGCCTCACCACCTATCAAGTTCATAATCGTATCTTCAAAAACCGAGTGCTGCTGAACCCCAGACAACATCATGGACCCCTAGTGACCCCTGGAGGATGAACAACACTACAAACAATGAGGAGGCTGCAACTAGTCTTCCACAGATGGACCCTGGACCTGGAGCTGGTAGACAGGCCGTGTTCATTAACGAAGACCTGACCAGTAGCAAGGCAAAGCTATTATGGCAAGCTAGGCAAGCTAAACGTGATAGCAAAATCAACGATTGTTGGTCAACAAATGGTAATGTACTTATTAAAGATAAACACAACCGAGTCCATCACATTAAAGTACTGCCTGACTTTGAATCTGCTTACTAATAGTTAAAATTTTTATACATGTAACTGAATTTATCTATCTGTTAAAACCACACACAGATGTTATCTCACTTATGGTTTCATTTACAATATTTTTTCTTTATTTTTATTTTACATTTAGTATTCATTTTGCTATTTATTACATCATTATGTTATTATTATTATTATTATGAGGTCAATGAAGGCGACCCACTGGAAAGCATAACTGCATAAACCCAAAGGCCCAATGGGCGGCACCTCACCGATAAGTGAAAGGAAGTAACAGGAATGAACAACAGAATAGGAAGATTGGTAGAGATCTAAGAGGTAGTGAGTTCAGAGAGAAGAAAGGTATTCACACGTTTTTTAAATGCTTCAATGTTACTAGAATTAACAATCTCGTTGGGAATTGTATTCCAGAGTCTAGCAGATACTGGGATAAAACACCGGGAAAATTGTGAAGTATTACATCGATTCACACCTCTTTAACAACTTTTCTTATTTTTATTATGTATTTAGTATTAATTTTACTTTTTATCACAGAATTAGTCGAGTTTTATATTTACCAGCATCTAGATTATGACTATATCATTACAGTTATTATGTGTGTCACAATTTCTTGGATGAGTCCTCTGAAGTCTATGCTTACCTTTCTTACTAGAAAATTCTTTTTAATGTTACTTAAGTTATATATATTGAGAAACTTATGTTATCCAAACGGCTAACCAAGCTTGTTCTTTGTCTGGACACGACATGGATCTGCCGGATGTGATACATCACAACACCTTAGATCCAAATAACCATTTAGCTTGTGATAGTTGTGCCTCTGACCTTTTTCCATTTAACAACTTACCAGACGATATTCTTCTATGAAATTTTTCTAATCCTACCATTAGCATTACCATTAGCTGACATTCTACAACTTGAAAATGTAGGATTTGATCAGCTTGACTATAATGATACAGACACCCATTCTCCTCTACTGATCCTGATTTAAATTACTTACAATTATTAGGACAACAGAACTTTGTTTGTAATTATTTTACTGATAATCAATTCAACAATATAGTCTTAACCCGTAAAGTCCGACAGGCCTTAAATAGGGCTGCACTTCCGACAGTCCTTAAATGGGGCAGCTACTTTGAGCGCTAATAAAAACTGCGCTAGCATTGGTAGCGCTGCTATATTTGGTCATGACGTAGGCCTATGGTAGTACTGTCGGCTCCCAGGAAGCACACCGCTCTAGCCAGCTTTTTTTTTTTTTTTTTTTTTTTTTTTTTTTTTTTTTAAAGGGGGGTGAAGAGAGGAGGTAGCTAGCTGAAGAGAAAGTGGGTGGGAAGAGAAGGGGTGAAGGAAAGTAAGATAGAGATAGATGGTGGGCTTGACCACCTTGCTAATTTTAGGCTCTAGCCAGCTAGTCTCCCGCAAATTTCTGTGAGGTGCGTGAGCGTCGTGTCGCGGTGATAATTATTTACGTATTTACGTATTTACTTATTTAAGGAACTATTATTTACAACTATGGCTACTGGTGCTAAGAGGAAGCTAAAGTTTAATGATAAAAGTGATAGACAAGGCGGGACAAGACGGAAAGTGCACAAGTTGGAGGTAGATCCCGACCCCGCTATTATGACAACATCGTCACCCACGCTTGATAAAAACATACGTAACTATAATCAGCCAATATGAGTGAAAACACGAAAAACATGTGAAAACACATAAAAACATGAGCAGTGTCTTACATTATGTAAGAATACACATAAAAGCACCTCTCCCGAGTTGCCGCTACCACAATCTTCTCCAATTATCGGTTATTATTCTGAGACAACCATAGTGAGTAGAACAATAATCCAGTTTGATAGAAAACTAGACCATGAAAATAAAACTGTGTATCTAATGGGCGACTTTAACCTAAATTTACTAAACGCTGATAGTCATAAATCCACAGCCGATTTTATTGAAAAACTTTTCTTTCATTATTATATGCCATTAATAAACAAAGCCACCAGAATTACCCAAAACTCCTTTACATTGATTGATAATATATTTTGCAATGATGTGTATAATGTGACTCTCCTTAATGGAATCTTATTTAATGATATTTCTGACCATTTTCCAATTTTTAGCCTTAATCATACCAAGAGTGTTAATGTAGACCAAGTTAAAACTAGAAATGGTAGAAATTTTTGTCAAGCCAATATTATAAAGTTTAAAAATATGCTACAGGAAATTGATTGGCATGAAGTAATACTGGTAAATGACTGTCAAGAAGCTTTTTCTAAATTTTATCATATATATCTAGAATGTTTTGACAAAAGTTTTCCAATTACATCATTCAAAAATAACTATAGTAACAGAAAACCCTGGTTATCAACTGGTTTGAAAAATTCTATCAAGACTAAAAATAAATTGTATGTTAATTCCTCAAGAGACCCTCAGTATATAATATTAATAAGTATAAGGAAATTTTGTCAAGCCAATATTATAAATTATATTGGCAAAGTAAACCTGTGCAAAGGTTACTTAGAAATAGAAAGCCCTGGAGAAAAATTCTATCAAGAATAGAAATCATTATGATAAATTGCAAATTCAAAGAAAGCACCAGCAACATTAGGAAATCATGGAAAATTCTTAAAGGCATAATAAATAAACATCAAACATCAAACCTAATAAATTTGTAGTAGATGGAGTGGAATTAACTGAAAATGAATCTATTGCAAACTTTTTTAATGACTATTTTGCTAATATTGGATCTAAGTTGAATGAAATTATTCCTCCGAGTAATAACAGTTATGAATCATATATGCCAAATGATACCATGGCTTCTCTCTATTTATCTCCCTCTAATGCTGAAGAAATTTCAAAAGTCATTATGAACCTTCAGAATAAAAGCCCAGGCTGGGATGGCATCACCACAAAGATCCTAAAGGAGACTCACATATACATATGCCAACCTATATTGCATATTGTAAACCTATCATTCAGGCAAGGTGTTTTTCCAAAAGAGATGAAATTAGCTAAAGTTATACCAATATACAAAGGTAAATAACTGTGAACTCATGTCTAACTATAGACCAATCTCTGTCTTATCTGCATTCTCCAAGATCTTTGAGCGACTATATCACTGTAGATTGTATTCTTTTATTAGTAAACATAACATCTTGTATAAATATCAGTTTGGCTTTAGAAAGGGTATGGCACAAACTTATCATTAATTACATTAGTTGATAAAATTGTTAATGCTTTAGAAAATGGTAAATACATGTTAGGGATCTTCTTAGACTTTAGCAAAGCCTTTGATACCATTAATCATGCAATTTTGTTAAAGAAAATGTATAAATATGGAATCAGGGAGTTGCACATGACTGGATTGCAAGCTACCTCACTAGTAGATCTCAATATGTTTCATATAATGATGTTAGCTCCTCTACCATTAGTGTTACCTGTGGTGTACCCAGGGATCAATATTAGGCCCCTATTGTTTCTACTGTATGTAAACGACATTGCCAATGTTTCAACCTCGCTCACCCCTATACTTTTGCCGACGATACCAACATTTTCTTAGAGGGTAACCACATTAATGATATGATCATTAAAATAAATAGGAAATGCTAAGAATAATGGATTGGATAAATGCAAATAAACTGTCACTAAACATAGATAAAACCAAATACATTATATTCCATACTAAGGGTAGAAAATTTTCATTAAATCATAATGTATACTTAAACAATAAAGTAATTGAAAGGGTTAATTCCATAAAATTTTTAGGTGTTATTATTGATTCTACATTGTCTTGGTCTGAACATACTAAATTAGTAAAAACAAAATTGCTAAAGGTGTGGGAATACTATCAAAAGTAAAGAAACTTTTAGATAAATCAACACTTGTCACAATCTATAATAGTTTTATCTATCCATATTTATTATATGGAATTGAAGTTTGGGGAACAGTTAGCAGATGTTACTTTGATACTGTATTCAAGTTGCAAAAAAAAGCCATCAGAATTATTGTTTCTGCCAGTTATAGAGAGCACACCAAACCATTATTCTTATCTCTTCAAATATTACCTCTGGAAAAGATTTATGTATTTGCTATAAGTAAATTAATGTATAAATTTAGTAACAACAGATTACCCTTAATATTTAATGATATGATTATTAGAAACATACAGGTTCATTCTCATTCAACAAGGCATAATCAAGAAATACATGTACCACAATGTAGAACAACTTTGTTTCAAAATACTTTCAGATATAAAGGGCAATTATATGGAACCATGTGTCCAAATCCATCCCCTATAATTGTAACATTTCAACTTTCAAGCATAAACTTAAGACTTTTCTATTGGAAACATATAGCAGTGATGCTTAATAGTCAAATGTTATCTGGATTATTGTTGTTATCATTACTATATCATTATTAGGTATTATTATTGATATTATTATTATTATTATTATTATTATTATTATTATTATTATTATTATTATTATTATTATTATTATTATTATTATTATTATTATTATTATTATTACTATTATTATTATTATCATTATTACTAATATTGTTATTAATATTGATATTATTATTATTTATGGTTATTATCATTACCGTTATGTATTATCAATTTATTATTATTATCATCAAGTATCCTTATTATTATCATCATTGATATCATTCAGTATTAGGTATTGTAATTATTTATTTCTATTATCATTATTATTATTATTATTATTATTATTATTATTATTATTATTATTATTATTATTATTATTATTATTATTATTATTATCGTTATTATCTATTTATCTATTTATTTATCTATTTATTAATACCATTATATTATTTTCCATTTCTTCCCGCCTGTCTGTTTTTGAGATTATTTCTAATCTCTATAAGAGTATGTTAGGACACATATACCTTCGGGTATCTAGTCCTCCTTGTCATGTTAATCGGTGTGTTTGGGCAGTTTCTAAATTGTTATTGTATGTGTAATATGACAATAAACTTTGACGTTAAAAGCTCGCATTTGACTTTTGAGGCCAAGATCTCTGATCAGGTCATTAGTTTTTAAAATTTTATTGTTTGGGTTTTTTAATTGTTTAAATGTTTTTTTTGGGTTTTTGTGTTTGAAATTTTAAAAAAAAATTAAAAATAAATTTTAAAAAAA
>NC_059300.1:15837840-15925948 GCF_017591435.1 Portunus trituberculatus
TATATATATATATATATATATATATATATATATATATATATATATATATATATATATATATATATATATATATATATATATATATATATATATATATATATATATATATATATATATATATATATATATATATATATATATATATATATATATATATATATATATATATATATATATATATATATATATATATATATATATATATATATATATATATATATATATATATATATATATATATATATATATATATATATATATATATATATATATATATATATATATATATATATATATATATATATATATATATATATATATATATATATATATATATATATATATATATATATATATATATATATATATATATATATATATATATATATATATATATATATATATATATATATATATATATATATATATATATATATATATATATATATATATATATATATATATATATATATATATATATATATATATATATATATATATATATATATATATATATATATATATATATATATATATATATATATATATATATATATATATATATATATATATATATATATATATATATATATATATATATATATATATATATATATATATATATATATATATATATATATATATATATATATATATATATATATATATATATATATATATATATATATTTAGGCAGATTCCTTTTACAAATAACAAAATTCATGAAAGAAATAATTATTTGGCATCTGAACTACCCAAACACTGGTCAAAATGGCCTCTCAAGGCTGGTCACTGCTTGTGCTTTGTTGATGGTGGATGTGCTATGCACATAACCTAATAATACAGGAAATTTTGCATTATTTACACTTTTTTTAATGATTAGCCTATCATATGAAAGAGAAAGAACTGCACCACATGCCAGCAACATTGCCTGAAAATGAATAGGTATAAACAAGTATGTACGAGTATGTGAAAAATATCAAGAAAAGTGGAAGTAAATTACATCCAGGTCACAAGTCCTGGATGTGAGTAACTAAAACATTCATACAAGCATATTGACATATATTATCACCAATCAAACACAAACAACGCTTACACATAGATTCAATTGTTTGTTCAGTTTTGCTGCATAGTCTATGTCACTTCCTCAGTTTTGCAACAGAGTGTATACATAGATTCAATTGTTTGTTCAGTTTTGTGGTAGAGTCAATCAGGAGTATCCATTTTCTGGGAAGCTATATATAGATGTATGGTTGAAAGACGATAGTGTCTACTGTATATATAGATGATTTTATATTTGGTAGTTCGCTCATCTGCCCTGCTGCAGGAAAGGAGTTAAGCTTCTACTCGAGAGTTATAGAAGAACTGGAAAGCAGAGATGGATGGGCGGACACCGTATACTTGGACATAAAAAAGGCTTTTGATAAAGTCCCTCATGGAAGACTACTTTGGAAACTAGAGAACATAGGAGGACTGCGAGGAACTTTGTTAGAATGGACAAGGGATTATTTGATATAAAGTGGATGCTGCAAGGCACTGAATAAAACAAAGAAAAAAATAGAAATATAAATAAAAAAAAGGAAAAAGAAAAAATGTGAAAACAAAAAAATACACATGGAATCATATTAGAAGAAAAGTAAATATCCTTTACTATACACAGTATAGGGACAGCAAAGAAATCAATCCCTTCTTGCACATAGTGCAAGGACTGCAAATAAGATCCTTCCCAGCATAAGAAAAATAAAAAAAAGAGAGGTGACAACCGCTGGGGTCAGCCCTGCAGCTCACAGACTTCCTTTGGTCCACCCTTTATCAGCCTGTATACCAATATATCCTGACTACCCATGCCTTGTTTGGCCTTCCCTCAACACTGTGGACCTGTGGTCTGCGCACAAATCATTACATATTTGAATTAATATACATAAATATGATGTAAATATGTAGACATGGACCACTACCACATTTTCTCTCTCTCTCTCTCTCTCTCTCTCTCTCTCTCTCTCTCTCTCTCTCTCTCTCTCTCTCTCTCTCTCTCTCTCTCTCTCTCTCTTTGTGCCAATGTGTATTAAAGCATATGTGTATGCATGTGTATGTACATGAGCTGTGGTTGGGTGCGTGATCTATAGGGCAGGAGGGCAATATGGACAGAAGTTAAGAATTTAGTGAGTGTGCAGTGTGGAAAACCACAATGTACAAGTGCATGATATGTAAAGAATGACTATATTGTTTTAGGAACTTTCATGAAGAAGAATGATTTAATGGATTGATTAGTTAGTACAAATTCTGAGTCACTTATTTCTACAATTGATTTATATTTCAGCAAGAATAATTGTGGTCACCATGGCATGCAGCGTGCTCCCTCTTTGGATTCAGCCACACACAGAGATATTCCCCTTTCACCCATAATGCAGCTACAGTGTTCCCACAGTGACAGGTTTGTGATGTGTGGCCTCATTCCTTATATGTTTAAATATCTGTATTTTGCATTTAATTACCCTTAGTGAGGTATAAAGCACTGGATCAGGCAGTGTTGTGAACTTGTCATTAAAGTTAGCTGTGACCTCACTGAATGTTTTCCTTTGTGTCTCACAACACAAGGGGGCATCCAAAGCCTGCCCTCGTAAAACAACTCTCTTCCTTTACATCAAAATATATGCACTAGCAACACACACACCCTACACTCAAACTTTAAAATTAGATATGGCAACTCCTACACCAGCCTCAGAGTCCCCTTTTAGAGAGGACCATAGTTATTTCCAGGTCAGACAGGTCTACAGGTACTGACCCTAAGTGTCCTGACACCTCCCTCAAGTTTTTGTTCATTAACTTTTGCAACATTTGTGGTTGTAGATATAATTTTCAGTCTGTAGAACATCACATCTTCTCTACTAATCATCATCATTTCCTCACTTGAAACAAAGGTGTCAGAGGCAATTAACAGTAACCCCTTTTTTGTTCCTTCCTACTTTCTCTATTCTCATTTTCACTCCAAAGCTTAATATTGCGTCCATATGCATAGTTAACTTGCTCTCATGCCCACATTCTTGATTTTTCTGGGTTTTTCTTCATCTGGTTATGACTTCATAGTCACTATCTAAATTTATCTATTCTGTATACCTTTCACTTAAATTTAACTATAAGAAATGTTTTGACTATGTAAGTTATAGAGTGAGCACACTCTGGCTCTATTTTTGTGGAGATTTCCATTTTTGGAGGCTAAGTGTTCACCACTAGCTTTGGCTTTCCTCTTCCTTCACTGACCATTGGTGAATTAGCCTTTAGCTTTCCTATCCTCCATGACCTAGGGAGATCAACTGGTGCAACACCTTACTCTCATATTCCTGACTGTTTTGGAGGTATGCCTAACGTTCTTGACCTTTTCTTAACTTGTAATTGTTCTGCTTATGCCATTACCGTATCTTCTCTTTTGGGTTCTTCCAGTCACAATCCCATATTTGTATCTTGTTCTATCTCTCCATTCCTTCCTCAAGATCCCTAAAGTGAAGGTGGCTCTGGCATTTTACCTTTGCTATCGTGCCATGATTTAGCTTGGATTTCATTAAGTAAAATAGGTGATTTTTTATGATAAAGTGCGATTTCTTACTTTATTGTATGAAAATCATTGAGTTCCTATGACAAGCTTTGTAAAAATAGAAAGTGTGATGACTGATTCATGAAAGAAAATGAGGGTTCACTGTACTTGCATGCAGAGCCAATGAGTGCACACTTGAGACATCATAAAAGCAAAACAACTGATCGTACAGCAGAATTAGGGTAATAGAAACTGAATATAGTGTAGACTCAATACTTAAAGTCAATTTGTTCTAAATAGTTGTTTGAATATCAAAAAGTTTGACTACTGCTACCTATAAATCAGGTAATTCATTCTAATCTTACCAAAACCTTAAGTTTACACAAATTTCAATGGAAATAAAATTTTTTTTTATTTGTATTTACTGAAAGTGAAGGCTGGTGATGGATAATGTAGAAGAGGAAGGGAGAAGGGTGGGAGGAAGAGGGAGGTTATTTGTTGAAGGACAAGTCACCATCCATGAAAACAGCTGGTAACTGCTGTCCTGATGTAATTTCTGTGAACCCACTAGTGGAGGGCTGTGGCTCACTAACACTTGCACTCTCACTATATTCCTTTTCCAACAAGAATCTGTGGTACCATTTTAAGTTTCTAAATGAAAATCTATAGAGAATTCAGGAGAATCTTGTTCTCATGACAGTGGTTGGACAACTGATGGCAGCAGGGAGGGAGAGGCCAGGAGCCTTTGTTTACAATCATGTGTGAAGATGTTTGAGTACCAGATATTTTTTTTTAGTACCAAGTCGAACTTTTGCGTTCAAGTGTTGAAAAAGTTTGACTTCCAAGACGTTGGAATATTTAGTCTTTGCCGTATTATATAAGTGAAACATTGTGTAATGATGAATCTTATAACGAGGAATACCTGTATTCAGTATATACAAGTTTAGAATTTGAGAATTCGCTTATATGCGGCTAACCTCAGTGTGCCAAGTATTTGTTTTGTTTGAGAAAAATTTGCTATTATATCAGTAATGTTGCAGGTGCGACTAGTTAGTGAGGTATAATGGCTGATTCATAATAGAGAATGAGATGTGCAGATGTTTTCCTACACTTTCCTCACCTATGATTAACATTTTTTTCCTGATCCTAAATTTAATCTTCAGATAGTTAATAATCAGTTTAACCCTTAACCCTTAAAGTAAGGGGAGCTGATTTACTTTCCATCTGTTACAGCGGGGAAGAAATTATAAAAGATTTTTTTCGTTATAAAAGCATATTTCTCTTTGTTATTCTGAGTACAATGATCTAGATTTCAACATGTTATGACCTCTGAGAGTAAAGTTATTGCATATCAAAAAATTCTTCCTGAACCTGTGGCAGAACCCACCATTAAGAAATACCCCCCCAGCTCTAATAACACTGTGCTCTCTCTCTCTCTCTCTCCTTTCGGGCATTTGAATTTGATATAAAAGTAGGAACTTTTGAACTTTCATGTCATGAAAATGTGAACTCAGATATATGAAATGATGTGCAAAACAGAAAAAGAAAAAGAAACCACACATTACAAGTATTGTAGATTTCTATAATAATTGGAATCTGGCAGCTCTTATTAACAATGGGATTCACATGACTTGGGCGACAAGCACAGTCCTCCAGAGGCAACCATGGGTGACACACACCAACGCATTGCTCGAGGGTAGTATGTGAGGAGGTTTATGAACGTCGTTGTGAGGGTTGGTCTCTGTCTCCCAGATCACTATCAGAATCACTATTGTAGTCTTCACTTTCTTCTGTCTCAATAGAAAAATCACTGTCTTCATTTTCATCACTGTCCTATGTCACTACTGAGTAACACTGACATAACATCATAAGTATCGTTTCCTCCCTCCTGGTCACGGGGGTTGCCAGGTGTCGCCTCAAAATGGGAAAAGATGACCTATTGTGTGGGATCACACAGACTTGAGGAGGCAAGTGAGAAAAGTTGCTAGATACCTCTACTTGCCCCAGGACCATTAGTGAGGGGGAGAGACTCAAACTTTTAGCACAGAAAAATCATGATTCCTGGAACGATCCCTGTCTCTCTGCATGCGATGCTACAATCGTCCCAAAACGATCACCGTACATTAAGGGTTAAAGTACGGGGAGTTGATTTACTTTCCATCTGTTACAGCGGGGAAAAATCACACCTATCAGAAATGCTAAAAGACTTTTTTCCTTATAAAAGCATATTTCTTTGTGTTATTCTGAGTACAACGATGTAGTTTTCAACATGTTATGACCTCTGAGAGCAAAGTTCTATATAAAAAAAATTCTCCCCGAACCTGTAAAAGAACCCGCCGCTAAGAAATACCCCCAAGCTCCGATAACACAGTGCGCGTGCTCTCTCTCTCTCTCTCTCTCTCTCTCTCTCTCTCTCTCTCTCTCTCTCTCTCTCTCTCTCTCTCTCTCTCTCTCTCTTTCTCTCTCTTTCTCTCTTTCCTTTCGGGCATTTGAATTTGATGTAAAAGTAGGAACTTTTGAACTTTCATGTCATGAAAATGTGAACTCAGATATATGAAATGATGTGCAAAACAGAAAAAGAAAAAGAAACTACATATTACAAGTATTGTAGATTTCTATAATAATTGGAATCTGGCAGCTCTTATTAACAATGGGATTCACATGACTTGGGCGACAAGCACAGTCCTCCAGAGGCAACCATGGGTGACACACACCACGCATTGCTCGAGGGTAGTATGTGAGGAGGTTTATGAATGTCGCTGTGAGGGTTGGTCTCTGTCTCCCAGATCACTATCATAATCACTACTGTAGTCTTCACTTTCTTCTGTCTCAATAAAAAAATCACTGTCTTCATTTTCATCACTGTTCTCAATGTCATTACCAAGTAACAGTGACATAACATCACTCAGAATAGTTTACAAAGTTTACAAAGTTTATTTAGTAAAGGTGGATTACAAAGAAGGAGGTAGAGTGTACCTGACTGGTACACTGGAAGAAAAAGGAGAGGAAATGCTGAAATACAGTAGGAGTAGAAAGTTGGTGGGCGGTCCGGCCTGCGGTTTTAAAATTATGAATGTCACAGGGCAGTATTTGCTGGTTTAAGGGTGGAAACCGGAGTTCCCGGGGGAAAACCACCCCATACTGCTGTGAGATAAGGAGGGAGAAAACTGGAGGGTTACATAGTTGACATACAATGTTATGCTTAAATATACAATATAAAAGATTATTTTACACAGAAATATAGGTTAGTTCATGATGTCCACAGACAGTGCAGATGCCTTCCTGGGTGAAAACCGGAGCTCCCGGAGAAAAACCACCCGTGCTGTTGTGGAGGAGTTAGTATGAAAAATATACATATATACAATAAAAAATGTGTGTTTTTAAGCACAAAAGTTTCTAGATGTTCACAATAGGTCTTTTTCAATCCGGAATCACACGAGGGTTACTTAGTTCTTTTCTTCAGTATTATTATTATGTCCAATTCGGCGATCCCTGCAGCCAAGGTATGCGGCAGGGTAGAGGGTCAACGTCGGTGAGTAGAGGAGTTGTTCTTGGGGCGGCCTTCGGTGGCACGGTAGCGCCATCCGTTCCAGCAAGACCCCTCAGCTGTGCGTCTCTGTGGCTCAGCCCCACTGCCAAGAGTTTTGCAAGCTTCCCGGTGGTCCTCTACCCCTTGCTGAGATGAAGGCTGGCATCTCAGCAACTCAGGGCGCGGGGCTGAGGGGAAGACACAGCAGGAACTGGCACTCAGGCTGCCGTCTGTGTCATCCGGGGAGACATCAGTCCTGGCAGTGTCCCGGGTTGCCTATCTCACTACGCCGCTGCTTCCGTATCTTCGTGGTCCTTGACTCTCAGTAGGGGATAGATTTGCTCTCTCCATCAGCATCCACAATCCTGGTTGACGATGATCAAACAGGCCGAGGGTGGTAGCCTGTTTGGTGGGTAGAGTCTCTGACAGTACAAGTTAAGTGATGGGGGGGTTTGGAAATGAAATGGTTTTAAATACACTGGGAAGGACAGTAGGGAATGTACTATTAAAATGGGAACTTTCACCTGTATCTGGGCTCAGGCTGTCCATCTTCAAGGCGTAGGAGGCTCCTAGGAAACCAGGCATATTGTTGATGTGGAGTCTCCTCGTGCAAAGCTTTCAGCACCCGGTACTGATCCCATCCTTCGTCTTCCATCCGTTGCCACAACTTGGTGGCCATCTCATGGAGGTGGACGTTGAGGGCTGGGAGGGACGCCGAGCTGATAAAGTCGTCCCATTTGGTACCGAAGGTGAACCTCAAGGTGCTGTTCTGCACTTTCTGTAGCCTGCTGATCGTTGTCTTGGAGAGAGCATGCAAAGGAACAGGAGGATAGTATAGAATGGGAAGGACTAGAGCCTTTATAAGCTGGAGTTTGAGACCAGTTGCCAGGTCCCTGAAGCGGAACAGCCTGGTGAGGGCTGATTTCGCTTGGACCACACGCTGGGTCATGTGGCCAGTCTACCTCATAGAGGCCACCGATAGACCCAGGAGTGAACCCCTGGGGCTGAACCCTACATCATCACCGTCTACAAGTAGTTGGGCGGGGTTCTTGGTGGCAAGGGGTATGATGGTGAACTTGGTGATGTTGGTCCTGATCCTCCACTCCCTCTCGAAGGCGTTGATGCTGGTAATTTCTCTGCTAGTGCGGGCGTTCGCCATCCTGCTGGAGAGGCCTGGGTGGTAAACTACCTGTGAAATATCATCAGCATACAGTACATTGATGCCAGCATGTGAGACTGGGCAATCGCTGGTGTAAATGCTGTATAGGGTAGGAGACAGCACACTTCCCTGTGGGACTCCTGTAGCCAGGGAGAAAGCAGGGCCAAGGTGGCCTCCGACCCTCACCCTCGCAAAATTGGAAGTATTATTCCTATGGGAAAAATTGAATATGGTGGACCCCTCGTCTATGGTCGCCTAATTTTTCAATATTTTCCTAATATTTTGCCCATATTTATATCACATATATATTGAGCCAGGTATCTTTCCATATGAATGATCACAGTGTTTGTACAATGGCTACGAGAATAAAAAATCTGTCCACCATAGATTTTTACAGCTTTTTCAATTTTCTCACTGTTTTTAACCCTTAACTTCCGGCGGTCGTATATAAACGTTTGCGTCAGAACGTCCGAAGTGACGGGATTCGTCCCAGTAATCAAGATTTTTCCCGGCGTAATTTTAAGTCTCTCGCGCGCTCTCTTGAGGCGGATGGTGAGTAGAAGTATCTGGCATCTTTTACCACACAAGTGTTTCCACAAGAGCTCCTAATTTTAGAGGTAACTGAACTGTTTTCCCGTTTATGGGCGACACTTGGCAACTCCGGTGACGCTGGGTAGAAAGGTCAGTGATAACAGCGAAGGATCGGGTCAGATTGTAAATCACCATGGAGCAAGGCAGAACCCTTTTACTTAGCAGTGGTTCTGAGCTAGAAGAAAGTGACAGTGAATATATAGAAGAAGAAACTGGGGAAAGTGAAGAGACTAGTAGTGAGGACACGGATGTAGAGCATCATTCACCTGCTTTCTCAGGAGAACAGACAGAGAGACAGAGACTCTTACACAGTATAAGTGACAGTGAAGGCAATAATGATGAAGAACAGACTCCAGATAATGTGTCAAGGACACAGAGTGTTTCTAGGAGACGAGGCATGCGCGTGCTCCTCGCGTTCTGGGGAGGCGATCAAGGGGGCGTGGCAGAGGTGGCGCGAGACCCCGACCTGTCTTTCAATGGAGGGAATTCAATGATGATTTTTTCCCAGTTATGCCTGATTTATCTGTGTCTCCTGGCATAACAGCTGAATTCCCTCCTGTGCAACACAATTGTGACTATTTCATGGCGTTTCTCAGTGATGCTTTCTTGGACCATATAGTGAGTGAGAGCAACACTTTTCATGATGAAGAAACAGCAGATGATGATGATGTGCCCCATAGCTCTCACGAGAAAGAGTGGAAAACATCACAAGAAATGAACTCCTGACGTTCATAGCCGTCACGCTTCTTATGAGTCATTCGAGAAAAGCTTTGAGGCATGATTATTGGAAAAAGAGTGATCTGCTGTACATGCCAATCTTTGCACGGTACATAACAAGGGACAGATATGACAACATATTGAAATACCTTCACTTCTGCAATGTTAAAACTGATGATCCACTCTGGAAAATTAGGCCTGTCATACAGTCTCTCGTAAATAAATTCACACACACACACACACACACACACACACACACACACACACACACACACACACACACACACACACACACACACACACACACACACACACACACGTGTCTCAGAAATCAGTGATATATGACACACACACACACACACACACACACACACACACACACACACACACACACACACACACACACACACACACACACACACGTGTCTCAGAAATCAGTGATAATATGTCCTTCCTTCCTCCCCCTACTCTCTCTCTCTCTCTCTCTCTCTCTCTCTCTCTCTCTCTCTCTCTCTCTCTCTCTCTCTCTCTCTCTCTCTCTCTCTCTCTCTCTCTCTCTCTCTCTCTCTCTCTCTCTCACACACACACACACACAGAGAGAGAGAGAGAGAGAGAGAGAGAGAGAGAGAGAGAGAGAGAGAGAGAGAGCGTCGCTCTCCGGGCTGTTTCCTCTTGACTGGTCACACCGTGCTCGGAGGAGGAAACTTTGATAAGGCAATAACTAAACTCTCAGACGTCATATCGAGCTGGAAAGTACATCATTGTATTCAGAATAACACAGAGAAAATAATTATCAGTATTCAAACTGTGTTCTGACAATTTTTAGGTGTACCATTTTTCCCCGTCATTAGACAGGAAAAAATATTTTAATCCCCGGAAGTTAAGGGTTAAACACCATTCTCACAGTTGATTCTCCCACACCAAACTCTCTGGAAATATCACAGTTCCTTTTTCCATCTCTTTTCATCTTAATTATCTTCATCTTCTGCTCCAAAGTTAGCCTAATGTTTTTCTTGGTTGGTGGCACCATGTCACACAAAGTCGAGCACAAGGATTCTTCCAAATTTGCAGAGAGAACTCTGTTGAGGTGTATGTAAACAAATGGAAGGCGGGAGAGAGTGGGGCAGTGTTGCCAGATGAGCTTCGTTGAATTACCGCCAGATTTTTATGAAAACTAAAACTAGCCAAAAACCACCAAACTATGATAAATATAATATAAATATGATAATATAGTATGATATGATAAATATGAATTAATTAATAAAATATTGCCTATATAATACAGTAATATATAATTTGCGGGAACGCTCTCTCTCGCAATACCGGGAGAAAGGAGCAAGATGGGGAAATTAAAAAAATGGCAATTTTTGGTCCTTGGTTGCAAAATTGGCGTATCGCAAAATTCGAATAAGCACTGTACTTCAATCCCAAGTGCCAGACACGATCAGACGCCTTGCTCACGTCTCGCAAGACCAAGTTACAGCGGGACCTGTTGGCTTGGTGTAAGGCCATGGTCTCCGTGGCTAGGGCAATGGCATGGACTGTTCCTCTGCCACTTCGGAAGCCATACTGTGCTGGATGAAGGTGGTTACCAGTCTCCAGGTGGGTGTGAAGCCACTCTGTGACTACTCTCTCCAAAAGCTTCCCTGGAACCTCAAGCAGGGAGATAGGATAACTTTCTGGATGAGTGGGAGGCTTGCCTGCCTTAGGGATCATCCTCATCTCGGCCTGCTTGAACCCATCCGGGAAGTAGCCGGCAGAGAGAGCTGCATTGAAGATTTCCTGTAGTCTGTGAAGAGCAGAATCTGGAAGAAACGAGAGTATAGTTCTGTTTATCTTACTTATCCCTGGGCATGTTGATCTGCCCATTTTATTGCAGCAGCCAGCTCCTGGGTAGATATAAGACAGTCCAGAGGTGAGACACCAGTAAGATGGGCGGGGTCGGCATTTTCATAAGGGTAGGTCCTGTGCACGGCCATTGCCATGTAATTCAGCACATTGTCGTTATTGTTAAAGTCATCGTCATAGTCTTCCCTGTAGAAGCGGTCCCATAGGGACGTAAAAAGTTGTTCTTTGTCACTGTTGCTAAACATTTTGTCTCCCGTGGCGTCTATTAGGTAAGTCTCTGGTCCTGTCGTCTTTCCAGAGAGAGACTTGAGCTCTCTCCAGAACTTTCTGGGGTCCCGATGGTGGGCAGCTAGGCTGGCCAGCCTTCTTCCCCAGTGTACTCTTGCCTCATCCTGTCGTGAGTCCTGCAGTGCAACCTTTAGCTGGGTGTACTGCCTGAAATCATCATGTGTCCATCCCCTCTTCGTTGGTCTATATCGCAGTGCCCGAAATTGAATTCTGAGCAGCTACGAAGTACGAGCAGGCCTTGGGGCTACCCTAAGTTTATAGGTCATCTGTGGAATATGTCGGGGTGCCGCAGTCCTAACCGTAGTCATCCATGTCTCTAGTGTTTCATCTATATCCTCCAGGGAACCAAAAGTGATGTCTGGAAGGTCTCTCATCCATAGGGCATCGTCGTCTTTGAAGGCGTCCCAGTTGGTTTTGTGAAAGTTAAAGGTTCGAGGACTAGGAATTAGTAGAGGGGAAGTGGAGATGTCAAGGATGATAGGAATGTGGTCACTAGTTGTCAAGGGACCTGGTGAGAGAGAATAGTGCATGAAATTAACCATGTTGGTGATAGCTATATCAGGTGAAGATGAGGCATTGTAGTTACAGAAGGTGGGGAAATGAGGGCCGATGTGGCATGCTGTGTGTCGTCGGATATAGTCAACGAGATCCCTCCCTACTTGGTTTGTGGTTGTATACCGGAAGGAGGTATGTCGAGCATTGAGGTCTCCCACAAGGAAAACTGGCATCTGTCTGCGTAGAAGTCGAAGAAAGTCTGGGTGAGGCAAGTAAGGTCGACGAGTGGGGAGGTAGCTGGTACCAATAATGATCGGTCTGTCTGGAGTGTCAGTCTGTAATGTTAAAGTCTCGGAAAGAAAGTCATCCTTGACTCTGTGGGGTATTCGGCATTTAATGGCTATAGCTAACCCGTCATTTAAAGTGTTGCTAAGGTAGACTCAAAAGCCAGGGATCTTAAGTCTTGTATTGTCACTTAGTCCATCATGGCTGTTAATGAGAATGATGTCAAGGTCATAATGTCTGTAAGTGTTGATGAGATCAAATGTACGATTCTCCCAGGAGAGAATGTTGTGCTGAATTACACGTAATTGTGGCATTACTTACGTGCAGAAGGATATCTACCGTAAAGCATGTCTCCTAGAATTTGCCGGGAGTCGTTCTTGATCCTCTCAAAGTCTTCCGGAGAGCAAACTGTCCAAGAGTGGAGGGACGCCAGGTTCTCCTTCATGTAGTCCAGTATCCTTTGTTTCATCTCTGGAGGCCCAGTATGGCTTAGAACCAAACTCCCAGTATGAATGCACTGGTTGAACTTGGTGCGTGTACTGGGTGTTTTCTTCCTCTTGGTCTTTGTGAAGAAGCCACTTGAATTGGATGACACCTTAGTCTGGGTCCTTCATCTCCACCTTGCTGGCGTCTGAGACGGAGGAAGCCACAGAGGTAGCGTTATCAGGTACGGCAGCTGGAGCGGTGACTAGAGTAGAAGCTGCGGCCGCTGTCTCTGAAGGTGCTGGGATTCCCCTAGTGAAGGCACTGACCATGGAGTCCGGGTCACGGAAAGGCGGCGGGGTCGGCAGCTTTACATCTGGAAGCCCGTTCTTAGCCAGGCTTTCCGAGAGGTGAACATGTAGCAGGCATAATATAAGCTGGTGAGCGACTTGTCGGAATCTGCCATGCTGGGTCCAGAGGCGGGTTGGGAGGCCTGTGCAAAAGATACACCAGGCCTGACTCTTGCCTGTCGGATGGCGTCTTGTTTTTTCTTTAGAGCCTCCTTGCGGAAGGAGCACCTCTGCAATGTAGACACTTCTTCACTGTGGCCGTGCAGCTCCTGAAGGTGTGTTCCTCACTGCTGCATTCTGAACAGCGTACATAACCTGCTGGGTGTGGGCAGCTTCAAGTAGAATTTTTTTTTTTTTTTTTTTTTTTTACATTACAAGGGCACTGGCCAAGGGCAAACAAAGTGTTGGAAAAAAAAAAATCCCGCTGGTTGCCAGGCCCTGTTAAGAAGAAAGGAGAAAGAGAAAAAACAAAAAAAATCTAAAAGGAGGGTCCAGTTAACGTAAGAGGTGTCTTGACACTCCTCTTTTGAAAGAGTTTAAGTCATAGGCAGGTGGAAATACAGACACAGGTAGAGAGTTCCAGAGTTTACCAGTGTAGGGAATGAAGGAGTGAAGATACTGGTTAACTCTTGCATTAGGAAGATGGACAGAATAGGTCCTCTACAGCATTGCACCTGTTGCAAGTTAGGAGTGGAGTGTAGGTCTCCTGCCTTATCTGGTGCCCAGGGATATGTATATAGAAGAGGTTTAGTCCTTCCAAGATAGCCCTCCTGGCCATTTCACTGTCTGTGAAAGTTATCTTAGTTAGCAGTGGGAGAGCAAGGGAACTTAAACACACTCTTGACCTTGGCCCAGACGTGCTTAGCTCTCACTTCATCGGCAATCTCCTCCTCCGTATGCTCATAAACCAGGTCGTCCAAGCTTGAGCAGATTACCGTGCGCTGGGCACGTAATTCGGGAGGGACAACTGCAGTAAAACCCACTGCAGGCAGCTTTGTGGGCATGCCATTTTGAAAAATGGCATCGTTGTCCTTGTCGGTGTGGGTGAGCACCACGAGTGCATCGTTTGTAGGGATTGCTCTGGCGACCAAGACGTCAGCGGGTAATATGTGCAGTAGCTGCCTACGCACCTCTATATCCTTGGGGCGGGGGTGTTTTATTTTCACTCATCCCATGATGCCTAATGGGCAACATCAATATCAAGGTGACAATGTTCAACAACATCCAGTATAACGGGGTCACTGGTAATTTTACGCTATTCATGCAGGAAACAGTGCAGCCTGCCACCCTCAAAACATGTACTTGCCTGTGATATTACTGGGGCTGCCTGCTGCGGTCGCCCTGGCCCTTGGCGTTTTTTGGGTCCGCATCATGTTGAGCAGAAGGCTGTCGTGGAGCAGCCCTGGGGCCAAACCTCAGTTGCCCATAGGGGCGGAAACTGGTGTAGAAGCCCTTACCAGCAGACTTGATCCAGTATCCATTAGGGGGTTTACCTGTGAACTTAAAAGGAAAGGCAGGCTTCTTCTGTGAGAACTTCGTCCGAAGTTTTTCAGTTTCCTCGATTTCTCTGGCAGACTGTGACACATCGTCACCAAATAGAAAGCGTGACATAGGCACCTTATCTGAGCACAGATGAGCATATTTATAGTTTATTTCACGTTTCATCACAAAACGCCTGACCAAGTTGTTCCTATGATTTGTGTTGCCCAGCAATGCCAATGCACCATTGATCATGCTTACCTCATGTACCACCTTGGAGTTACCTTCCTGCTCAGCCAAATCATCCAGCGCCACTAAAGATTTGGTAATGATGGTTGAGGCCCGCAGGATGTCCTTATTTACTTCCCTCAGACGGAAGTAAGTTTTTCTGGCGTCCAGCTTAAGGGCCTCCAACACCTGTGAATTGCATTCCACTGGTGCAAGAGCATGTCAGTTATTAGGCCTCTTAACAATCTCGTCCTCACAGATGGCCTTATAGTCCTCCTCTCTCAAACCATTATCAAAGAGAAAATTGACCATCTCTGTGATCAATGTCAGCAGAAACTGTGTCAGTAGGGTCAAATGCCTTGGTGACCTGAATTAAGGCACTATCAGCAGTGGCGGTCGGCACTGACATGTCTTCATCATCACTCACCCTAGCCGAGAAACCCGAAAAGGTGGTAAGAGAGCAAGAAGGCGACAGACCCTGGGCCCCCAGAGTACTGTCCCCAACAGGTGCCAGCGCTGACCCGGCAGAGAGTGGCAGCCGCTGCCTGTCTGCCTTCAAGGTCTCCACCTCCCCTCGCAAGTCAGCCAAAGCATCCAACACAACTGACTAAGGGGGAGGCATGGGAAAAGTGCGGCGGGAGCCACGTGCGTCATCAGCATTGTCCCGCAACCTCACGGAATCATGCTGCCCATACGAGCGTCGAGATGAGTGCCTCCTGCTACTGTCATCCGTGTTGTGAAGGCAAACATCATTTCCAGGGACAGGAGGAGGCCCGCTGTAGGCATGTGAGGAAGGAGGGAAAGGTGACCTAGAGGCAGAGGACGCTTCACCTGACTCCGACATGGCCGCCGCACTGTGATAACAAAAACAAGCCTTAAGCTCGATAAATAGGCCCAACACCAACGAAACTGGTATAACATCCATACAACTCGCTTAAAAAAACGGGTAACGAAATTGAAGGCACTGTACCTGTACAGTAACAAGTAACATAGCCTTACCTGAAAGAAAACAACAAAAAAACAGGGTGTCCGCACGACACACAAAACAGTGTCTGCCCACCGCGGTGATCAGCAAACAACTGCCGGCAGCGCATAACGCACTCTCTCTCATGGGAAATTCATGGGAAATTTCCGTTTTTGCCAGATGACCTTGAGATGCTGGGCTGCCTCTAATATGCAATATTTGCCTTCTCTTTCTTCATTTTTCCCATTTCTCCCCGTAAATCACCAATGGCTTCTTCCATCATTATAGCCCAGGGAGGTGTGTTTACCTCGTCCCTTGAGATGTAGGGAGAAGGGTCAGTGAAAGCTGGCTGGCTCACTCATTCCACCATCACAGACTGACTGCTGCTTAGATTTTTGTCATCACTCCTGACAGAGTTAGTTCTGTGTGTTGAGCTCTCCTGGCAGGAAGAAGAGCTTCTGGACTTGGTTCTTTCGTGAGAACTTGCAAATCCTCTCTGAGAGGATCCCAAATGCTGTTTTTCTGGTGAACCGTCACCATCTGAAGCCATCATGGTAGAGCAATGTGACAGCACCTGCCTCACCAACCTCCCTAACAAAACCATCAGAGTTGTTTGCTCCTGACTGGCAAAGTCTGATTTAAGGGGCACGTACCCACTACTTGATTGGATAACGGGTAAAATGACGCTTGTACAATAAGGTCTCGGTTTACGTCAGAGTTACATTCCTGAAACATGACGTAAGTTGATTTTGTACGTAACTCGAGTTTCCGTAGATTTCAAAGCATATTATTGAGTTTTCAACCATTGTTTATGGTCATTCAGGTAAGTTAAAGGTTATATTGTTATATTATTTACAACTATGTAGGAATATGAAACACAAGCTTGTTTTTGTTGTTGATTAGGGCCGCGAACGCAAAGAACTGCAGATTGCTGAGATGGGTGGACGCCTGAGGCCGCCAGGAGGGTGGGCAGGTCGAACGTTGTGACGCCCAGGGCGGACAGCTGGGAGAGTAGTGCAGTGCGGTGGGAGTAGAAGCGTGGGCAGCGGAGCAGGAAATGCAATAAGAAAGGGCAATAGGGATCAGCAGACAGGCGCAGACGGTGCAAGTGAGCTGCGAGTGTCGTGTGGCCCAGGCGAAGGCTCCGGAGTTGTTATTGTTGTGATGGGTGCGCGAGCCCTCAAGGTCGTCAACCTCCCCGTTGTCATGGTAACGGGCTTCCCATTTTCTTCTTCACTCCCTCACACACAGCTGCTGCCTCCCTTCTCATGTCTTTTAATTATGTCCACTTTTTCTTGTAGCGTAATAGTTTTCCTTTTCTCAGCATCACTGCAGTCACTAAGGAGTTTTCTCTTTGGTGCCATTGAGCAAGATACTAAGAACTTGAGTCAGTAAATGCAGAAGTAGGATAACACTCTTGCCAGGGGCGACGGTGTGGTGGAGCTGAGGCAGGGTGTTATTGTATTCAAGCGTGAGGCGGGCGGTGTGACGGGTAACCACTAGTGACGCCTGGCGGCCAACAATAACAATAAATCCCGCGCTTTACGATTTATAAATTTTCAATTTTTTTAATCTTAAATTGCCTTATAGTGGACTGACGTAACTCGAGACCGACGTAACCCGGGACTTTACTGTAATCTGCTAAACAGGAAAGATATCTGTGAATCCTGAACCAGTCACAGCGAGAAACTGGGCACACATTTTGACAGCATGAGATTACTGAAGCAACGATGGTGAGAGGTGATATGGTGTATCTCATGGGAAAGTGTACTTCAATAGAAAAGGGATTTGCTGAAGTAATATCAAAGTTAGCAGCATTGAAGTAAAAAAAATGTAACAATAAAATTCAGCAATAAAGTGTAACATTAAGAGTGTAATGAATAAGTTATGTTCGGTGATTAAGTAAGAGTTTATGGCAAATGAAAGTAACTGAAAATGCACAAAACAAACTCCTTCCATCTCCTCCGCCTACATCCTCCACTTCCAGCATAATTTTTTCTGCCTAAGAATATACTTTGTGAAATCAGTTAATTTACTGTATTTGAAAGCATATAGGATGCATCGGCATATAAGACACCCCCATTTCAGCATGTCAAATTCAAGAAAAAAGTTTTTTATTATATTTAAGCATATACAGTAAATCCTTGTTATATGGTACATATGCGTTCCTGAAAACCTTACCGCAAATCAAAATTATCGTATACCGAACCCATTATAACATGTAATAATAGGGAATGTGTTCCAGCATTTCAAAAGTCACCCCTACAGAAATGAAAATACAGGCAACCCCCGCTTAACGAATGGGTTACATTCCTAAAAAACATTAGTAAAGCGAATTTTTGTTAAGCGAACCAATTTTAACAAGTTTGACCCCTGACTTGAACTTCCACTGAAAGTAAACAAAGCAAGAGTGCATCATAGTACAATGAAAGGTTTAATGAAAGTAAAAATTATGAAGTTAAACATTTAGGCAGTTTAATTTAAGTCATTATATAAAGTACACTAATGTATGTATGTACATAACTTTATAATGTTGATGATCTTAAATTTATGAAGGGAGGGAGAGTGAAACGGAAAATACACTAACTGGCAACCTGTGGAATGTAAACAAAGGGCGCATCATTGTACCGCATATATGTACATTTCCACAAGGCTTTCCATTTTATCCATTGCAGAGTCATGAGTTCAGGTGGTTCGTTTAGCTTGCAAGGAAGATATGGTCTCACCAGCCTTCTTAATAGAGTCTGCTGACTTGAAAATAATAGAGACAGTAGATGAGTCAAGCCATGGTGGCGAGCAATGCTATTAGTTTTCTTGCCTCCCGTGTCTGTGAATAATATCGAGCTTCACTTCGAGAGTAAGACTTCCTGGTCTTTGTAGCAATGCTAGGCGACATTGCAGGGTGTTTTGGTGGCATGTTGAGCGAGGGAAGACGAGCTGCTGCTGATGCTGTTATTGTTTTGAACTGGGGGGAGTGAGTGGTGTGCTTGTTGTCCACGAGAGGCGCTGGTGTGTTCAAAAGCCTGTCGGCTTGCATGACACGGCGGAGCTTTCAAACTTGGAAAAAATTACCTGGATGAAATTTCGTTAAAGCGAGTTTGGTTTTCGTTAATTGAGCAGATGGTAGTATAAGGAAACATTCGTTTTAGCGAAATTTTGTTGTGTAAACCTTTGTTAAGCTGGGGTTGCCTGTACATGAAAATAGTCATATAAAAAGAAATGTAAAGTACTACGCAAAAGAATTAAACAGAAAATGTTTTTATTTACCTTTCACTCGCCATGTATTCTATCAGATGATGTCCTTCCTGAGGCTAAGGGACAGTAGGGATTTCAGCCCTTACTCATCTTCCACTGAGTGGGCAGACGAGGATAAGATGTCGTCGTCTGCACTGTTGGAAGCAGATGTGGAGGGGCCAGCTGTAGCAGGGTTGGCACGTTTCACTGGTTTGAAGAAAGAGGATATGAAGGAAGGGCCAGCTGTAGAACCATCGGCAGCGGATGTGGAAGGGCCAGCTGTAGCAGGGTCGGCAGGTGTGACAGGGACAGCATGTCTGACTGGCTTGAAGAACAAGTAGATGGAGGACTGTTTGGTTTTTCTTGTTTTTTCATCATAGATTTCTTGATAAATTTTGACACTTTTCTCTACATCATGAGCCATTTTGCTACTCCTGGCAGGACTTGGGTCATGTTCCTTCAGGGTTTCCAGAGCTTTATTGATACCACCGAGACATTCTCTAAGAGTTTTGATGTCCAGGCCATGCACAGATTCTTATTTGTCGTTTCCCTCTGTTTCTGCCTCCTGTGATGCCTTTTCTAGCTCTATAAGTTCACCATGTGAGAGATGTTCAGCATGGCTTTCCAAAAGATCTTGAACATCATCATCATCAACTTCATTGAAGCCAGCTTTATGGCACAGATTTTTTATGTCATTTCTGATTGCACCGATGTCGTCTTCAGCGAAGCCTGGGAAGTCATGTGCGCATTCTGATCATACTTTATTCCACGCCAAATTCATGGTAGACGTCTTCACTTTGTCCCAAGATGACTTGTTGTTATGTAAGGCGTGCTTGATTTTATAGGACTTCCACCATTCTCTGATAGTGGGCTTGCCAGGCCCATGTGTGCCCTTTATCAGTTGCTGCATGATTCGCCACTGGTAGTAGGCTTTAAATGTTTGCCATGATTATTATGAATATATTTGTGCTTACAATAGACCCTTTGATATTCCATTTATTCATCTAATTAGTAATGCATTTAAGTAATATGTAATGCAGTTATAAAAAAGGGGGAGGGGAAGAGATAACAGGCTCCAAGGGTGGTCAAATTAAAGTCAGTACAGTGAGTGGCGGGGAGGTGTGGCGTGCATGACGTCATCACCCCTGCTCCCCCGCATTGGGCCCTCTTGGATGACGTGAGCGGATACTGTATCTGTGAATTTTTCTTACCGTATATCGAATCGAGGGTAGTAATTTCCAAATGCTGTAACTGTGAATTTACCAGATAAATAAGTACCGTGTAACGAGGACTTACTGTACTGTTGAAAACAATGTAGCAGCATATTACATGAGCAGAAAATTTGCTGCAAAAAGCAATGTCATCCATCCTCAAGTTCTGGCCAATGTGGGGCTGGGTAATAAAAGTTATATTTACCTTATGCTCTTCAGTTAGTCTTCTTGCTGCCGCAGACTTGTATACTATATTTAATGGCTCATAAGACTCACCTTTTCTTCCCCAAAAAAGTCTCGGGAAATCAGCCTGCATCCTATCAGGCCAAGGTTCAGGATTGAGGCAGTGGTTGATGGTAATCTATGCCTACATAGACTCTAAAATCAGACATCTTCACACATGTAAATAAAGTGATGATTAGTACTACGCCACAAAACAATTCTTTCTTTCAAGGTAACAATATATAGTAAGCCATACTTACTTATAATTCATGTAGAATCACACCAGTCAGGAAGAATTTGCCTAAATGACCGTACACCATATGAACCAAAACAAAACAAGCGATCGCTGATTGGTGATCTTGATCTTGACACAGCAAGCTTTGCTGTGTTCTTTATAGTGTGATGCTGTTACTCCTTTACATACTATTAAAATTGCACGTATCTTTGAACATTCATATCTTCGATACATGTAAAAAAAATATAATTATTAGCCCTGTAGCCTCTCAGTCATTGCCAATGACATATATAACATAACATAACAATATAACATAACATAACATAAATAATAGGATAACAAAGGGCCACCAGGGCCCATCCAGGTTATCCTGTATCAGTCGCACAGCGACCTCGTCATCAGTACTTAAAGATACACTTACAAGTACACAATACATTATATACTAATTCTAAATATTTGGCCCATTAACAGGGCTAAGTCCTGCAGCGAAATCCTCTACAATCTGTGATCCCCATACATGGGGATCATGTCTTGTTTAACTGTAGTAAATTTCTTATAAAAACTATCATGCAGCGCTATACATAATTATAAATCTAATAAATTTAAGTGCTTATCTAATCTGTTTTTTAAACATTGTCAAACTAGTGCTATTTACAACCCTCTCTGGCAATGCATTCCAGAAGTCTACCACCCTATGACTAAAGAAATATTTCCTTATATCTAACGTGCAGCCTTGCTTTCTAATCTTCCTGCCATGATTTCTAGTCCTATTTCCCTCCTCTAAGGTAAAGAAAGGTCTCACATCTATGTAGTTTGTATCTGAGAACATTTTGAATAACTCTATCATATCCCCTCTTATACATCTCCTCTCAAATGAAAACATGTTTAATTCCTTTAATCTATCTCTATACTCCAGGTGCTTTAATGCTGGTATCATCCTAGTTGCTCTTCTCTGAACTGCTTCTAATATGTTGATATCCTGCCTATAATGGGGTGACCAGGCCTGTATGCAATACTCTAAATGGGGCCTAACATAGGAATTATATAAGCTACGCACCACTTCCTTACTTTTATAACTAACATTTCTATTTATAAAACCCAGGATCCTATTTGCCCTATTTCTTGCTTCTAAACATTGCTTTGAAAATTTCATAGTCCTGTCTATCACTACTCCTAAATCCTTTCCTTCCTCTACTGCCTCTAGCCAATATCCCTCCATCTCAGCTAAAGTTTGTGTTGTCTTTACCTAAATGCATAACCTGACACTTTTAGAACTAAACTCCATCTGCCACCTGTCTGCCCATGCTATCAGCCTGTCCAGGTCTCATTGTATTCTGTAATTGTCCTTTTCACCCTGTACTGCACATGCTATCTTAGTATCATCTGCAAACTTTGATACTTTACTACTAATTCCTATATCTAAATCGTTAATGTACACCAAAAAAGAAGAGGTCCTAGCACTGATCCTTGGGGTACCCCACTAACCACTTCCTTCCACTCAGACATTGCCCCATGTAATACTACTTTCTGTTTCCTATCAGAAAGCCATTCACTAATCCAATCAACTAACCTACCCCCTATCCCATGTAGTCTCAATTTGTACACTAGCCTCCTATGCGGTACCTTATCAAACGCCTTGCTAAAATCTAGATATATAACATCTATGCTATTTCCATCATCTAACTCCTTGGTAATATATTCTAAGATATTGAGCAAATTTGTAAGACAGGACCTCCCTGATCTAAAGCCATGTTGGGTATCTCTAATTAATCTATTCTCATTTAAATGCTCCCAAATACTACCCTTAATGATTTTCTCTAGTGTCTTACATACTATACTAGTTAAACTGATTGGTCTATAATGATTCGCATCATCCTTCCTACCTTTTTTAAATATTGGAGTTACATTAGCTAACTTCCAGTCCTGAGGTATCTCAGCAAACCTAAGTGATCTTTCAAAGATTAACTTAAGTGCTTCAGAAATACTGTCTACACCCTCCCTAAATACTCTGGCATGTAGCTTATCAGGACCACTAGCTTTCCTATTGTCTAGTTCAAGAATAAATTTCCTAATAATTCCCGGTTTTATATCAATATTTTCTAAAGCTCTTAAACTACTCGTCGCACTGTTTGTAACAGGATTTCCTATTCTTTCCCTAGTAAATACTGAAGAAAATTGTTCATTCAATAATTCTACTATGTCTTCATTTTGATCCACTACTACACCATCTTTTCTGAGTGGTCTAATCCTATCCTTATTTCTTTTATCACTGACCTTGTAATAACTATATAATTTTTTGGGATCTTTACTCCCAGCTCTAGCTAGTTTTATCTCTGCCTGCCTTTTACTTTTTTATAACCTTACTCAAATCATCTCTGACCTGTCTGTACCTAATCAAATCTACATCTTCCCCACTTTTCTGCAACTCTCTGTATGCCCTCTTCTTCTCTCTGATCTGCCTACCTATCTCGTGAGTCCACCATAATGGCTTCCTGTTTCTCTGCCTTATATCTTTGTAAGGGATACACTGCATCACTATACCCTTTACTACAATCTTAAAAATATCCCACATCTCCTGTGCAGTTTTATTTCCAAAACTATCTTCCCAGTTTACCTCTCCTAATAACTGACGTAACCTACCATAATTGCCTTTCTGATAGTTTGGGACTCTAGTCTTATTCACTATATTATCCCTACTGGAATTAATGATAAATCTAATTATATGATGGTCACTGTTTGCTAAAGTCTCTCCTACCTCAACTTCCTTTAAACAATGCTCAATATTTGTCAGTACTATGTCTAAAACCTTCCTCCCCCTAGTAGGTTTATCTACCATCTGCACTAAATAGTTATCCTGAAAACTTTCCATAAACTTATTTTCACTAGCATCTCCTACCATCCTCTCCCAGTTTACTGACTTAAGATTAAAATCCCCTAAGATAATTGTCTGACTAGTACACCCCCTATTTATCTCATCTACCATAAGGTTGTCTACATCTGTTGACTGGTTAGGTGGTCTATAAAAGCTCCTACTCTAATAACCTTACTTTTGTTTACTCTAACATCCAGCCATAAGGACTCTACTCTGTTATCTACCTTAATACCATTAACCTGACTGGAAATGAAGGATTTTTACATAAATAACTACTCCTCCACCTATCCTACCAATTCTCTGGTGTAAATACATAATGTATCCATCTACTTCATATTCTTTCCTATTTTCCTAAACTTTTCCTCATTTACCCATGCCTCTGTGACACATACAACATCTAAGTCCTCCTCAACTATATAACTAGATAACTCATCCTTCTTGTTCCTAAGACTCCTGGCATTTACATAAAAACATTTAAGTCCTGCTACCTTCCTAGATGCTGTCTCCTTATTTGGAATCCTAATCTTATTCTCTCCTATTTGCACCTGGAAATCTTTCCTAATCTTTTCACTATCTCTGTTTATCCTATCTAATTTATGTCTAACATCTTTCTTCTGGAATGCATTTGCTACCTCACCCCCTTCACTCCATCCCAACTCTCCCCTCCAGACACCCACTCAGCACATCCACACCCTTCCTACTCAGGTGCACACCATCCCTAGCATACAAATCCCTTCGCCCGTAGAACCTATCCCATACATCCACAAAGCTGACACCCACATCCTTACACAATTATTAAGGAATAATGAGTGAAAAAGATATTCCATCCAAATGCAGACATGAGAATAGAGAAGGGGCTGATGATGACTATGTTGGTGAGGGAGAACGCGTATTCGAAGGGTTCGATACGACGACTACTTCACTACTTAAGAGAGTATCAAATATTGAATGTAAACTAGATAAACTGATAAAGGAGAAGATGGAAATGAAAGAGAATGAAGAACAGGAAATGGAGTTTATAAGACTGAGAGAAAGGATAAGAAAAGTGGAAGAAGATGAAGCTAGGCTAAGAGCGGAAAACGAAGAACTAAAAAAGGAAGTAGCTAACTACAAAAAGCAAATGGAAGAAGGACTCGGTAAAGCCGAGAAAGAAAAGGAGAAGCTGAAAGATCTAGTAAACAAGGAAGAGGAAAGAGTACAGAACGTGATTAAAAAAGAAGTACAAGCATGGCGAGTCCAAGATAAGAAAGATAAGGCCGATTTTCAGGAGGTGATTCAAGAACAACTTAAAGAAAAAGAAGAAAATATGACAAACAAAATGATAGGAGTCCTCAAGACAAAAGAAAATCTAGTTAGAGAAATTGCAGAAAAAAAGAAGAGTGTAGTCGTATTTGGAATAAAAGAAAAAAATATATAATATAGACCAAAAAGGGAAAAAGAAGAAATGAAATCAGTCAAAGACCTACTGAAGAATCTTAATGACGAAGATAGGCAGAACTTGGAAGAGGAAGTAGAAGAAATAAACAGAATGGGACCATATCAAGAAGGAAAGACGAGACCAATTAAAATACTACTAAAATCACAAGCAGCAACAGAAGAAGTATTATATAGAACAACAAAACTTAGAGAAACAGAAGGCTGCAAGGATATCTATATAAAGAAAAATAGAAATGAGGAAGAAAGGAAGAGATACAATGAACTGGCAGCAGCAGTAAGGGAAAAGAATAATGAAAGGTCAGAAGAGGAGAAGAAGGCATTTTTTTGGAGAATTCTAGGAGACAGGATAAGGAAATGGTATATAAACGAGAAGGAAGAGAAAAAACAAGTTTAACTAAAAATGATAAAGGCAAAAGACTAAAAATGATGTATATGAACATAGACCGGGTTTTATCAAGTAAATTAGAATTAAGAGATTACATAAGGAAAGAAAATCCAGATTTTGTATACCTGGCTGAAACAAAACTAAATGAGGCAATCATAATAGATTTAGATAATAGGTATAATGTATGGAGAAGAGACAGAGTGGGTAAAGGAGGAGGAGGAGTCATGATAATGTTAAGGAAGGAGATAGTGATAAATGAAATGGAATGTGGGGAAGGAAAAGCAGAAGTATTGTATATTAAGATGCATATTAATAAAAAAGAGATAACAATCATTGTAACATATGTGCCACCAAAAATAAATTCATGGACCAATCAAGAATATAAAGACATGATAGATGACACAATAAGGAGTCTAATGAGAATCATTAAAGAAAGGAGAAAAGTGATATTAGTAGGAGATTTCAACTGTAAAGAAGTGGACTGGGAAAATTATGAAAGTGGTATGGGGGAAGAAGCCTGGGAGAAAGATTCTTGAACCTAATGATAGACAATATGATGGACCAGAGAGTAAAGGAATGCACAAGATTCAGAGGAAACGACTAGCGGCGAGATTGGACCTAGTTTTACAAGGGTATACAAATGAATGACGATATAAGATATAAGTGCCCATTGGGAAAGAGTGACCATGCAATATTAGAAATAGATATAGAAGAAGGAAAGGAAGATAGAGACGATTCATACAAAGGAGACCGATTAAATTACAGAAAGGCTGATATTGAGAATCTCAAGAACTATTTTAATAACGTAGACTGGGAGGAAATGGAAAACTCAGAGACAATGCAAGACAAATATAACTTATTTTTGGAAATATACAAAACAGGAGTCAGGCAATATGTCCCAAAATATAGACCAAAAGAAGAAGGAAAGAAAGATTGGTTTAATGCAAGGTGTGCTAGGGCAAAGGAGAAAAGAGATGGAGCATGGAAAAGGTGGAGGAGAAATAGGAATCCAACAAACAAGGAAAACTTCAAGGCAGCGAGAAATGAATATGTTAAAGTGAGGAAGGAAGAGGAAAAGAACTTCGAAAAAGATATTGTCGAAAAATGTAAGGAGCAACCAAAATTGTTCTATAGATTCATAAATGGAAAAATTAGGCAAAAAGAAACAATAGAAAGGTTAAAAGGAGAGAACGGGATGGTGGAAGACCCAAAAAGTATGGCAGAACTATTAAATAAAAAATTCCAGGAGGTCTTTACTGAAATAAAAGAGTTAATGAAGGAACTGGATGAAGAGAAGGCAATGGGACCGGATGAAGTCTCGGCAGAATACTGAAAGAATGTAGGGAAGAACTAGCAAGTCCTATATACAACATCATAAAATGCTCAATAGAAAATGGAACAGTGCCAGTAGAATGGAACAGAGCTGAGGTGGTTCCCATATATAATAGCGGAAGGAAAGATGAACCTTTAAATTACAGACCGGTATCACTAACTAGTGTAATATGCAAGATGTGTGAAAGAATAATAAAGAAACAATGGATCGAGTTCCTTGAAGACAACAAATTAATATCAAATAGCCAATTTGGTTTTAGAAAAGAACGTTCTTGTGTAACTAATTTATTGAGTTTCTATTCTAGAATAGTTGATAGAGTACAAGAGAGAGGATGGGTTGACTGCATCTATTTGGATTTAAAAAGGTGTTTGACAAAGTGGCACATGCAAGATTACTGTGGAAGTTAGAGGAGAAAGGTGGCTTAAAAGGAAGCACATTGAGATGGATAGAAAATTATTTGAGGGGAGAGAAATAAGGACGGTAATTAAAGATATGAAGTCCAAGTGGAGAGCAGTAGAAAGCGGAGTGCCACAGGGGTCAGTATTGGCACCAGTACTTTTCCTCATTTATATTAACGACATGCCAGAAGGAGTGAACAGCTACATAAATTTGTTTTGGATGATACGAAACTGTGCAGAGTTATAAAGCAAAAGGAGGATTGTGAAATACTGCAAGAAGACCTAAATAAGATCTGGGAATGGAGTAAGAAGTGGGAAATGGAATTCAATGTGAACAAAAGCCATGTCATGGAAATGGGAAAGAGTGAAAGACGACCTGTGGGAATCTATAAGATGGGAGATGGAGTAGAACTGGAGAAAGTAAAAAAGGAAAAGGACTTAGGATTGACGATGGAAGAAAACAATCAACCAGTTAGCCATATTGATAGAATTTTTAGAGAAACATATAATTTGCTGAGGAATATTGGAGTAGCATTTCACTACATGGACAAAGAAATGATGAAGAAATTGATAAATACTATAATAAGACCCAGATTGGAATATGCAGGAGTAGTGTGGACCCCTCATAAAAAGAAACACATAAGGAAATTGGAGAGGCTACAAAAAATGGCTACAAGAATGGTCCCAGAACTTGAAGGGATGACATATGAGGAGAGACTAAAGGCTATGGATCTACCAACCTTGGAACAAATAAGGGAGAGAGGAGACCTGATACAAGTCTATAAATTGATCAACGGAATGGACCAAGTGGATAATGAGAAACTGATCCTGAGAGAAGAATATGACATCTGAAGCACAAGATCGCATAGTAAAAAACTGAGAAAGGGAAGATGTCTGAGAGATATTAAAATATATAGTTTCCCGCAGAGATGTATTGAGACGTGGAACAGTTTAGATGAAGAAGTAGTGTCTGCAACGAGTGTGCACACTTTTAAAGTAAGATTGGATAAGTGTAGATATGGAGACGGGGCCACACGAGCATAAAGCCCAGGCCCTGTAAAACTACAACTAGGTAAATACAACTAGGTAAATACATCCCTTTTACCTGATCATTCACACCAATGGCCCTAGACAACCATTCCCTGCTAACATACACACGAGGCAAGATTCCTGACACTACACACCTCCTACCACTCTCCCTTATCTTGCCTAACATTTCCCGAAATCTTGCCACTAACTCCTCCGACCCACCTGCTCTGACATCGTTCCTACCTACGTGCAAAACTACTACACCCTCCCTCTCCATCCCCCCAACTCTCTTCTGCACCTCCTCACTCACTGCCTTCACACCTGCACCAGGCATACACACGTTCGTCCTCCTATCCCTGTCTTTCCCACAGAAAGTGCTATCTAAGTATCTAACCTGAGAGTCACCCACCACACACACCTGAGGTGTGCTAGGCACAACCCTCCTCCTCCTCTCCTCTATTCTCTCCTTTCACTCACCACAACCACTTCATTCACTCCACTCTCACTCTCACTCTCCCCCTCCAACAAACTGAACCTATTTTCACACTCAACAGGTTTAGTCCTATCCTCCCTAACTGCCTCCGCTTTCCTTCCCCTCGCAACCTGCCATCTCTGCCCATCCTGTCTACTATCTTTCCCAGTCTGGCTTGCCTGCTCCCTCTTTCCCTTTCTGCTCTTCCCGACAGAGGGCCAAGCCACCCTGTCGCCCTCAGAAGGTCCAACCTTCGGCCTAACACTGATCTCCTGCCTAATTTTTTCCACTGCCTCCCCAAGCCTCTTAACCTCATCCTTCAACTCAAAGATGAGAACTTCGTTTGTATTTTTCCCCTCACTTAGCTTTCTCATTTCCTCTCGCAATTCTCGGTGCTCAAGAGAAAGAACTAAATTCTCGCTCTTGAGCCTACACACCATACAGTCAGAAAAGTCAATGACCTTCCTGTCATGCCCACACATCTCACACACAACAAACTCGCCCAATCCCACCTCAACACTCTTTCATGCACTCAATCACACTCTGATATACCTCAGTAGCTACCGCCATACTAATTTACAATCTGTTAACTCAAACAAATAAAAGTACTTGGTGACGGCGGGGTGGGGGAACCGCGGTGGTGGGGGGCCTAAGTGAGGCCAACTAATCCTCTTTCAAGGTCAACTTGACGGTTACAAGCCTAGTCTCCTCGCTCTACCAAAATACTTTTAACTCACAAACACTGATTCTAACCACTATTTCACTCTAATCTAACACTTGCAGTACACACTTTCACTTCACTAACACTCAAAAGCACCACACACAGACACCAAGCACAAACACCACTCGCTAACTATAAAACCAACAGCCAAAAACAGAGCGCACACACAACACGTCCACTCGCCACCGCAGCCATATGCCAGGTACATGTTTACATCTCACATCAGGAGTACGTAGGCTACTAGCAAATATTAAAGTTTTCAGATGCAAAGTATTGGGATCTACTAATGATCTAAATGCATGTGAGACCCTTTAAATATTGGGTGAAATCTTTCACTTCATATTTAGAGCTTAAATCTACTCATTTATCTTTTTTTTTTTTCATTTCAATGTCTGCCAAAATTGCGTGCATCTTATGTGCCCTGCATCTTGTGAGCCATCAAATACGGTAATTTTTTCTGTAGGTGATGGCCTAAACGCCCTTGCTGCTGCTCTATTGCCATGCTTCTTGGCATGATCTACCACTTGTAGTTTGTAGGAGACTGTGTACATTAATCTTTTCCTCTTGCTGTCATAATGATGAGGGTGTTGATGTGTTTTGTTATGATTGGATCAAATTGGATGTAGAGTTAGTGGATAGCCTTTACAACGGCTCCCTTGATGTTGTTTTCGTATTTTTGTTGTTGCTGGTTTATCTATTTTCTTCTTTTATTCATGATCCACTTTTATGTATTTCTTTTCTTTCACTATCAATTTTATGATCATGAACTTGCTGTACTCCTCACCATCAGATGGCATCGAGTCAGGGTTCAAATCAGTTGATGTTTATAAATATGCATCACAACCTCGTAGGTTAAATTGCTTTAATTTTTACAATAATTTGTTTTGAAAGTTAGGATACTGGTAATAATAACAATACCAATAATAAGATAAAGATGCAGGCAGTTATGGTAGCAAAAGTTACTGATCTTGAGATAGGTTAGTGAGTGTCAGGGGAGAAGATTAGCCTATAGGAGGTCTTAACTTCACATATTAGACACGGTGATTTTTTTAACCAAATTTTGGGTAAAAGGCTTCGTCCTATATGCCGTCAAATATGGTAATTACATTTTCAAGTGTTAAGTTTTTTTTAATGTTTTATACAACATTTAGTTATTTATATATACCTTTTTCTGATCTAGAACACATCAAATTAAAAATATAGTGGTACCTCGTAATAACAGACCTCTCAGTGATGGACTTCGCTCAATAACGATCTGGTCAAATTTTTGTTTGGAATGACATTTTTCCCCTCAAATCTATAGTTCCTGCATGGCCGCGCAGATGAATACACACGATATGATAAACAAGCCAAAAGAAGCCTATGTTTATCTACTCCTACATGCTAGATAACATTTTAACTTGTTTTGTTCATCTACAATTTGCAAAATGTGTAATGAGGTGGAGAGTGACAACTACTTGCCTGTGGGGGTCACTAGAGTGAACTCATGGCAAATTGTGATTCCAAGTTGGTTGGACCTGTGGGCTGCTGATGTGAATTGCTAGTTATGAATTTCAGTATGAATGTTGTTGGGCAAGTAAGGATAATGACACTGTCAGAGAGAGAGAGAGAGAGAGAGAGAGAGAGAGCGCTGCGGTTGACAAAAAAAGTGCAGACGACAAACATAAACAAACTCCCCAGTCACTTGATTTTTGCCTTTATTTACCAGTGTTTGGAGGTCTACAATTTCATTTCTTTCTTCTTTTAACTTAGGGTAATTTAGCATGAAGTGGGCTAAGTTTTCTTTTCCTAGATAACATTAAAAGTAGTAACAACACAGCTGCTTCTCCAGTCTGAACACTCTCTCTCTCTCTCTCTCTCTCTCTCTCTCTCTCTCTCTCTCTCTCTCTCTCTCTCTCTCTCTCTCTCTCTCTCTCTCTCTCTCTCTCTCTCTCTCTCTCTCTCTCTCTCTCTCTCTCTCTCTCTCTCTCTCTACACATAGCAGCTTACTGTCTTAGATTGGCTGTGAGGGTGGCCATATGGTGAACTTACAGCAGTACAATAGTATATAGCTTGACTGCATATGTAAGGTGCAAGGTGTCAACACTCAATAGGGTGCTCAGATGCTGCCACAATTAAAATAGAGAAATACTTTTCTATAGAGAATATGCCTTGATTTTTACCTCAGTGACGATGTGAAACAAAAATTAGAGTGGTTTTCAGAAACAATTTTGGAAACATCAATTTATATAAAAGCAGAGGGAGAGAAAGAAAGACAGAGACAGGGTAAGCAGGTGGAGCGGAGTTAGAGAGAGAAAGCCAGCCCTTGATCTATGGAGAGGTGGCAATAGTGTGAAGGTAATCTACTCTGATCCTGACGATTCCTTGTCATGTCACAATTCAATAGTGGTGGCCTATTTATGGAACTTGGAGGGGCACTCTGTCAAAGTCTCTGCCGGGTTTGGCTGGAGACATTCTCCAGTGATGCGAGTACAACTTGGCCTCTGTTTGCCCCAGATTCATGCTGGGATGGCGCAATGCAGTAGTGGACATCCTCAGTCACAAATGTGTTGGGTCAAAGTGGACCCTATATGCAGTAGTGTGCAGGCAGGTCTTCCAGGTGTGGGCTGCATCACAGGTGAATCTGTTTGCAACTGCCTTAAATCATCAGTTACATCTGTATGTGTCTCCACTGCCAGACCCGGGAGCTTGGAAAAAGGACACGTTTGCCTTTCCATGGGAGGGCTTTGATCTGTACACCTTTCCTCCCTTCTCTCTGATTTGTTGGGCGCTGGTTTGGATTAGAGGGTCTGCTTGTGTTTGCGTGACTCTGATTGTCCTGTGGTGGCATCAGGCAGACTGGTTTCCTCTGCTTCCGATTCTGGTAGTGGACCATCCTTGAGTGTTGCCTTGATGGGCCTCTCTGCTCTGCCAGCCTCATCTCCACCTCTTTCACAAGTCTCCAGGGGCACTTCACCTTCACTTGTGGAGACTCCAGCCTCTCTTCCAAAAGAGAGGCTTTTCGTTGAAGGCTGCTAGATTTATGGCCCATCTGGTCAGACAATCCTCGGCCAGAGTTTATCGGGCAAATTAGTCTGTCTTCTGTGGTTGGTGTGTATCGAGGGGTTGTCATCCTCTCTTGGCCTCTGTGATGGACTTAGCAGACTTTTTCCTTTTTTTTTCTTTTTCTTTGGCTATTGTTCAGCCTTGGCCCCCTTTTCCAGTAGGCTGGCATGGATATCTCACAGGATTTGGATCTGTCAGCTCTGTTTCGGGGATTTGCAAATTCGACTCCTCCCCATTCACCACGTATTCCTACTTGGGATTTAGCCTTAGTTTTATGTTCATTAATTAAAAAGTCCCCTTATGAGCCTCTGCATTTGGCTTCGTTGAGGGACGTAGCACTAAAATTTTTTTTTTTTGGCTTTAGCATTTGGTCATCAAGTTAGCAAAGTGCGTGGGCTTTCAAAGGAAGTTTGTCACTCTAAGGGTTGGTCTTCTATGACTTTTTCTTTAGCCCCTGATTTTCTAGCGAAGACTCAACTTGCAGGTGATGAGTCTCAGTCTAACTTCACCATTCTTGCTCTTACTGAATTCGTTGGCAACTCAGAAGAAGACAGCCTTTTATGCCCAGTCAGAGCTGTCAGGGAGTACATGCAATCCCTGCTTAACGAATGGGTTACATTCCTAAAAAAACGCTCATTAAGCCAATTTTCGTTAAGCGAACCAATTATAACAAGTTTAATCCTCGACTTGAACTTCCATTGAGAGTAAACAAAGTGAGATTGCATTATAGTACAGTGAAAGGTTTAATGAAAGTAAAAATTATGAAGTTAAACATTTAAGGAGTTTAATTTAAGTCATTATAATGTTCACTAATGTATGTATGTAAATAACTTTATAATGTTGATGATCTTAAATTTATGAAGGGAAGGAAAGTGGAGTGGGAAAGACACTAACTGGCAACCTGTGGAATGTAAACAAAGGGTGCATCATTGTATCGCATACAAAACTTATGTACTACATTTCCACAAGGCTTTCCATTTTATCCATTGCAGAGTCACGAGTTCAGGTGGTTCTTTTAGTTTGCAAGGAAGATATGATCTCACCAGCCCTCTTAATAAAGTCTGCTGACTTGAAAATAGTAGAGACAGTAGATGGAGTCAAGCCATGGTGGCGAGCAATGCTATTAGTTTTCTTGCCTCTCTCGTGTCTGTGAATAATATCCAGCTTCACTTTGAGAGTAAGAGACTTCCTGGTCTTCTTAGCAATGCTAGGCGACATTGCAGAGCGTTTTGGTGGCATGTTGAGCGAGGAAAGACGAGCTGTTGCTAACGCTGTTATTGTTTTGAACTAGGGAAGTGAGTGGTGCGCATTTTGTCAATGAGAGGCACTGGTGTATTCAAAAGCCTGTCGGCTTGCATGATATGGCAGGGCTTTCAAACTTGGAAAACATTACCTGGATAAAATTTTGTTACAGCGAGTTTGGTGTTCATTAAAGCAGATGGTAGTAAAAGGAAATGTTCTGTGTAGCGAAATTTTGTTGTGTGAACGTTCGTTAAGCAGGGGTTGCCTGTACTTTCATGGGACCAGGGATTGTCATCCTAGATGCTCCTGCCTTTTTGTGACTTACCGAGCTTCGGCATATGGTGCATCACCATACTATTTCTCACTGGATATGTCAGGTTATCCAACGTGCACATGCGGATGTTTCTGAGGAGGACATGCACTTGGTTTGGGTGAAGGCACATTAAGTTAGAGCAGTGGTGATGAGTGCCTTCTTCAAGAAGATTCGGAATGCAGGTAACTCGATTTATGCGATAGATGCGTTCCAAGAGGCATTGCGTATATCAAAATTCGCGTAAACCAAACATGTAATTCTCATAAAAAACAATAGATAATAGGGGGGATGTGGAATGTGGTCCAAAAAAAATTTGTACTAAATACAGGCAACCCCCGTTTAACGAAGGTTCACACAACGAAATTTCGCTACAACGAAGGTTTAATTTTACTACCATCTGCTCGTTTAACGAACACCAAACTCGCTTTAACGAAGTTTTTATCCAGGTAATTTTTTTCCAAATTTGAAATTCAGCCTCACCATATCACGCAAGCTGACAGGCTTTTGAATACACCAGGAGCTGCTGGTACTAAGGCCTGCCCCAGGAAAAAACCTGGGACACCTATAGAATGAAAATCAAGATTAAGATCAAGCCTTTCGTGGACAACACACGCAACACTCACTCCCCAGTCAAAACATAACAGCGTCAGCAGCAGCTTGTCTTCCCTAGCTCAACTTACCACCAAAATGCCCTGCAATTGCCTTAGTGTTCATAAGAAGACCAGGAAGTCTCTTACTCTCTAAGTGAAGCTAGATATTATTCACAGACACGAGAGAGGCCAGAAAACTATAGCAGTGCTGGCCACTATCTTGACTCCATATTATACTGTCTCTATTTTCAAGTCAGCAGACTCTATTAAGAAGGCTGGTGAGACCGTATCTTTCTTGCAAGCTAAAAGAACCACCTGAACTCATGACTCTACAATGGATAAAATGGAAAGCCTTGTGGAAATGTGGTACATAAGTTTTGTATGCAGTACAATGATCGACTTTGTTTACATTCCACAGGTTGCTGGTTAGTGTCTTTCCCGTTTCACTCTTCCTCCCTTCATAAAGTTAAGATCATCAACATTATAAAGTTACATACATACATACATTAGTTTACATTATAATGACTTAAATTAAACTACCTAAATGTTTAACTTCATAATTTTTACTTTCATTAAACCTTTTACTGTACTATGATGCACTCTCGCTTTGCTTACTCTCAATGGAAGTTCAAATCAGGGGTTAAACTTGTTATAATCGGTTCACTTAACGAAGTTTCGCTTAACGAAGTGTTTTTTAGGAACGTAACCCCTTCGTTAAACGGGAGTTGCCTGTACTCTATTTATTTGGTTGAATTAACATGTTTTTATTGTTTACCATTCTAAATACTAGAAGTGTATTTAAAGTAAAGGGAAAAACAAGAAATAATAACAGAAAGCAAAAAATAATAAGAGAAAACAACAAAACAAAGATTACGTAAACACAACACTCACTGTGTCACTGCCTTCACCACTCACACCACAGTCAGTCACCATCTTCCTCTGAGCTTTTCCATTTGGCTAAATTAAAATGTTTTTTATTTACCATTCTAAATACTTGAAGTGTATTTAAAGTAAAGGGAAAAGTAAGAAATAAGAGAAAGCAAAAAATGATAAGAGAAAACAACAAAACAAAGAATACATAAACACAACACTCACTGCGTCACTGCCTTCACCACTCACACCACAGTCAGTCACCGTCTTCCTCTAAGCTTTACCACTTTATCAAAAATCCACTTTTCAAAAATAACCCCACATGCAGAAGATGAAGGACATTTTGGGGCCATCTTAATAAATTATAGGCAGATTGAAGAGATTCCGTCAGTACTCAGTGCTGGCAGACTGCAAATGAGGCACAAGAAGAGCGGAGCTCTCACCTATCGGCCAGCTGCAGAACTCCCTGGCGCGCAGTTTGAAATTGCGTCTGGCGCTCAGTTTGAAAATGCGGTAGGGCCAAATCATAAGCAAACTGATCGTGTAAATTAAATTAATTATAATGCTTCTTCGGTCGCGTTATAACAAAAACGCGTAAATCAGACACATGTAAATCGAGTTACCTGTATTCCTGCCATTCTTCAGGCAGGAACCTGGAAGAGTATGTCCACTTTTATTTCTTTTTATCATAGGGATACCTTTTCTTTGGGCCCTGTTGAGTTGGCTCTGAAGGTAATTCAATAATTTTTTTTTGGGTTCTTTATACATATGGTTCTATGTACATATTGTCCTCTGTGGGGTTTGGGGTCATTGGACTTTTCTCATGGGGGAGATTTGTGATGCTCCTCTCACTCCTCTGGTTTTGTTCCTCTGTCTTGGGATACAGGTGCTGCAACCTCATCAGGATATGGCCTCCGCCTTGTAAGGTTTGTGTTTGTAAGGGTGTGTGTCTTTGGGAGCGGAATTTGTTTTTAGGGGTGAGGTCATCCTCCTTCTTATACTTGGGATTCAGTTCTTAAGCAATAATTAATAATTATGGGTAGTAGTATGTGTAATAACAAATGGGACTTTTTAATGTAAAATGCATTTTTATCTACATACTTACCCATAATTATTAATTATAATTGAGTTTCACTTCCTCCCTCCTGTCTATGACCTATTAGGCTTGAGGCAAATGAGAAAATCAGCCTGATGGATGATATCTGGGAGTAGAAAACGGGCTAGGTGTCTTTTCTAAGAAAACGAGAAAGGGCACCAAGTATTTCTTTCATTTCTTTTTCTTGAGCTGTTAGACATGGTGTAAGTTTGCTGTGGGAATGGGGATTTAAGCAGTTATTAATAATTAAGGGTAAGTATGTAGATAAAAATGGATTTTACATTAAAATATCTTATTTTAGTGCTCTTACCTGAGAGACACATGTTTTTGGCTAATGGTGGAAAATGGTAGAGGAGGAATGGAGGAAAGGATGCAGACACCATTCACACGTAAACATTAAACATAGATTAAAAATACACTCTCTTTAGACAATTTAAAAGATCAATAAATAGTGTGAAAATGATGAAAGAATAATCACAGTGCATGAGATCCGCAGGAAACCTGTAGATACCAGCTCAGCTAAGGCTGAACTGATGCGCCGAGTCACTGACTATAGTGGCAACATCCCCAAGCGTGACACATATCTCAAAATTTTGCTCATGTCGCAAAATATAAAAACAAACAAATCATAGCTTGTATCTCAAAAAACTTGTATCTCAAGGTACCACTGCATTAGTAGTATTGGCAGAAAATCAGTTAATACTAATACTGATACTGGTAGTCCTTAAATGGGCCAATACCAATACATCAGTACATACAATACTCGAACTTAATTTGTTCCAAATGGCTGTTTGAGTATCAAGAAGTTCAACTATTGATATCTATAAATCAGGTAATTCATTCTAATCTTAGCAAACCTCAAGTTTATATATATATATATATATATATATATATATATATATATATATATATATATATATATATATATATATACAGTAAAGTCCCGGGTTACGTTGGTCTTGAGTTACGTCAAACTCGTAGTTACGTCAGTCCACTATAAGGCAATTTAAGATTTAAAAAATTGAAAATTTATAAATCGTAAAGCGCGGGATTTATTGTTATTGTTGGTGGTTACCCGTCACGCCCCCCACCTCACGCTTGAATACAATAACACCTTGCCTCAGTTCCACCACACCGTCGTCCCTGGCAAGAGTGTTATCCTACTTCTGCGTTTACTGACTCAAGTTCTTAGTATCTTGCTCAATGGCACCAAAGAGAAAACTCCTTAGTGACAGCAGTGATGCTAAGAAAAGGAAAACCATTACGCTACAAGAAAAAGAGGACGTAATTAAAGACATGAGAAGGGAGGCAGCAGCTGTGTGTGAGGGAGTGAAGAAGTGTGGGTTAGTCAGTAGCTAGTGTCTGTACGACAACGTGCAGCCTGGCATCATCTTACGCCAGGCTACACGGTAGGAGCTTCCGCGCTAGCTAGGGAGAGACGCGCTGTACACCCTCTTCTGTATTTGGGGAAATATACCGGACTTCTGTTACTCGTGTGTTTCCCTCGCACCTCTATCACTCCCAAAGAACCTTCTACAGTGGCTAGACCACAAGAACAAACATGGCGCAGTGAGTATCGAGTGATATGTGCTGTCGAGTGTCTTGGTGAAGCCGGTAGCGTCTGTGTACCCCAGCCCGCCACTTGGATCTACACTCCAGGACCTCTACAGTCTACCCAGCGACTACAGTGGACCTACAGTGACTTGTGGAGTGCAGTGCAGTGGTACTAGTGCCGTGGACAGTGCAGTGCAGTGATATTTGTGCGTAGTGTTGCCTCGCTCTTATGGTACCTATGCTTAAGGGTGAGACTCGCACGCACTCGCCACGCTAGAGCGGCGAGCGTCACGTATTCCCCTCGTCACTGCTCGGGGACCACTGCCGCGCTCCTTGGCATGCCGCAGGGCTGCTGCCTTGCGCTGCCGGGCGTACGGATCTCCCCTCACCGCCACACCACCCATTTGCATCTGCACGTATTTCCTTCCACAGTGATTGTTTCGTTGCTTACAGACTCCGAGGAGTGGATCCGGTCTACAGGCACGATTCATGTCACCGCGTGGAAAGAGACATGGGAAGACAGTCTCATCAACACCAGAAAAGTCTGAGACAACCATGGCTGCACCACCACCGTCAGACTTACTCACCCTTCTACAGTACATGGAAGAGAGGGACGAAAAACGCCGGCAGGAGGACGAGAAACGACGGCAGGAGGAACAGGAACTGCGCAAACAGGAGGCAGCTATCAGACAGGACGAGTTTGCTGCCCTTCTCTCAGCATTCAGTAAGGGTATGAGCTCTGCAGTGTCTACAGCTGGGGCGGGCGCGGTGTCATCCAGCCCCCACCCTCCCGCCCTCCTCGCCCCGTCTTCCCCCGCCACCCAGGCCGCCACACTCACACGCCAAAGCTGTCATCTCACCGCCTCCTCCTCTACAGCCTGACGTGCCTTACCAGGTTTTTCGAGAATGGAGCAGACGATGGCGCGACTACGCAGTGATGACGGACCTGACTACTTTGCCTCTCAGTAAACGTCACATTCAACTGAGAGCCTGCCTGAGCCCAGAGGTACTACACACCCTTCACTATCGCCTTCAGATTCCTCAAGACGACTCAACACCGATAGAAGACCTGCTGACCACGCTTGATAGTTACTTCAAGGCTCAGACCAATGAAGCCTTACGGCGACGAGAACTGTTCAGCTGCCGTCAGAGTGTTGGAGAGCAGTTTAATGAGTTCTTTGTGAGAGTCAAGAATCTAGTAGAGGCTGTGGATGTGTGTAAAGGGGGCAACACGGACTGCGAAGAAATGCAGATGAAACAAGTGATACTCATGGGAGTGATTGACCAGGAGTTAGTGCAGGAACTCATTGGCATCATCCCTACACACTCACTTGATAAAGTTGTGCAACACTGCTACGCATTTGAGGCCGCCAGACGCACAGCCAACGCCATCACTTCTCCTGCACAAGCCCTCTGTGCTGTGTCAAGGTACAAGAAGGACAAGAAGGCAAGGCAGCACGCCTCTGCACCGACTCAACCTCTCTCAGACGCATGTGACAGCTGCGGACGCCCACATGCTAAAGGAGAATGCTCAGCAGCACTAGTTATCTGTAGCAACTGTGGTAAACAGGGCCATCGAGTACGGATGCCACGGTGCCCTGCCATCAACGCTACATGCAAATGCTGTGGAAAACAAGGTCATTTTGACAGGTGTTGTCGCTCATCCAAACCTGCAGCATCCTCCTCGGCCCTCGCCAAGTGTAACAAGTCACCAGGACCGTACCCGAGGAACAAGAACAAGTACCCCAGTGTTCGCCATATTATGGACAACACACACACCCCATCTGAGACTTCTCCGTTTGTAGTCGTCGAGATTAGTCATGTCAAGGGGACAGGTGTACTTACCTTGTTGCCGGACACGGGTGCTGACACAACCATCATTGGAGCAGACCACCTTAACGACATTGGCCTGACACTTGCTGACCTCCACTCATCTCCACAGAGGCCAACGTACAGCGCTGATGGATCACCCATGCAGCCTGTCATCGGTTCTGTACAGGTGAAGATGACGGTCAAAGGACACAGCATTGAGGAGTGGATTCATGTGTATCCAGACATACCTGTCCCTTTGCTGTCTTACAGGGCATGCAGGGACCTAGCCCTCATCCCTGAGCGGTTCCCTGCCCCTATTGCACAGGTGACACACGCCGCTGTGAGAAATGGAGACACCGAGACTGTTGACGAAACCAACAGAGTACTGGAGATCACAGCAGGCGATGACGTCTCCGTTCCCCATGCTTTCCTGCCACACCTGCCTTTCAACAGTAACACTACTCCTGAACAGGCCAAGTCATACTTCTTGGAAGAGTATGCTGATGTACTTGTCAAGAAAGAGGATCTGCAGACGATGCCGCTCCGCCCCATGGTGGGGCCCCCGATGCGTATCCACTTGCGGGATGATGCTCAGCCGTTCGCTATACATACCCCACGGCAGATCCCTTTGGCATACCAAGATGACGTCAAGCAGGAACTACACAGCATGGAGGCTCAAGGAATCATTGCTCCAGCTGGTGATGCTCCCTCACAGTGGTGCCACCCACTTGTTGCGGTGCCCAAACCCAAGGGAGGAGTACGCATTACCACAGACCTATCTAAACTGAACAGTCAAGTCTCACGGCCCGCCCACCCGTCTCCCACGCCCTTCAGTGCCATCAGGAGTGTCAAGCCAGGTACCAAGTACTTCACTACCGTTGATGCTCTTCACGGGTACTGGCAGCTGGAGCTTGCGGCAGAGGATCAACACTTGACAACCTTTATAACGCCCTACGGTCGCTACAAGTACCTACGGGCCCTATGGGATTCGCTGCGACTGGTGATGATTTCTGCCGCAAAGGAGATGTAGCTCTTCAGGGATCACAAATTGCGTCAAGGTTGTCGACGACGTTCTCCTGTACGACGAGGAACTCCTGCCCCACTTGTCTCGAGTCAACGAAGTTCTCGCACGATGCCGGGCCAGTGGAATCACCCTGAATGCGGAGAAATTCGCCCTTGCAAGACCCGCAGTTACGTTCTGTGGATTTGTGCTCTCAACAGAAGGGATATCTGCAGACCCTGAGAAAGTACGGGCCATCGCTGAGTTCGCCACACCAGCCAACATCACTGACTTGAGATCCTTCATGGGACTAGTCAACCAGTTGACAGAGTTCTCCCCTGAAATCTCGACAGCAGCACAGCCACTACGCCCACTTATGAGTCCTAGGCGTGCCTTTACATGGACCGTGGACCACGACACTGCATTCCAACGGGTGAAGAAGGCACTGGCCAGTCCTCCAGTATTGGCCGTGTTCGACCCGCAGTTGCCCACCATCCTTCAGACGGACGCATCCAGACTCTATGGTGTCGGCTACGCCCTGCTACAAGATCATGGAGGAGGCCACCTCCGGCTGGTACAGTGTGGCTCACGTTTCTTGACAGACACAGAAACACGTTACGCCACAATCGAACTCGAAATGTTAGCCACAGTTTGGGCGATGCATAAGTGTGGATATTATCTCAAAGGACTTCAGACATTTGCACATGTTACAGACCACCGCCCACTCATCCCCATACTTAACAGCTACACCTTGGATGCAGTCGAGAATCCCAGGCTACAAAGGCTGAAAGAAAAACTGTCACCATTCATCTTCACTGCTCGTTGGTGTGCCGGCAAGAAACTCTGTATTCCTGATGCCTTGTCCCGCCATCCTGTCAGCAGCCCTACAGATGAAGACGACATGTTAGTTGACGTCTCAGCTCATGCAGCAGTCACCGTACGAGCGATATATTCCCTCGCCTCATCTGACGACTCGCAGCCAGCCACATCAGACGTCCAACTCGAAGAACTCCAGCAGGCAGCACGCACCGATGAGACCTACATCAGGCTCCTGAACTGCGTACGCAATGGGTTCCCCTGTCATCGCTACGACCTACACTCCACTCTACTCGACTACTGGAAGATCCGTGATGAGCTGTACTGTGATGGCGATCTAGTCCTATACGGTCCGCGCATCGTAGTACCTGCAGCGTCCCGCAAGTCTGTGTTGCGACGCCTGCATGATAGCCATCGCGGAGCTGAAGCCACCAAGCGCCGAGCTCAGCAAACAGTGTTTTGGCCCGGGATCAATTCAGACATCACCAATGTTGTCCGTGCCTGTGACGCCTGCCAGATGCTCCTTCCCAGTCAACAGCGTGAAGTATACAGGAATGATGACAAGCCGACGCGACCTTACGAGTCCATCTCGGCTGACTATTTTCAAGTCGCAGGGAAATCTTTCCTTGTCATAGTTGACCGACTGTCTGGCTGGCCTGATGTCTACCCATGTGGCAGCAACACTACTACTGCCGCCACGATAGATCACTTCAGCAAGTACTTCAGCGACCACGGTGCCCCAGTCCGCCTACGCACCGACGGAGGTCCACAGTTTGCTGCCAAGGCGTTCTCGGACTTCCTACTACGCTGGAAGGTCCAACACATCCTCACTTCACCGCATCATCCCCAGTCCAATGGTCATGCAGAAGCCGCTGTTAAGTCGTTGAAGCACCTTATCCTCAAGGTGGCGCCTTCAGGCAACATCAGGACCGAAGTCTTCGACCGCGGACTGTTAGAGATGAGGAACACCCTAACCACTCTGGACGTTCTCCGGCACAGATTCTTTTGGCCACTCTCTTCGCACTTGTGTCCCTGCCCACCCGAATTCCTTTCGGCCAGAATGGCAGCCAAACGCTGAAGAGTGTGAAATGCGTGCCACCCAGCGAGATTTCGACGTCCAGTGTCACTACAACAATCGGGCCCGTCAGCTTCCAGTCCTGCCCCTTCACCAACGCGTACGCATCCAGGACCCAGTGTCGCACAGATGGTACCAGACAGGGACAGTGGAGGCACAACCAAGGCCCCGCCAGTATGACATCCGCCTCCCCAGTGGCCGCACCATCCAACGCAACAGGATTCACCTACGCCCAGTGCCGCCCGGAGACGGAGACCCAGCACCTGCCCCTGCCGCTGATGATGCAGTACCCCAGGCTCCTCCTGGCCCTAGACGTTCCGAGCGACTACGTCAACGCCGGGACACGCCAGCATGAAGCTCAAGACGTCGCTATGAGCTCCAAGGGGGGAGGGAGGTGTGGGTTAGTCAGTAGCTAGTGTCTGTGCGACAACGTGCAGCCTGGCATCATCTTACGCCAGGCTACACGGTAGGAGCTTCCCGCGCTAGCTAGGGGAGAGACGCGCTGTACACCCTCTTCTGTATTTGGGGAAATATACCGGACTTCTGTTACTCGTGTGTTTCCCTCGCACCTCTATCACTCCCAAAGAACCTTCTACAGTGGCTAGACCACAAGAACAAACACTGTTACGTACAAAATCGACTTACGTCATGTTTCAGGAATGTAACTCTGACGTAAACCGAGACCTTACTGTATGTATATATATATATATATATATATATATATATATATATATATATATATATATATATATATATATATATATATATATATATATATATATATATATATATATTTTTTTATTTTTTTTTTTTATTGATTTTTTTTACAATTTTGATTTGTACATACCGTAAGTGAAGGCTGGTGATGGATAACTTAGGAGAGTAAGGGAGAAGGGTGTGGAGGAGGAGGGAGGTCATGGGATGACCAGTCACTATCCATGAAAAGTCATTGTAATTTTTCTCCTGGTGTGATTCTTGTGAATCCACTAATGGAGTGCTGTGGCTCACTAATACTTGCACTCTCATCAAATTCCTTATTTTCATCACTAATAAGCCTCTTTGGTGCCATTGTAAGTTTCTAAATGAAAAACTACCGACAGAACGCAGAAGAATGTTGTTTTCTCAATACTGTGGCAGGACTAGGAATACGCACCTGCATCTGGTGTACTGTTATTACGGTATTACTGGCATTACCAGTAATATGGTATCAGAACGGTACAGTGATGGCTGTGAGAAGAGGTTTGTATACAACCAGATGTGCGGCCGTTTGATTACTAGATATTTTCACAATTAATAAGGCTTTGGTGTTAATGTAAATTTATAAATGAAAAACTACAGATTGCATGCAGGAGAATGTTATCCTGATGACTGGCAGCACAAGACACAACTGGCTGACGGAGGAGAGGGAGATGCCAGGGAGCCTTTGTTTACAACCACGTGTGTGGACGTTCGACTATCAGGCATTTTTTTTCTGACATTCGAGTAATGGGTATCCACTGTATATCTCTATATGTTTGTGGGAGAAGGAGCAAGGGGAGGAGGAGGGTATGAGAAAACTATTCTAGATTATCATATCTCAATTTTATTGTGGTGATTGGTGCATTAGAGATATATTGGCGTACAAACTATCTGTGGATGCAGTATAGAAGTATGAGAAAGCCTAGGAGTAGGGTGGTGTGTGCAATCACAAACTCAAACTGACGCCACTAAACAAATACCTACAAGGTTTTCCATACAGTTTTGCCATACTCTTGGCTTTTTATTTATTTATTTTTTTTTTTCTAAATAAAACTCAGTATATTCAACATTAATTATCAGTCAGAAAAATTGTGGAGTTTCATGCCTTCTGAAGTTTTGGATTATGAACTTTTGGACTTTTACTGGATGGTGTATACATCACGTATGGAGAATCAAATGTTTTTTTTATCTTATCAACTCCACTCCTCTGATTAAATGTTTTCAGCCCCTTTCTCACCCATTCAGTGATGCAGTTCTTACTATCTTCTATCCCTATTTTCATGACAACTGCTCCTCTGATCTTGCTAATTGTATGATTTCCCTCCTCCCAGTCTTGCTGCACAAGACTCGTCTTTGTCTTCTTGGTGTTTTGTTGGGGCTGTGCATGCTGTGTGTCACAGCCTCTAGTGCCCCAAAGGTGCAGTATGCAGTGGTTATGTTTTTAGGTTAAATGTGGTGGAGCTGGTTTGTTTTTTCTAGGAAGGTCCTGGTGAGGTTGAGTCTTGAAAGCCAGATTGGGATATGTGGAGCCACCCAGGGGGTCAGTCAGTGTTTGCCTGTGTGGTTGAAGAGCCGATACTGAGTGGAGGAGGGCCACGCGGTGTTAGTGGTGACGAGGTCAGTGCAGTAGCAGGCGTTCTTGGGTGTCAGGCTGTGTAGAGTACCAAGGACAGTGGGGAGAATTGGTCATGCCCAGCCTGTGCAGGTGGGCATTGAGGTGGGTGTGGCCAATTCTCAGTCTGGTGACTGCTGTGTCCAGTGCCCGGTTGGGGGAATAGGTCCACCAGTGGTGTCATGTGTCCTGTCTGATGTGTCCCAGTGAGGTGTGCTGTAAGGCATCAGTCAACGTTGTGTCCCAATGTTGCCTGCAGGCTGTCTTGAGGTCAGTTAGGAAGTCAATCTGGTAAGTGGCTAAGTCAATAGGGGAGGGATGTGTGTGTGCCCCTGCTGCTGCCCTGTCGACCATTGTGTTTCCCATGACACCGACATGGGAGGGCACCCACTGAAGGTGGATATTGTGTCCTAGGGAGGTCAGGTGGAGGATGAGGTGATGGATGATGAGGGTGAAGTTTGGAGGGCAGAGAGAGAGTTTGAGAAGAGGGCTATTTAACAAGGAACAGCAAGGGTGGTGGCAAAATAAAGGCCCTCTTTGATGGCAAACAGTTCTGCTGTAATGATGGAGGCAGTGGCAAGGGACCTGGCGGGGATGTAAATGGCTGCACCGACGGATGGAGGGTTAGTGAGGCGGGAGCTGGTGGTGTAGATGTGGAAGTGGTTGTGGTACTGTGAGTGGAGGAGTGAGGTGAATAGGGTCCTGCCCTGCACTAGGCAGCCGGGTTTGGACCATTGTGTAGATGTCTGAAGGGACAGAGAGACTGAGGAAGAGAGAGGGTACCAAGGGCCCAGAGAAGTTTTTTCAAGAATGAGGAAAGGGGGAGGAGTAACCCAGAGAGTTGCAAAGAAGGAGAAGGCTCTGTCTACAAAGGGTGTGTGGGCTTGATATGGCAAGGGGTCATGAAGTGGCTCCCTGCTGTGCCAAAGGAGGAGGGAGCGGAGGGCATGACACCTAGGGGAGGAGGCAAGGTGGGTGTAGGTCCAGACAAGGAAGGTGGAGCATCTGTATGATAGAGAGGGGAGGAAGCCTCTGCCTGAATGGGGCAGACTGGGGAGAACTTAAATGCTCCCTGTGCGATATGGAATGCTGAATTTTGAATGACGTCCAATTTACGGAGAAGTAATTGTGAGGCCATCCCATATATTTCTTCTTAGTCTCATCCCTCTTCTGTCCACCTCCCTAACTCCCTAATGCAAGAGTTAACCAGTATTTTCAGTCATTCATCCTTATCTCTGGTAAACTCTGGAGCTCCCTGCTTGCTTCTGTATTTCCACCTTTCTATGATGAACACATTTAAGAGGGAAGTTTCAAGACATTTATCTCATGCATGCATTTGGGTAAGTCTTTTGATCTTGTTTGGGGTCTGGCTCCTCAGTGGGCCTTTTTTTTTTTTTTTTTTTCCAATCACAGTTTTTGTTGCCAGACAGTTCCCATCTTACATAGAAAAGTAAAAATAAAGTGAATAGAATTAACATGTTGGTTTAGGATCAAGAGAATGATTTAGCTGTCCCACCCAAATATTAATAATTAATATGGATATGTAATTATCTTTTCAATGGTACTTGTAAAAGTGTGGTTTCTCTTAAAACAAGATTGGTGGGATTTTTTTGTGTGTTTTCATTATTTATTCATATAAAGTAGATAATGAAACAACAGAAACCTCAAACCAGGTCGTATAAAATGAAAACATGTTTATTATTTTTTTCCAAGAGTGCCATTAATAGTAACATGATCTGCAGCAGCATTTCTTAATCTTTTCTAACCTCATTACTCAAATGTAGTCAAGTCTATGAAGTCCAGAGGGTACAGCTGCAATATTACTATGAAGATAGCATAAATTGTTAATTTTCCAGAATGCCAGTAACAAGGAAAAACAATAAATGTAATGCTCTGCCTCAATATTTACTGAAATACTTTAATAGCTGAAAAGAGATTGAAGAATATCAGATAAAAGTAGACTTATTCAAAAGTTTTTTATTTTTATTTTTTTTTATTTTTTTTATTTTGAGGGACACCTGACATTATAATATTACTATGTATGCAGCATTTTTCATCACTCCCTAAAATTGATTTTGGTCCCTCTCTGTTTGCTAACATCCCACGTTAAGAAATGTGGAAACCTCAACCTCCATTATGAAATGCATCCATACAATGGAATTGCTTCACATGGGTGCACTCAGCCTCTTGGAGGGAACTTCTGTATTATTGATCAATGATGGCTTTTGAAAGGAAAATCTCTCCAAAACAAGAGTAGACTTACTCCTTATCAGAGGAGAGCAATGTTTTGCTCTGAACACATGCATGTTCACCTCCATAAAAGGAAATAAGGACATTGAATGAAATAATGATGACTTTTAAATTGGCTGATCATTTTTATCTAGAATTCCAAACTTTTATAACTTCCAAAATCTGCAAATTTTCCAGTGTTGACTTTTTCAATAATTTGTTCACATTTCAAACCCAGCATGATATAAAAGCAGTATTATAATAGATGAATAGGTAAGTGTTATGAGCATCAATTGAATGTAATGTATCTTCACTTTATTTTCAAACAGTGAAACGGAGGAAGAGAGTAACTTCCATTTGCTGCATCGCAGTGCTCGCCCGAGTCCTGGTCCTCACCTCAGTAGGCATCATAGGAGGCTGCCACTACAACAGCAACAGCAGCACCACCAACAACAACACCATTGTAATCATCAGTATCAACAACAGCAACAACAACATTCATATAGCTTGCCTGCTACCCCTAGAGTAAATGGCAGTTCAAATCCTTCAGGTCTTAATGGCAACCTCTTTCCTTTGGGCACATCTCCTTCATATAGTGCCATCCCTTGCATCTTGGCAGCACAAGCAGCTGACCAAGGCAACCATGTCATGTCACCAAGCACTAGCCATTATATTACTTGTAACACTGGAGAAAGCCAACTTGAGAACTCTGCTTTCATGGGGTCTCAAGATTCTAAATTGTCTGGTGTGATAGACTACAGCAGCCTTCCTCTCCCAGAGGGAAATCAGGAACCAATTAAGAGGAATAGAGACATTAGCCGACATATGAGTGAGCCATGCATTACTGAAGCCCAGAGATATTCTGGAGGACTGTTCAACTCCCCAAGAAGAAGAGGGACAAAGCATAGATCTAAGGGAGGCTGCCTTGTAGGACCCAAAGAAAGTGGAGTTATGGACAATATTAAAGAAAGTGGACAGAGTGAAGGGGAAACAGAGGAGAGCAGTGCATTAGAGGTACAGTGGAGATTTATTCAGACCTTAGTGTCAGAACTAAATGTGACTAAAGCCAGTAATCGAAAACTAATGGCAGATTTGCACCAGGCCAAGATGGAAATACAGGTCTTGAAAGCTTCCTTGGACTCTTACATCGAGGGAGGTCTGCAGCCTGGGACAATAACTGGTAAATCAAATGGCATTGTCTGTAGTAGTATTAGTTTGTCTTCATGCGTTAATCCATTTAGTACATCCTACGTTTTTTTTCTTCAATGAAACACAGGTGTCTGAGGCAACTAACAGTAGCCCCATTTCTGTTTTCTTCTACTTTCTTTATCCTCATTTTTGTTCCAAAATTGGATGTTACATCTATGTGTGCTACAGCTTGACCTGCTCTCATACCCATGCTTTTGAATCTTCTGAGTTTTTTCACCATCTGGCTACAAGTCACTCTGTAATAATTTTATCTGTGCTGTCTACTTCTCACCTAACTCCTCTGGAGACTTCAATGTTCACCACCAGTTTTGGCTTTGGCTATCCTTTCTCTTCACTGACCATCCTGGTGAACTAGCCTTCAACTTTGCTATCTTTCATGACCTAGAGTAGTGGTTTCCAAACTTTTTTGGATTGCTGCCCTCTTGGCTATCTCTCACACCACTGGACCCCCCTACCCACAAAAACACAAACAACTGAATACAACTATTAGTAACTTAAGACTAAAACAGCTTTACTATCTGTTAGCTTTTGTCTGACTGACTGACTGACTGACTGTTCCCACCAATTCTTAAGTTTGTACATGATCACTTCACATCCAGTGCAGAGGCGGGACATTATATAATTATGAATATAAGGGTACAGTAATCACAGTCATATAGTTTTAAGATTGTTTGGTTGTTCATGTAATGGACATTAATAATAATAGTATGTCTTTAGATTCATTCATGCTGAAATTTGAAATTCTCAGTCCCAGAATATTTTTGTATTGGTTGTGATGTCCTATTGGTGGCCCTCTTTCTGGCCCCTTTTTCCTTATTGCCCCTCTGGATGCTTCCAGAGCCTACAGGGTATAGCCCTGACTTAAGCAACTGGTGCAACACCCTACTTTTATCCTTGATCTTTTCCTAACTTCTAATCCTTCTACTTATATTGTCATCCTATCTTCTCCATTGGGCTCCTCCAATCACATTTTTATTTCTGTATCTTGTCCTATTTCTCCAAACATCACTCTGGATCCTTTGAAGAGGAGGTGCCTTAGGCATTTCATCTATGCCAGTTAAGGGAACCTGAGGAGATACGGTGGTACCTCATGATAACGGACACTTTAGGGGTAAGGGGTTGTCTGTTACTGAAAACGGTTTGTCTGCAAGACCCTTAACCCCCTTCCTTTCCCTTTTTCAGTAATTTATTCTTTTAATAATGAAAAAAAAAATTGAACATTCAAACCAACTTATTCTATGCTTAGTGCTGAAATGAAATAGATAATCATTATTTAAGAAGTGTATTGTAATAAAAATTTGTCTTACAAACAGTGGTGAATTATAGATATAGCTTCCCCTGTTATGTAATGGCCGATTTCCATGTGGTGCAGTGACATACTTAACAATCATTTAATAGTGTATGAAGGACCTTGCTGAGGTGAGGAAAGAAGGGAGGAAGACAAGGGATCATCAGTATCAGAGTAGAGTACCCTCACACTATTTCCACCTCTCAACAGATCATGGGCTTTTCTTCTTTCTTTAATACCACTTCACTTCCTTACCTTTTGTCTCTGTCTTTCTTTCTCTCCCTCTATTTTTACATAGTATTATATAGTTTCTATATACAGTGGTACTTTGATATACGATCGCCCTAAGATACAATTTTTTTGATATACGACGAAAAATTTTATATCATTTACGCCTTGAAATATGACAATATTTTTAAGATATGATTAGCCGTCGGTAGGTGTCGCAGCGATCGCTCGGCTACCAGCGTCCATCCGAACATTCAGCCCACATTGTGTATCGTTGTTCATACTTTGTGCATGTATGTGTCTGCTCCTCGGCAGTGTGTATTTTTTATTAAGTTTTGTGAACTCAAGATCAGGGGTCCCATAAGTAAAAGTTTGGCGAGAAACACACAAAATAGCCTGTATTCACATACTGATTACACTTAGAAATTAAATAAACGAATGAGTACAAATGGTTTTCTGCCCACAAGCAACTCTCCTCTTTGCAATGCAAAAAACCAGAAGTCTCTAGATGTCATGGTTACCAAAATATCACAGGTTGAATGAGGTAGTATCATCGGTTTACGTGGTCTTGCGTCCAATCGGGTTCAGCGGCCTTGGCTAGAGCGCGAGAAAATGGGCCCCTTGTATCCTCTCTCTCTCTCTCTCTCTCTCTCTCTCTCTCTCTCTCTCTCTCTCTCTCTCTCTCTCTCTCTCTCGCTCCTGTTCTGATACCACTCTCATTCAAAAGTTGTCTCCCCGTAACATGGTAAGAGACCCAAGGTATAAAAGTAAGGCACGCGGGAGAGGTGGCGGAATCAGACACAATGAAATCACTGTTGATCACTCCTACCATTTATCGTTGGTGACACAGTGACATAGAGCATATGTTTATTCCTGATGAGTGTTGCCAGCTCACAAGCAAAGAAAATGGGAAGAAAATAGCCAAAATATAGCCATAAAAAGCCTAAACGTCTATCGACGTGCCCCGTGCCTTACGTGATGAATGCCTATCGATGAGTCCTGAGTTTTGCGGGTCAAGTTGTTATTTTGAGCAATATACAGTAAGTCCCCGAATTTAGCGAAATCCAGCTTAGCGAAACCCTTATTTAACTGTCTGGAAAAAGGCCAGGCCCTCAAGTTTAGCGATTTTCTCTCATATTTAGCGAATGTACCGTGCTACACTGTCCCACCTCCCGCTCGCTCTGAGCCAATTGTCCCGCCTCCCGCTCGCTCTGAGCCAATCGCGTGTCTGTTTAGCTGTGACATCAGCCCCACAGTGCCTCTGGCATTCCCGCTCGACACGAGCTATTGTGTGTCTTAATCCAGCGTGTGAACTCATTTTTTGTGCTCCCATCCTCGCTATTACCATGGCCTCCACTAGTGGTTCGGGGGGTGCTGATTCTTGTGAAGGTGGCGATGTTGCAGCTGTAAATGGGGACTCGAAATGGGGACTTTTGGCGGACGAAAGACTGATTGGTATTTTTCCCTATTTAAAGTAGCATTCAAATTTGGCGAAATTCCAATTTAGCGATGGTTTCGGCAGACTAATAGGATCGCTAAATGTGGGGGCTTACTATAGTTAATTTATATCATGCATACAATAAACATTGTTATTATCTTATATTAAATCTGTATTTTGTTGGTATTTTTAAGCATATTTTTTTTTTTTCGGGTGGGGGGTAAATTCATATCACAAGAATGAATTAATTGTATTTCAATTAATTTCTATGGGAAAAATTTATTTGATATACGATTTTTTTGATATACAGTCATACCTCGCATAGTCATACCTTGCCCAACACGACAGTTATGTTTCTGAGCTCATCGTGCACAGCGAGATTCGTCTTGGGGGAATAATAGGCCCTATGGGAAAATAGGGGTTACGTTCCCAGATTTTCCCCCCAAAAAACTCTTTTTTTTTTACCAAAAAGACTGAATAAAAAACAATAAATGAAGTACTAAACACACATTTTATTTAACTACAGTACTAGTACAGTAATACTCCGCTTAACGAACAGGATAGGGGGTGTCAAAGCTGATCATAGAGTGGAAATTCGTTAAGCGGACGTAATTTTCCCATAGAAAATAATGGAAATAGGGGGGATGCGTTCTGGACTGATCCCCAACATACCACATGGGTAAAAACAGATATATATATATATATATATATATATATATATATATATATATATATATATATATATATATATATATATATATATATATATTTCTATTAGCTTTTTACAAGCCTTGTCCCCAAGAAAGGATTGTTTTGTAATGCAAAAAGTGAAATCTTACATGGAATGCCAAAAAATAAAGCAAAGATGATGAGATTGGCCACAGACGGCGGAGACTCCGGCAACTTGGCGCTTCTTCTTCTTCTTGTGACCTTTTTAGCTTAGCGTGTTTTCTTTCACCACGATATTACATTTGTTTCCACTCCTCTATTGCCTGCTATAATGGATAGCATATCTTAGTATTCATATACGCTCATGCCATGAGGATAACCTGGACTCCGTGACAGTGAGTGATAGTGAATTACTAATGAAATACCGCGGTATTTCATTAGTAATTCACTATCACTCACTGCCACGGAGTCCAAGTTATCCTCATGGCATGAGCGTATATGAATACTAAGATATGCTATCCATTATAGCAGGCAATAGAGGAGTGAAAACAAATTTAATATCGTGGTGAAAGAAAACGCACCAAGCTAAAAAGGTCACATGAAGAAGAAGAAGCGGCCAAATCGCCGGAGTCTCCACCATCTGTGGCCGATCTCATCATCTCTGCTTTATTTTTTGGTATTCCATTAAGATTTCACTTTATGCATTACAAAACAATCCTTTCTTGGGGGCAAGGCTTGTAAAAAAGCTAATAGAAATGTTGTTTTATGAACATATATGCATATAATTTATAAGACAGTAACACAGGACCAGCGGGAGATTCAAATGGGGACCAAATCGTGCAATCGCGAGTCAAAGTCGTCCTCGGCGAAATATGGTATATTTTACCGATTCGTGTATACGCGAGATTCGTGTTCGGCGAGGTATGACTGTACAACGATCATTACGGAACGAATTAAAATCGTATGTCGAAGTACCACTTTAGTGTGTTTCCAGAATTATTTATGAAATCCTTCTAATTTATGTTTCACATTGTCATTGAGGTAATAATCAAAGTGTGTTCTTTATAGAAAAGTCTTCCCCATCATAAACGTGTCATCTGAGCACCCTGCCTTACACCTTACATATGCAGTCTCACTATAGACCAGGGGTATTCAATTAAAAGTCACTGAGGTCCAGTTCTTAAAATTTCCCCCAAGTAAAAGGTCCGAACGGAAGTCCAGCTTGTGTCTTATAGCCGTTCCCTATGTCGACATTTTCATATGGATTCAACAGTATTTATTGTCTATTTTCAATGCAGGAAATGTTTAAAGAAAAATATATATATATTTCTATTAGCTTTTTACAAGCCTTGCCCCCAAGAAAGGATTGTTTTGTAATGCATAAAGTTAAATCTTACATGAAACGCCATAAAATAAAGCAGAGATAATGAGATCGGCCACAGACAGCGGAGATTCCGGCGACTTGGCTGCTTCTTCTTCTTCTTCTGACCTTTTTAGCTTGGCGTGTTGTCTTTCAACACGATATTAAATTTGTTTTCACTCCTCTATTGCCTGCTATAATGGATATCATATCTTAGTATTCATATACGCTCATGCCATGAGGATAACCTGGACTCTGTGGTAGTGAGTGATAGTGAATTACTAATGAAATACTGCAGTAGCCAAGCTGAAAAGGTCACAAGAAGAAGAAGCGGCCAAGTCGACGGAGTCTCTGCCGTCTGTGGCCGATCTCATCATCTCTGCTTTATTTTTTGGTATTCCATGTAAGATTTCACTTTATGCATTACAAAACAATCCTTTCTTGGGGGCAAGGTTTGTAAAAAGCTAATAGAAATGTTGTTTTGTGAACATAATGCATATATAAGACAGTAACACCACCTCCAGAGGTGGTGTTCCCAGCAATCTCGTCACCGTCCCTCCAAGTGTTCATGGAAGCCATTTCACGGCAGGAGGTTGCTCTGAGCTTGTTTAAGAATCTTGGATCCAGCTCCAGGAGCGCTAGAGACAGGCGGGGAGCAAAACAATCACAGCAAAGCTGCCGCGTTCGGTTTCTCACCCGGCAAATTCAAACCCAGAAAATTCGCTAAAACGGATGTGGTTGTATGTTATGTGGACTTTTTGGTCTAACTTTATATAGTATGTTAAACTGGAAATTCGTTAGATGAACATTTGTTAAGCGAAGTATTAGTGTACTTATAATATGTAGTGTCTTTTTCTTTTCCTGTTTAGCACATTATTTCATATATCTGAGTTTACATTTTCAAGACATGAAAGTGCAAAAGTTCCTACTTGTACATCAAAATTAAATACCTGAAAGGAAAGAGAGAGAGAGAGAGAGAGAGAGCATGAGCATGCGTGTTGTGTTATCGGAGTTTTGGGGTGGTATTTCTTAGCGCCGGGTTCTGCCACAGGTTCGGGGAGAATTTTTTTATATGCAATAACTTTGCTTTCAGAGGTCATAACATGTTAAAAACTACATTGTTGTACTCAGAATAACAAAGAGAAATATGCTTTTATAAGGAAAAAAAAAACTTTTTTTCATTTTTGACAGGTGTGATTTTTTTCCAGCTGTAACAGATGGAAAGTAAATCATCTCTCCATATTTTAAGGGTTAAGAGGCTTGCCCATTTGCCTTGCCGCTCTCCGGGATTCGAACCCGGACTCTCTTGGTTGTGAGCCGACCGTGCTGTGTGTGTGTGTATTTACCTAGTTGTAGGTAAATACAAATGGTGTGTGTGTGTGTGTGTGTGTGTGTGTATTTACCTAGTTGTTGTAGTTTTACAGGGCCTGGGCTTTATGCTCGTGTGGTCCCGTCTCCATATCTACACTTATCCAATTTTTCTTTAAAACTATGTACACTCTTTGCTGATACCACTTCCTCACTCAAACTGTTCCAAGTCTCAACACATCTTTGCGGGAAACTAAATTTTTTAACATCTCTCAGACATCGTCCCTTCCTTAGTTTCTTACTATGCGATCTTGTGCTTCTAAAGTCATATTCTTCTCTCAGGATCAGTTTCTCATTATCCACTTCATCCATTCCGTTAATCAATTTATAAACTTGTATCAGATCCCTCTCTCTTCTCTGCTCCAAGGTTGGTAGATCCATTGCCTTTAGTCTCTCCTCATATGCCATCCCTTTAAATTCTGGAACCATTCTTGTAGCCATTTTTGTAGTCTCTCTAATTTTCTTATGTGTTTCTTTTATGGGAGTCCACACAACTCCTGCATATTCCAATCTAGGTCTTATTTTAGTACTTATCAATTTCTTCATCATTTCCTTGTCCATATAGTGAAATGCTACTCCAATATTCCTTAGCAAATTATACGTGTCTCTGAAAATTCTATCAATATGGCTAACCGGTTGATTATTTTCTTCCATTGTCACTCCCAAGTCCTTTTCCTTTTTTACTTTTTCTAGTTCTACTCCATCTCCCATCTTATAGATTCCCACTGGTCGTCTTTCACTTTTTCCCATTTCCATGACATGGCTTTTGTCCACATTGAATTCCATCTCCCATTTTTTGCTCCATTTCCAGATCTTGTTTAAGTCTTCCTGTAGTATTTCACAATTCTCTTTTTGTTTAATGACTCTGCACAGTTTCGCATCGTGTGTGTGTGTGTGTGTGTGTGTGTTTCACTGTTTGATCTGCTGCAGTCTCTGATGAGACAGCCAGACGTTACCCTACGGAATGAGCTCAGAGCTCATTATTTCCGATCTTCGGATAGGCCTGAGACCAGGCACACACCACACACCGGGACAACAAGGTCACAACTCCTCGATTTACATCCCGTACCTACTCACTGCTAGGTGAACAGGGGCTACACGTGAAAGGAGACACGCCCAAATATCTCCACCCGCCCGGGGAATCGAACCTCGGTCCTCTGGCTTGTGAAGCCAGCGCTATAACCACTGAGCTGCCGTGTGTGTGTGTGTGTATATTCACCTAGTTGTATTCACCTAGTTGTAATTTTACAGGGCCTGGGTATCATACTCGTGTGGCCCAGTCTCCATATCTACACACATCCAACTTTCCTTTAAAACTATGCACACTCCTCGCTGACACCACCTCCTCACTCAAACCATTCCACACCTCCACACATCTTCGTGGGAAACTATATTTTTTCACATCCTTCAAGCATATTCCCTTGGCTATCTTTTTACTCTGCGATCTCGTAGTTCTATTTAAGTTTTCCTCTCTCAACATCATTTGCTCATTATCCACTTCATCCAGTCTGTTCAACAGTTTATAAACCTGTATTAAATCTCCTCTTTCTCTTCTTTGTTCCAAGGTAAGCAAATTAATTTCTTTTAATCTCTCCTCATAGGTCATTTCTGCCAATTCCGGAACCATTTTGTTGCCATTCTCTGCAATCTCTCCAACTTCCTTATATGCTTCTTTTTATAAGGGGACCAAACCACTCCAGCATATTCCAATCTTGGTCTAATTACCGTACTAATTAATTTCTTCATCATATCTTTATCCATATAATGGAAGGCTAATCCAATATTTCTTATCAAATTATACGTTTCTCCAAACATCTTATCAATATGAGCCTCAAACTGCCCATGGTCTTGTATTATCACTCCCAAATCCTTTTCCTTTTCCACCTTTTTCAACACTACTTCTTCACCCATCTTATATGACCCTCTTGGCCGTCTTCCACTCTTCCCATCTCCATCACATGACTTTTGCTCAGATTAAATTCCATTTGCCACCTCTTGCTCCACTCCCAAATCTTATCCAGATCTGCCTGTAAAATTTCACAATCTTCTTCACTCTTCACACACCTACACAACTTCGCATCATCCGCAAACAAATTAATATAACTGTTTACTCCCTCTGGCATGTCATTAATATATACAAGGAAAAGTATTGGTGCCAGCACTGAGCCTTGTGGGACTCCACTCTCCACCACCAACCAGTCCGACTTTGCATCCCTTATTACCGTTCTCATCTCCCTCCATCTCAAGTAGTTTTCCATCCACTTTAACACTTTTCCTTTCAGTCCTCCATAAATCTCTAATTTCCATAGCAGTCTCATGTGAGGTACCTTGTCAAAAGCTTTCTTTAAATCCAAATATACACAGTCCATCCATCCTCTCTCTCTTGTATTTTGTCAACCACTCTTGAATAAAAGCTCAGTAGATTTGTTACACATGACCTCCCTTTCCTAAAGCCAAATTGATGATCCGATAATAACTTATGATCCTCCAGGAACCGTATCCAATATTTCTTTATCACCCTCTCACAAATCTTACCGACCACACTTGTTAGAGACACAGGTCTATAGTTAAGAGGCTCTTCCTTACTGCCTCCCTTATAAATGGGCACCACTTCAGCTCTTTTCCACTCTACTGGTACTTCCCTGTTTCTAATGAACACCTTATAATATCATATAATGGATCAATCAATTCTTCTCTACACTCCTTCAATAATTTTCCTGAAACTTCATCTGGTCCCATCGCTTTATCATCTTTAAGTTCCTCCAACATTTTATATAACTCCTTTTAGGTATCTTAATGTCATCCATGTGCACATTTCCTTGTACATTCTGAGGCTTTACAAACATTGTTTCTTCAGTAAATACTTGCTGAAACCTATTATTTAGCAATTCCGCTATATTCTTAGGGTCATCTACTATCCCTTGCTCTCCTTTTAATCTTTCAATGGACTCTCTTTTTAAGTTTACCATTTATGAACCTGTAAAACAATTTTGGATGTTCCTTACTCTTGTCTACAATATCTTTTCAAATTTTCTTTCTTCCTCCTCCTTACCCTCACATACTCATTTCTCGCCACTCTATAATTCTCCTTATTTAGTATATTCCTGCTCTTTTCCATCTTTTCCAAGCCACATCTCTTTTCCTTAGCCTTAACACAAGTTGCATTAAACCAATCCTTTCTTCCTTCCTCTCTCGGTTTATATTTTGGTACAAATTTCATAACTCCTTCTTTATAATATTTCATAAAATCTCATATATTTTTTGCACTTCTCTGATTTGTAACATCTCCTCCCAATCTAATTTTCTGAAATAATTTTTCAAACTTTCTGTGTCCATCTTTCTATAATTCAATCTACCACTCCTGTATATCTCGTCTTTCCTTCGCTGTGTTGTTGCTATGTGCTTTTCCATAACCACATGATCACTCTTTCCCAAAGGACATTTGTATTGTATATCTCCACATAGGTACACTTCTCTTGTTAACACCAAATCCAGTCTAGCCGGTTCATCATCTCCTCTATATCTAGTATTTTCCTTCACCCTCTGTTCCATCATATTTTCCATCATTAGATTAAGAAATCTCTCTCCCATGCTTCCTCTCCAACACCACTTACTAGATTTTCCCAATCCACCTCCTTACAATTAAAATCTCCTACTAGTATCACCTTTCTTTTCCAGATAATACACTTTCCAAACTCTGTAAAGTATCCTTGATCATATTGTCGTATTCCTTAATGTCCAAGAATTTGTTTTAGGAGGTACATAGGTCACCATGATTATTAATTCTTTTCCATCACTTTTATCCTTATGCTTATCACTTCTGCATTGTTCTTCCCATACCAAACCTTATCCACATTTATTTATTTCTTCGTCATAATCATAACTCCTCCTCCACCTTTACTCTCTATCCTTTCTCCATATATTATATTTATTATCCAAATTTATCTTTGTTTTTCATGCAATTTTGTCTCAGTCAAACACACTATATCAGGCTTCTCCACCATCATATAGTCTTGCAATTCCAATCTACTTGACAGTATCCCATCTATATTAGTATACATTACGGTCCACCCACTGCTCCATCTAGGAGTTTCTCCGCATTCCTTCTTTCCACATACCACTTTCTGACTCTCCTATAACTCTCCAAAAAAACTTTTCTCTTTCCTCTCAGACCGCTCATCATTTTCCTTCTCGCCTCTTCCAACAATTCCTTATATCTTCTCCTCTCTTCCTCATGTCTATTCTTTCTCACAAACACCTCTTTACAACCTTCTATCTCTCTTAACTTTGATGTTCTATATAGGATATCCTCCAGATTGTTGTGACTTCAGTACTACTTTAATCGGTCTGCTCACTCCTCCTTATACGGACCCAGTCTATGGATCTCTTCCACTTCTTCTTGTAGGTCTTTTTTCATCATCATTTAGATTTTTGAACAGATCTCTTATTGTTTTAATTCTTCCTTAATTCTCTTAGGCTTATATGTTATATTTTGTTCTTTCATCCCAAATATTAACACACTCTTCTTCTTTTCTGCTATTTCTCTTATCAATGTTTCCTTATTCTTCATAACATTAACCAGTTCCTTGGACCTTTCTTTTTTGTCTTCCTTCAACTGATCTTTAATTATTTCTTGTAATCCAACCATCTCTGCTTCCCTCGACTCAGTCCATTGTGTTTTCTTCAGTTCCCATTCCTTTCAAACCTTTCATTCTGCTCACTAATCATTTCCTTTAAGTCATCTTTCTCCTTTACTACTCTCTCCATTTTCTCCTCCAACCATCTCTTGTATTTTTCAACCTCCACTCTCAAGTGTGCATTCTCATCCACCAATCGTTTTCATTTTCCTCCAGTCTCTTAACTCTTTCCTTCAAAGCCTTGAATTCTCTATCCTGCTCCTCCTCACTCCTCTGAACTTTTAATTCCTTCACCAACTCCTCAAATCTCTTCTCCAACATTACCAATCTACCTTGCATTGTTGCCCTGTTGAAGATGGACTCATGCTTTGACTGGCCACTTTTGGTTTTGCTCCCTGGGCCTCATCGACATATTTTGAATTTGGTAATTTATTTCTTACCGGTCTATCCATTTTTTTTTACTCTTCCTGGGAGCATGTGGGTGTGTGGTCACTGGGGCCAGGCCTGGTAGCTACGTGTGTGTATTGTGTGTGTGTGTGTGTGTGTGTGTGTGTGTGTGTGTGTGTGTGTGTGTGTGTGTGTGTGTGTGTGTGTGTGTGTGTGTGTGTGTGTGTGTGTGTGTGTGTGTGTGTGTGTGTGTGTATAATTCACCTCTTGCCTGCTGGTCACCCAGCCAGTCTTTCCCATTCACAAGCTCAGAGCTCATAGACCATCTTCAGGTATCTGAGACCACACACACTCCACACACCACCACAGGCCACAAACCTTCAGTTACATCCCATTTATTTACTGCTAGGTGAATATGCACATTAAGACTTGCCCATTTGCCTCGCCACCTACTCAAATCTCTCGAGTGTGAGCGTGTCTAACCACTACACTGTGTATTTTTGTGTGTGTGTGTGTGTATTTACCTAGTTGTATTGTACATTCGAGCACTCATAGTGTCCTGTCTGCATATCTCCATTTATCTAGTTTTTCTTTAAAATTATGCACACTATTCTGTGACAATTCCATTATCCAATGCATTCCATTTTCCACTGTTCTGTGTGGAAAACTGTATTTTCAATATTCTTCACACACTGTGTATGTGTGTGTCTGTGTGTTTTTTTCTTAATTCACTGTTTGATCTGCTGCAGTCTCTCAGACAGCCACTTACGGAACGAGCTCAGAGCTCATTGTTTCCATCTTGGATAGGCCTGAGACCAGGCACACACACACACCACAACAAGGTCACAACTCTCGATTTACATCCCTACCTACTCACTGCTATGAACACTCACGTGAAAGGAGACACACCTAAATATTTCCACCCGGCCAATCGAACCCTCATCTTTTTTAAACCAGTGTGTGTGTGTGTGTTTTTGTGTGTGTGTATTTCACTGTTTGATCTGCTGCAGTCTCTGACAGACAGCCACTTCCCACGGAACAGCTCAGAGCTCATTATTTCCATCTTCATAGGTCTGAGACCAGGCACACACACACACCACAACAAGGTCACAACTCCTCGATTTACATCCTCTACCTACTCACTGCTAGGTGCACTACTCGTCAGGAGACACACCCTGTCTCCACCCGGCCAATAGAATCTTCTCTTTGAAGCCAGTTCTAACCATTGAGCTACTGTGTGTGTGTGTGTGTGTGTGTGTGTGTGTGTGTGTGTGTGTGTGTGTGTGTGTGTGTGTGTGTGTAATTCACCACCATGGTCATCTGCTGGTCACCCAGCCAGCCTCATTATGGAGTGAGCTCAGATTCTTCATCTTTTACTGAGACCACAACACACACCACACACCAGGAAAGCGAGGCCACATCTCCTTGAGTTACATCTTGTATCTATTTAATTCTCTAGATGAACATCTACACATTAAGACTTCCCATTTGCCTTCTCTCCTACTCAACCTGAGCCCTCTTGGTTGTGAGCCAAGAATGCTAACCACTACACTATGCAGTGTGTGTGTGTGTGTGTGTGTGTGTGTGTGTGTGTGTGTGTATTTACCTAGTTGTAGTTTTACAGGGCCTGGGCTTTATGCTCGTGTGGCCCCGTCTCCATATCTACAGTTATGCAATCTTACTTTAAAAGTATGCACACTCGTTGCAGACACTACTTCATTTAAACTGTTCCACGTCTCAATACATCTCTGGGAAACTATATTTTTAATATCTCTCAGACATCTTCCTTTTCTCAGCATTTTACTATGGGTTCTTGTGCTTCAGATGTCATATTCTTCTCTGAGGATCAGTTTCTCATTATCCACTTGGTCCATTCCGTTGATCAATTTATAAACTTGCATCAGGTCTCCTCTCTCCTTCTTTGTTCCAGGGTTGGTAGATCCATAGCCTTTAGTCTCTCCTCATATGTCATCCCTTCAAATTCTGGAACCATTCTTGTAGCCATTTTTGTAGCCTCTCCAATTTCCTTATGTGTTTCTTTTTATGAGGGGTCCACACTACTCCTGCATATTCCAATCTGGGTCTTATTATAGTACTTATCAATTTCTTCATCATTTCTTTGTCCATGTAGTGAAATGCTACTCCAATATTCCTTAGCAAATTATATGTTTCTCTAAAATTCTATCAATATGGCTTACTGGTTGATTGTTTTCTTCCATCGTCACTCCTAAGTCCTTTTCCTTTTTAACTTTCTCCAGTTCTACTCCATCTCCCATCTTATAGATTCCCACAGGTCGTCTTTCACTCTTTCCCATTTCCATGACATGGCTTTTGTTCACATTGAATTCCATTTCCACTTCTTACTCCATTCCCAGATCTTATTTAGGTCTTCTTGCAGTATTTCACAATCCTCCTTTTGCTTTATAACTCTGCACAGTTTCGTATCATCTGCAAACAGATTTATGTAGCTGTTCACTCCTTCTGGCATGTCGTTAATATAAATGAGGAAAAGTATTGGTGCCAATACTGACCCCTGTGGCACTCCGCTTTCTACTGCTCTCCACTTGGACTTCATATCTTTAACTACCGTCCTTATTTCTCTCCCCCTCAAATAATTTTCTATCCATCTCAATGTGCTTCCTTTTAAGCCACCCTTCTCCTCTAACTTCCACAGTAATCTTGCGTGTGGCACTTTGTCAAACGCCTTTTTAAATCCAAATAAATACAGTCAACCCATCCTCTCTCTCTTGTACTCTATCAACTATTCTAGAATAGAAACTCAATAAATTAGTTACACAAGACCGTCTTTTCTAAAACCAAATTGGCTATTTGATATTAATTTGTTGTCTTCAAGAACTCGATCCATTGTTTCTTTATTATTCTTTCACACATCTTGCATATTACACTAGTTAGTGATACCGGTCTGTAATTTAAAGGTTCTTCCTTCCTTCCGCTCTTATATATGGGAACCACCTCAGCTCTTTTCCATTCTACTGGTACTGTCCCATTTTCTATTGAGCATTTTATGATGTTGTATATAGGACTTGTTAGTTCTTCCTTACATTCTTTCAGTATTCTGTCTTAGACTTCATCTGGTCCCATTGCCTTCTCTTCATCCAGTTCCTTCATTAACTCTTTTATTTCAAGCTTAGTTACTCTAATCTCTTTCATATAGATTGTCTCTATTACTCTGTGGCCTCTCGAATTTGGATTCCTTAGTAAAGACCTCCTGGAATTTTTTATTTAATAGTTCTGCCACCATCCCGTTCTCTCCTTTTAAGCTTTCTATTGTTTCTTTTTGCCTAATTTTTCCATTTATGAATCTATAGAACAATTTTGGTTGCTCCTTTCATTTTTCGACAATGTCTTTTCAAGTTCTTTTCCTCTTTTTTCCTCACCTTAACATATTCATTTCTAGCTGCTTTGAAGTTTTCTTTATTTGCTGGATTTCTATTTCTCCTCCACCTTTTCCATGCTCATCTCTTTTCTCCTTTGCCCTAGCACACCTTGCATTAAACCAATCTTTCTTTCCTTCTTCTTCAGGTCTATATTTGGGACATATTCCTGACTCCTGTTTTGTATATTTCCAAAAATAAGTTATATTTGTCTTGCATTGTCTCTGAGTTTTCCATCTCCTCCCAGTCTACGTTTTAAAATAGTTCTTGAGATTCTCAATATCAGCCTTTCTGTAATTTAATCGGTCTCCTTTGTATGAATCGTCTCTATCTTCCTTTCCTCTTCTATATCTATTTCTAATATTGCATGGTCACTCTTTCCCAATGGGCACTTATATCTTATATCATCATTCATTTGTATACCCTTGTAAAAACTAGGTCCAATCTCGCCGGCTCATCGTTTCCTCTGAATCTTGTGCATTCCTTTACTCTCTGGTCCATCATATTGTCTATCATTAGGTTCAAGAATCTTTCTCCCAGGCTTCTTCCCCATACCACTTTCATAATTTTCCCAGTCCACTTCTTTACAGTTGAAATCTCCTACTAATATCACTTTTCTCCTTTCTTTAACGATTCTCGTTAGACTCCTTATTGTGTCATCTATCATGTCTTTATATTCTTGATTGGTCCATGAATTTGTTTTGGTGGCACATATGTTACAATGATTGTTAACTCTTTTTATTAATATGCATCTTAATATACAATACTTCTGCTTTTCCTTCCCACATTCCATTTGGTTTATCACTATCTCCTTCCTTAACATAATCATGACTCCTCCTCCTCCTTTACCCACTCTGTCTCTTCTCCATACATTATACCTATTATCCAAGTCTATTTTGATTGCCTTATTTAGTTTTGTTTCAGCCAGGCATACAATATCTGGATTTTCTTTCTTTATGTAATCTCTTAATTCTAGTTTACTTGATAAAACCCGTCTATGTTCGTATACATCATTTTTAGTCTTTTGCCTTTATCATTTTTAGTTAAACTTGTTCCACTTTTTCTCTTCCTTCTCGTTTATATACCATTTCCTTATCCTGTCTCCTAGAATTCTCCCAAAAATGCCTTCTTCTCCTCTTCTGACCTTTCATTATTCTTTTCCTTACTGCTGCTGCCAGTTCATTGTATCTCTTCCTTTCTTCCTCATTTCTATTTTTCTTTATATAGATATCCTTGCAGCCTTCTGTTTCTCTAAGTTTTGTTGTTCTATATAATATTTCTTCTGTTGCTGCTTGTGATTTTAGTAGTATTTTAATTGGTCTTGTTTTTCCTTCTTGATATGGTCCCATTCTGTTTATTTCTTCTACTTCCTCTTCCAAGTTCTGCCTATCTTCGTCGTTTAGATTCTTCAGTAGGTCTTTGACTGATTTCATTTCTTCTTTTTCTCTTTTTGGTCTATATTTTATATTTTTTCTTTTATTCCAAATATGACTACACTCTTCTTTTTTTCTGCAATTTCTCTAACTAAATTTTCTTTTGTCTTGAGGACTCCTATCATTTTGTTTGTCATATTTTCTTCTTTTTCTTTAAGTTGTTCTTGAATCACCTCCTGAAAATCAGCCTTATCTTTCTTATCTTGGACTCTCCATGCTTGTACTTCTTTTTTAATCACGTTCTGTACTCTTTCCTCTTCCTTGTTTACTAGATCTTTCAGCTTCTCTTTTTCTTTCTCGGCTTTACCGAGTCCTTCTTCCATCTGCTTTTTGTAATTAGCTACTTCCTTTTTTTAGTTCTTCGTTTTCCGCTCTTAGCCTAGCTTCGTTTTCTTCCACTTCTTTTACCCTTTCTCTTAGTTTTATAAACTCTTTATCCTGTTCTTCATTCACTTTAATTTCCATATTCTCCTTTATCAATTTATCTAGTTTATATTCAATATTTAACACTCTCTTTTATAGTGAAGTAGTCCTCGTATCGAAGCCTTCGAATACACGCTCACCCTCACCAGCATAGTCATCATCAGCTTTCATTCCTTCTCTAATCTCATGTCTGTATTTTGATAGAATCTCTTTTTCACTCATCATTCCTTAATAATTGATTGCATGAAAAAAAATGAGTCCACACTACCTGCCCAGGCCACTGTAAAAACTGTACAACCGGTATGTAGTGAAGATCAGCTGATTGTCGGAATGGCGCCAGTGCGTCCTTCCTCCACCGTGTCTCGTGTGTGTGTGTGTGTGTGTATTTACCTAGTTGTATTTACCTAGTTGTAGCTTTACAGGGTCTGGGCTTTATGCTCATGTGGTCCCGTCTCCATATCTACACTTATCCAATTTTTCTTTAAAACTATGTACACTCTTTGCTGACACCACTTCCTCACTCAAACTGTTCCAAGTCTCAACACATCTTTGCGGAAAACTAAATTTTTTAACATCTCTCAGACATCGTCCCTTCCTTAGTTTCTTACTATGCGATCTTGTGCTTCTAAAGTCATATTCTTCTCTCAGGATCAGTTTCTCATTATCCACTTCATCCATTCCTTTAATCAATTTATAAACTTGTATCAGATCCCCTCTCTCTTCTCTGCTCCAAGGTTGGTAGATCCATTGCCTTTAGTCTCTCCTCATATGCCATCCCTTTAAATTCTGGAACCATTCTTGTAGCCATTTTTGTAGTCTCTCTAATTTTCTTATGTGTTTCTTTTTATGGGAGTCCACACAACTCCTGCATATTCCAATCTAGGTCTTATTTTAGTACTTATCAATTTCTTCATCATTTCCTTGTCCATATAGTGAAATGCTACTCCAATATTCCTTAGCAAATTATACGTCTCTCTGAAAATTCTATCAATATGGCTTACCGGTTGATTATTTTCTTCCATTGTCACTCCCAAGTCCTTTTCCTTTTTACTTTTTCTAGTTCTACTCCATCTCCCATCTTATAGATTCCCACTGGTCGTCTTTCACTTTTTCCCATTTCCATGACATGGCTTTTGTCCACATTGAATTCCATCTCCATTTTTGCTCCATTTCCAGATCTTGTTTAAGTCTTCCTGTAGTATTTCACAATCCTCTTTTGTTTAATGACTCTGCACAGTTTCGCATCGTCCGCAAACAGATTTATGTAGCTGTTCACTCCTCTGGCATGTCATTTATATATACGAGAAAAAGTATTGGTGCCAATACTGACCCCTGTGGCACTCCGCTGTCTACTGTTCTCCACTTGGACTTCATATCTTTAACTATCGTCCTTATTTCTCTCCCCCTTAAGTAATTCTTCATCCATCTCAATGTGCTTCCTTTTAAGCCACCCTTCTCCTCTAACTTCCATAGTAATCTTTCATGTGGCACTTTATCAAAAGCCTTTTTTAGATCTAAATAAATACAGTCAACCCATCCTCTCTCTCTTGTACTTTATCAACTATTCTAGAGTAGAAACTCAATAAATTTGTCACACATGACCGACCTTTTCTAAAACCAAATTGGCTATTTGATAATATTTTGTTGTCTTCAAGAAACTCAATCCATTGCTTCTTTATTACTTTTTCACACATCTTGCATATTACACTAGTTAGTGATACCGGTCTGTAATTTAAAGGTTCTTCCTTCCTTCCGCTCTTATATATGGGAACCACCTCAGCTCTTTTCCACTCCACTGGCACTGTTCCATTTTCTATTGAGCATTTTATGATGTTGTATATTGGACTTGCTAGTTCTTCCCTACATTCTTTCAGTATTCTGCCTGAGACTTCATCCGGTCCCATTGCCTTTTCCTCATCCAATTCCGTCATCAACTTTTTATTTCAAGCTTGGTTACTTTAATCTCTTTCATATAGACAGTCTCTCTATTACCCTGTGGTCTTTCAAATTTGGATTCCTTAGTAAAGACCTCATGAAATTTACTATTTAACAGTTCTGCCATACTTTTGGGTCTTCCACCATTCCGTTTTCTCCTTTTAACCTTTCTATTGTTTCTTTTTGTCTTATTTTTCCATTTATGAATCTGTAGAACAATTTTGGTTGTTCCTTACATTTTTCGACAATGTCCTTTTCATAGTTCTTTTCTTCTTCCTTTCTCACCTTAGCATATTCATTTCTTGCTGTTTTGAAGTTTTCCTTATTTTCTGGATTTCTGTTTCTTCTCCACCTTTTCCATGCTCCATCTCGTTTCTCCTTTGCCCTAGCACATCTTGCATTAAACCAATCTTTCTTTCCTTCTTCTTTAGGTCTATATTTTGGAACATATTCCTGACCCCAGTTTTGTATATTTCCAAAATAAGTTATATTTCTCTTGAACCGTTAATGAGTTTTCCATCTCCTCCCAGTTTACGTTTTAAAATAGTTCTTGAGATTCTCAATATCAGCCTTTCTGTAATTTAATCGGTCTCCTTTGTATGATTCATCTCTATCTTCCTTTCCTTCTTCTATATCCATTTCTAATATTACATGGTCACTCTTTCCCAATGGGCACTTGTATCTTATATCATCGTTAATTGGTATATCCCTTGTAAAAACTAGGTCTAATCTTGCCGGCTCATCGTTTCCTCTGAATCTTGTGTTTTCCTTTACTCTTTGGACCATCAAATTATCTATCATTAGGTTCAGGAATCTATCTCCCAGGCATCTTCCCCATACCACTTTCATAATTTTCCCAGTCTACCTCCTTACAGTTGAAATCTCCTACCAATATCACTTTTCTCCTTTCCTTAATGATTCTTGTAAGACTCCTTATTGTGTCATCTATCATGTCTCTATATTCTTGGTTAGTCCATGAGTTTGTTTTGGTGGCACATATGTTCCAATGATTGTTAACTCCTTTTGTTAATATGCATCTTAACATACAGTATTTCTGATTTTCCTTCCCCAAACTCCACTTGATTTACCACTATCTCCTTCCTTAACATCATCATGACTCCTCCTCCTCCTTTACCCACTCTGTCTCTCCTCCATATATTATACCTTTTATCTATGTCTATTTTATTGCCTCATTTAACTTTGTTTCCACCAGGCATACAATATCTGGTTCTTCTTTCTTTATGTAATCTCTTAATTCTAATTTACTAGATAAAATCCCATCTATGTTTGTATACATCATTTTAATCTCTTGTTCTTATCATTTTAGTTAAACTTGCTCCATTCTTTTCTCTTCTTTCTCTTTTATATACCATTTCCTTATCCTGTCTCCTATAATTCTCCAAAAATGCCTTCTTCTCCTCCTCTGACCTTTCATTATTTTTTCTCTTGCTTCTGCCACCAGTTCATTGTGTCTCTTCCTTTCCTCCTCGTTTCTATTTTTCTTTATATATATATCTTTGCAACCTTCTGTTTCTCTGAGTTTCGTTTTTCTATATAGTACTTCTTCTGCTGCTGCTTGTGATTTTAGTAATATCTTAATTGGTCTCACTGTTCCTTCTTGATATGGTCCCATTCTATGGATTTCTTCTACTTCCTCTTCTAAGTTCTGTCTATCCTCGTCATTCAGATGTTTTAGTAGGTCTTTTACTGATTTCATTTCGTCTTTTTCCCTTCTTGGTCTATATTTAACATTTTTTCTTTCAGTCCAAAAATAATTACACTCTTTTTTTTCCGCAATTTCTCTTACTAAATTTTCTTTTTTCTTGAGGACTCCTATCATTTTGCTTGTCATATTTTCATCTCTTTCTTTTAACTGTTCTTGAAATACTTCTTGAAATGATTCCTTGTCTTTCTTATCTTGGATTCTCCATGCTTGTACTTCTTTTTTAATCACGTCTTGTACTCTTTCTTCTTCTTTGTTAACTAGATCTTTTAGCTTATCTTTTTCTTTCTCGGCTTTACCGAGTACTTCTTCCATCAATTTCTTATAGTTCGCTATTTGCACTTTTAATTCTTCATTTTCGATTCTTAGCCTAGTTTCGTTTTCTTCCACTCTTTTTATCCTTTCTTTCAATTTCTGGAGCTCTTTATCCTGTTCTTCATTCTCTTTCATTCCCATACTCTCCTTTATCAATTTATCTAATTTACGTTCGATAGTCAAGACTATCAAATAGTGAAGTTTGCGCCGTATCAAAGCCTTCAAATTCTCTTTCTCCCTCACCAACATTGTCATCATCAGCTTTCATTCTTTCCCTTGTCACATACCTGCATTTAGATGGAATATCTTTCTCACTCATTATTATTTAACACTGTATTCATGGGAAAAAAAATGAGTCCACACTTATCGCCCAGGCCACTGTAAACCCAAAGAAAGTTAGTGAAGATCAGCTGATTCTCGGGAGCGATGGTATTGCGTCCTTCCTCTACTGCATCTCGTGTGTGTGTATTTACCTAGTTGTATTTACCTAGTTGTAGTTTTACAGGGCCTGGGCTTTATGCTCGTGTGGTTCTGTCTCCATATCTACACTTATCCAATTTTTCTTTAAAACTATGTACACTCTTTGCTGATACCACTTCCTCACTCAAACTGTTCCAAGTCTCAACACATCTTTATGGAAACTAAATTTTTAACATCTCTCAGACATCGTCCCTTCCTTAGTTTCTTACTATGCGATCTTGTGCTTCTAAAGTCATATTCTTCTCTCAGGATCAGTTTCTCATTATCCACTTCATCCATTCTGTTAATCAATTTATAAACTTGTATCAGATCCTCTCTCTTCTCTGCTCCAAGGTTGGTAGATCCATTGCCTTTAGTCTCTCCTCATATGCCATCCCTTTAAATTCTGGAACCATTCTTGTAGCCATTTTTTGTAGTCTCTCTAATTTTCTTATGTGTTTCTTTTTATGGGGAGTCCACACAACTCCTGCATATTCCAATCTAGGTCTTATTTTAGTACTTATCAATTTCTTCATCATTTCATTGTCCATATAGTGAAATGCTACTCCAATATTCCTTAGCAAATTATACGTCTCTCTGAAAATTCCATCAATATGGCTAACCGGTTGATTATTTTCTTCCATTGTCACTCCCAAGTCCTTTTCCTTTTTCCCTTTTTCTAGTTGTGTGTGTGTGTGTGTGTGTGTGTGTGTGTGTATATGTGTGTGTAATTCACCTCGGTCGCCTGCTGGTCATCCAGCTAGTCTTCCCCATTACGGAGCGAGCTCAGAGCTCATAGACCGATCTTCAGGTAGGACTGAGACCACAACACGCTTCACACACCGGGAAGGCGAGGCCACAACCCCTCGAGTTACATCCCATACCTATTTACTGCTAGGTGAACAGGAGCCACACATTAAGAGGCTTACCCATTTGTCTCACCGCGTCGGGATTCGAACCCGGGTCTCTCAATTGTGAGTGTGTGTGTTTTTACCTAGTTGTATTTACCTAGTTGTAGTTTTACAGGGCCTGGGCTTTATGCTCGTGTGGCCCTGTCTCCATATCAACACTTATCCAATCTTACTTTAAAAGTATGCACACTTGTTGCAGACACTACTTCTTCATTTAAACTGTTCCACGTCTCAATACATCTTTGCGGGAAACTATATTTTTTAACACCTCTCAGACATCTTCCTTTTCTCAGCTTTTTACTATGCGATCTTGTGCTTCGAATGTCATATTTTTCTCTCAGGATCAGTTTCTCTTTATCCACTTAGTCCATTCCGTTGATCAATTTATTAACTTGTATCATATCTCCTCTCTCTCTTCTTTGTTCCAGGGTTGGCAGATCCATAGCCTTTAATCTCTCCTCATATGTCATCCCTTCAAATTCTGGAACCATTCTTGTAGCCATTTTTTTGTAGTCTCTCCAACTTTCTTATGTGTTTCTTTTTATGAGGGGTCCACACTACTCCTGCATATTCCAATCTAGGTTTTACAGGGCCTGGGCTTTATGCTCGTGTGGCCCTGTCTCCATATCAACACTTATCCAATCTTACTTTAAAAGTATGCACACTTGTTGCAGACACTACTTCTTCATTTAAACTGTTCCACGTCTCAATACATCTTTGCGGGAAACTATATTTTTTAACACCTCTCAGACATCTTCCTTTTCTCAGCTTTTTACTATGCGATCTTGTGCTTCGAATGTCATATTTTTCTCTCAGGATCAGTTTCTCTTTATCCACTTAGTCCATTCCGTTGATCAATTTATTAACTTGTATCATATCTCCTCTCTCTCTTCTTTGTTCCAGGGTTGGCAGATCCATAGCCTTTAATCTCTCCTCATATGTCATCCCTTCAAATTCTGGAACCATTCTTGTAGCCATTTTTTTGTAGTCTCTCCAACTTTCTTATGTGTTTCTTTTTATGAGGGGTCCACACTACTCCTGCATATTCCAATCTAGGTCTTATTATAGTACTTATTAATTCTTTATCATTTCTTTTTCCATGTAGTGAAATGCTACTCCAATATTCCTTAGCAAATTATGTTTCTCTAAAAATTCTATCAATTTGGCTTTCCATCGTCACTCCTAAGTCCTTTTCCTTTTTAACTTTCTCTAGTTCTACTCCATCTCCCATCTTATATATTCCCATAGGTCGTCTTTCACTCTGTGTGTGTGTGTGTGTGTGTGTATTTACCTAGTTGTATTTACCTAGTTGTAGTTTTACAGGGCCTGGGCTTTATGCTCGTGTGGCCCCGTCTCCATATCTACACTTATCCAATCTTACTTTAAAAGTGTGCACACTTGTTGCAGACACTACTTCTTCATCTAAACTGTTCCACGTCTCAATACATCTCTGGAAACTATATTTTTAATATCTCTCAGACATCTTCCTTTCTCAGCTTTTTACTATGCGATCTTGTGCTTGGATGTCATATTCTTCTCTCAGGATCAGTTTCTCATTATCCACTTGGTCCATTCTGTTGATCAATTTATAGACTTGTATCAGGTCTCCTCTCTCCTTCTTTGTTCCAAGGTTGGTAGATCCATAGCCTTTAGTCTCTCCTCATATGTCATCCCTTCAAGATCTGGGACCATTCTTGTAGCCATTTTTGTAGCCTCCAATTTTCTTATGTGTTTCTTTTATGAGGGGTCCACACTACTCCTGCATATTCCAATCTAGGTCTTATTATAGTATTTATCAATTTCTTCATCATTTCTTTGTCCATGTAGTGAAATGCTACTCCAATATTCCTCAGCAAATTATGTTTCTCTAAAAATTCTATCAATATGGCTTACTGGTTGATTGTTTTCTTCCATCGTCACTCCTAAGTCCTTTTCCTTTTTTACTTTCTCCAGTTCTACACCATGTGTGTGTGTGTGTGTGTGTGTGTGTGTGTGTGTGTGTGTGTGTGTGTGTGTGTGTGTGTGTGTGTGTGTGTGTGTGTGTGTATTTACTTAGTTGTATTTACCACGTATTTGTTCCACGTCTCAACACATCTTTATGGGAAACTATATTTTTTAACATCTTTCAGACATCTTTCCTTTCTCAGCATTTTACTATGCGATCTTGTGCTTCGAATGTCATATTCTTCTCTCAGGATCAGTTTCTCATTATCCACTTGGTCCACTTCATTGATCAATTTATAAATTTGTGTCAGATCCCCCACTCTCCCTTCTCTGTTCCAGGGTTGGTGGATCCATAGCCTTTAGTTTCTCCTCATATGTCATCTCTTCAAATTCTGGAACCATTCTTGTAGCCATTTTTTGTAGTCTCTCCAACTTCCTTATGTGTTTCTCTTTATGAGGGGTCCTCACTGCTCCTGCATATTCCAATCTGGGCCTTATTATAGTACTTATCAATTTCTTCATCATTTCTTTATCCAAGTAGTGAAATGCTAATCCAATATTCTTTAGCAAATTATGTCTCTCTGAAAATTCTATCAATATGGCTTACTGGTTGATTGTTTTTTTCCGTTGTCGCTCCCAAGTCCTTTTCGTTTTTTACTTTTTCCAGTTCTACTCCATCTCCCATCGTATTGATTCCCGTGGGTTGTCTTTCACTATTTCCCATTTCCATGACATGGCTTTTGTCCACATTGAATTCCTTTGTGTGTATTTACCTAGTTGTAGTTTTACAGGGCCTGGGCTTTATGCTCGTGTGGCCCTGTCTCCAAATTTACACTTATCCAATCTTTTTTTTTTTTTTTTTTACATTACAAGGGCACTGGCCAAGGGCAAACAAAGTGTTGGAAAAAAAAAATCCCGCTGGTTGCCAGGCCCTGTTAAGAGGAAAGTAGAAAGAGAAAAAACAAAAAAATCTAAAAGGAGGGTCCAGTTAACGTAAGAGGTGTCTTGACACTCCTCTTTTGAAAGAGTTTAAGTCATAGGCAGGTGGAAATACAGACACAGGTAGAGAGTTCCAGAGTTTACCAGTGTAGGGAATGAAGGAGTGAAGATACTGGTTAACTCTTGCATTAGGAAGATGGACAGAATAGGGATGAGAAGAAGTAGAGAGTCTTGTGCAGCGAGGCCGCAGGAGGGGGAAGGCATGCAGTTAGCAAGTTCAGAAGAGCAGACAGCATGAAAACAGCGGTGAAGACAGATAAAGATGCAACATTGCGGCGGTGACTTAAAGAATCAAGACAGTCAGTTAGAGGAGAAGAGTTGATAAGACGAAAAGCTTTAGATTCCACCTTGTTTAGTAAAGCTGTGTGTGGATCCCCCAGACATGAGAGCCATACTCCATACACGGGCGGATAAGGCCCTTGTACAGAGCAAGCAGCTGGGAGGGAGAGAAAAATGGACGAAGACGCCATAGGACACCTAACTTCTTGGAAGCTGATTTAGCAAGAGTAGAGATGTGAAATTTCCAGTTTAGATTTTTAGTGAAGGATAGACCGAGTGTGTTTAATGTAGAGGAGAGGGGAAGTTGAGTGTTATTGAAGAAGAGAGGATAGTTGTCTGGAAGGTTATGTCGAGTAGATAGTTGTAGAAATTGAGTTTTTGAGGCATTGAACAAAACTTTAAAAGTGTTCACACTCGTTGCAGACACTACTTCTTCATTCAAATTGTTCCACGTCTCAATACAGCTTTGCGGGAAACTATACTTTTTAATAACTCTTACACATCTTCCCTTCCTCAGCTTCTTACTTTGCGATATTGTGTTTCGATTGGCATATTCTTCTCTCAGGATCAGATACTCATTGTCCACTTGGTCCATTCTGTTTATCAATTTATAAACTTGTATGATATCCCCTCTCTCCCTTCTCTGCTCCAATGTTGGAAGATCCAAAGCCTTTAGTCTCTCCTCATATGTCATCCCTTCAAGTTCTGGGACCATTCTTTTAGACATTTTTTGTAATCTCTCCAGCTTCCTTATGTGTTTTGTTTTGTGAGGGGTCCACACTACTCCTGCATATTCCAATCTGGGTCTTATTATAGTACTTATCAGTTTCTTCATCATTTCTTTGTCCATGTAGTGAAATGCTATTCCAATATCCCTTAATAAATTGTGTCTCTGAAAATTCTATCAATATGGCTTGCCGGTTGATTATTTTCTTCCATCGTCACTCCCAAATCCTTTTCATTTTTTAACTTTCTCCAGTTCTACTCTATCTCCTATCTTATAGATTCCCTCTGGTCGTCTTTCACTCTTTTCCATTTCAATGACATGGCTTTTGTCCACATTGAATTCAATCTCCCACTTTTTATTCCATTCCCAGATCTTATTTAGGTCTTCTTGCAGTATTTCACAATCTTCTTTTTGCTTTATAATTCTGCACAGTTTCGCATTGTCCGCAAACAGATTTATGTAGCTCTTCACTCCTTCTGGCATGTCATTTATATAAATGAGAAAAGTATTGGCGCCAATACTGACCCCTGTGGCACTCTGCTTTCTATTGCTCTCCACTTGGACTTCATATCTTTGACTACCGTCCCTATTTCTCTCCCCCTCAAATAATTTTCCATCCATCTCAATGTGTTTCCTTTTAAACCACCCTTCTCCTCTAATTTCCACAATAGCCTTGCATGTGGCACTTTATCAAATGCCTTTTTTAAATCCAAGTAAATACAATCAACCCATCCCTCTCTCTCTTGTACCCTATCAACTATTGTAGAGTAGAAACTCAGTTAATTTGTTACACACGACCGACCTTTACTAAAGCCAAATTGGCTATTTGATAGTAATTTGTTGTCTTCAAGGAACTCAATCCATTGCTTCTTTATTACTCTTTCACACATCTTACATATTACAGTAGTTAGTGATACTAGTCTGTAATTTAGAGGTTCTTCCTTCCTTCCGCTCATATATATGGCAACCACCTCAGCTCTTTTGCTCGAGGGGAGTACGTGAGGAGGTTTATGAACGTCGCTGTGAGGGTTGGTTTCTGTCTCCCAGATCACTATCAGAATCACTACTGGAGTCTTCACTTTCTTCTGTCTCAATAAAAAAAAAAAACTGTCTTCATTTTCATCACTGTCCTCAATGTCACTACCGAGTAACTCTGACATAACATCACTCAAAGTACCATTTCCTTTTTCTGGGTCATAGGGGTTGCCAGATGTTGCCTTGAAATGGGAAAAGATTACCTATTGTGTGGGAAGATATGTCTCAAGGGTTAAGGAGGTGAGCGAGAAAATTTGCCAGATACCTCCACTTGCCCCAGGACCAATAGTGAGGGGGAGAGATTCAAACGTTTAGCGTGGAAAAGTCATGATTTCTGGAATGATCCCCGCCTCTCCGCACGAGACGCTACAATCATCCTGAAACGATCACTGTACATTAAGGGTTAATTTGGTGAAAAGCCTAGGACCCTCAGCAATACCATCAGGCAAGCATGTAAACTGATAAACCTTTCCTTGCCAAATGAAACATAGAAAACATTGGTGCTCTTCTGCAATATTGACAGAATAATAGGCATCAATTGAAGTTAAAAAATCACATTCATTAACGAGCCAGATAGCTTGTTCAAAATTCTCCTTTTTAAAGTGTTTGTATGGTAGGTGTTTATTTAATTTTTCCAAATTTAGCAACATCCTATATGCATCATTCTTCTTTTGTCTAAAAGAAAATTGGCAAAATAACTTGGCTCTCTATTCTCTGCATAATTTGAATGACCTTAAGTTTAAGGAACCTGTCAATTTCCTCAGAAATGATACATGTCTCAGTGTCATTGAAAATGTATTCCAATTCTCCTGAAAATTAATGGCTTATTTCATCCACCTTAATTTAATGTCCAGGTGACAACCGGTAACAGTATCCAAAATGGCTGGGTCACTGATAATTTTACGCCATTCATTAGTAAAGTAGTGAAGCCTGCCAGCCTCAAAAACTTTACTTGCCTCTACTGTAGCTGGGGCCTGTGCTGGCCCCGGCTCCTGGCATTTTTTTTTTGGAACGGAGTCCTGGCATGTAGTGTAGTGCCGCTGAGCACCTCTAGCCCCGTGCTGCAGCTGACCATAAGGCTGGTACCTTGAGAAACTCCTGTGCGAAGGTTAACCCCAGTAACATATTGTTCTGGTCCCTGTGAAAGGCCACGCAGAGGTGAGCTTCTTGGCTATGAACTTGTTCTTAAATTTTTCAGTCTTCAACTTGCTTGGTGGACTGAGAAACATCATCACCGAATAGGAAACAAGTAACTGGCACCTTGCTGGAACAAAGGTGCATGTACTTGTGATTGATCTTGCGTTTCATGGCGAAACGCCTTGCCAAGTTGTTCTTGTAATTAACATTACCCAACAAGGCCAATGCTTCATTAAGCATGCCCACTTCTCGAGCTGCCTTTAGTAGATCTCTGTCATGAGTAACCTTATCCAGCGCCAGAAAGGACTTTATAACAATTGTTGCTGCCTGCAGGATGTCCTTGCTAACATCCTGTAAACGGTGATCCGTCTTCTTTGCGTCACTTTTAAGCGCATCCAAAACCTCTGGATTGCAATCCACTGGAACTTGGGCATGGCAATTCTTCAGTTTCTTAGTAATATCATCTTCACAAATAAGCTTGTAATCTTCACCACGTATTCTGTCAATAAACAGAAACTTCACCATTTCTGCTACCTGTTGGTCAATGTCCTCAGAGACTGTATCCAGAGACCAAAAAATCTTAGCATTATGCATTAATACACTGTCACTAAGTTCTGCTCAGTGAGAGCACCATCTTCACAGATAGGATCAGGGAATCCAGCGAAATTGTGAACAGGTGAACTATTGTGCTACGTACCTTGAGAAGTACTTGTTCCTTCATTCACCCTGCTCAGCGTGGTGGCAGGCGGCAGTCTGTCCCTTTTCAACTTTTTCACTTCATCCCTTAACTCTGCAAGGGCCGTCAAAAGCACGTCCCAAGGGACGGCATCCTGTGAGGTAGGTAAGCGTGGCAAAGTGGAGAGCTTGTTGACACCTGCAGGCCCAAGTGTACCATGGCCCGGCAAGTGGTTAGCCTCCCGCAAACTTTCAGGCTGGGGGAGACCACTGGAGAACCACTTCACCTAACCTGATTATGGGCATTCCTGCTGGTCCTGGAACCCAGGAGGGAGCCCAAGGAAGGGCCAGTGGACTCCTCTCCAGAAGATGACATGGCTGTCACCCTGTGGTACAACAACAAGAGGTGTCAGGTCGGTACATCTGCTACACAATAAATATAGTCATTTGAACGGCTCTACCCACTCCAAGGATTGGATAATGGTAGAAGGCACTGTCCCAGCGTAACGGGTGACGTGGCGTTACCTGAAAAGAGAAAAACACCAAACCAAGTTCCTGTGTAACGAATGTCTGCCCAGCGTGATGGCGTGCAAGCGAATGATTGCATGACGTGGCAAAGCGTATCTCATGGGGAAGCTCCACTCCGCAGAGGGTGACTTGGTGAAGTAAAATTAATAATTATGGGTAAGTATGTAGATAAAAATGGATTTTACATTAAAAAATCCTATTTGGATAACCTGGTAAAAATTCAAGGTGCAGATGGTAAGCCTTGTGGCAAACCGGTAAATTGGAAAGGTTGATCCCTCCAAAAAAATCTAATCCATTTCCTATCTTCTGGCCTCACATAAACTGAAAAATAAACATTCCTGAAATCACAGGTAGCAAAAAAGCAGTCAGGTTCGATTAGCTTGACAACCTACTTAAGGTGTTAATTTTTAAGTGAACATGAGGAATATATTCATATATTTCTTCAAGGTTCAAAATTACTCTAGCTATTCCATCTTTCTTCATAACAGGAAAAATATTGGAAAAGAAACCTTGACCAACAATTGACTCACAGCTTTCAACCACTCCACAGTCAATAAACTCCAACATGGCACTATCTAGGGCAGAGTGATCAGTTAGAGAAAGGTGAAGAGGTATAGACAGTACTGTTTTGGTAGGTGGAGCAGGAAACTCAATGACCTTACCATGGACAACATCATGGATTCCCTTATCTATAGATAAGGCCTGCTATAACTGTCTGGCAGCAAAAATTTTACTCCTGATAAAATTGTTAGGGGTGATCTGCAAGGAGTATGGAATGTTACTTACTGAAAGGGCGCCTATTGGCGAGTCTTGTATGGCCACACCCTCTTCTCCTTGTGCAGCTTCTGGCCTAAAAAAGGCCTGGAGGAGGTCCTTGACTGTGACTGTGAGGGATGAAAAGACCGCCTGGAAGTTGATTTGTAGGGGGCAAACCTTTGTAGTCCAGACATCCTATGAGGACAAAATGAGGTTCTCTCCAGTTTCCTGGTCTTGCGAATTTCATCACACTTTGTGATGTCAAAAGGGAACAGTTCTTCCCTTCAATCTACACAATCCCATTTGCAGAGTTCAGGTAGGGCCAAATCATTAACATGGATCTGAGCCACTTCTTTCTGCAGATGGTTCACATAGTTGAATGCTGAGGCCAAAAATCTAAGGCTATTATTAAGCCCTTCCAAGTAGGAGGAGACCTGCTTTCCTTTTCCTTCCCTAATATCACTGATACACTCTGCCAGAGGAATAAGGGCCTTGGAAACCAGTCCGTTGGTATGGAAGAGCCACATATCTATAAGCTTGCCACCAACAGTCTTGGCAGAGGTGATAGCTGAGTTAGTCGCCAGAACAGATAAGTTCTGCACATACTGGAGAGTTTTATCTTACCACAGGTTGACTTCACGCCGTCAGAGGATGGCCTGCACCTTAGACTAGCATTCAAGATGGTAGCCAGATGCTCAGAAAGGGACTCACCTTTCTCTTCCTCTCCTTGGAAGTGACCTGACAACTCCTCAAGTGCACAAAGGAAGTCAGTATTATCACTTCCTGCATCAGGGTAGACCAGCTGGAGAATACCTAATGAATCCAGCTCCATTAAGGGGTCAGAAGCACCCTCAGGAATTTCACCTTCCTTGTTACCAGAGGAGGTCGCAGTAAAGCCATAAAAATCAGCACTGCTCCCGACAGAGGCAGTGGTAGTTGGTGGGTTCCCATCCAACTTTGCAATCAGGCCACTAATAACCATGCTTAGATGGTCAGGTTGAGTCCCTGGCAGAGTGGTCAGCTGATGGAAGAGGAGTGTGTACATCATGACTTGGGTCTGCAACAGAAGGCAGTAAAGTGCAAACCACCTCTTGTTTAGCTCCGTTGTCCTTCTGCCCGTCTCTCTTCTTATCCTCCCCCACCGGGAGAGCTTTCTCTCAGCTGAGCCGCTTGCTAGCCAACAATGAGGAAAAACGTCTCAGCGTTTCCAGAACACTGTCCCTGTCCATTCAAAATGACACTGCATCCAAACCACAACTCTGGGTCACTAACAGGGAGTGAGACCCAGAAACAACAATCCTTGGATTGTGTTCATTGTCGCCAAAAATCTCCAAGCATCAGCAGGGAAAGGAGAGAGCTTACTAGGACAACTCTTTAGAGAAGCCAGTAAGAGAGGAAAAGGTTGGCAGACCGGAGGGAGCAGTGTCTAGACTGTATGAAGGTCGGCAGTGAACTGACGTGAGGCGTGCATGGCAGGCATCTCATTGGATTCCTCAGTGATGTCAGTTTAAATTTTGTGAAGTGAAATTTAAGTTAAAGTTGGATAAAAGTAAATATGGAAACAGGTAACTTTCAAGTTTTCTTTTAATTTCATGACTATACTTTCCTATGACTTGCTCTCGTGCCCACAGTCTTGAATCTCCTGAGTTTTCCACCATCTGGCTTCAACTCAATAGTCACTCGATAACTAAATTTATCTGTGCTGTCTATCTCTCCACTAACTCCTCTGACTATAGTAAATTCTTTGACTATTTAACTTTTAAAGTGGGGCACATTCTGTCCCTCTATCCTTTCATGGAGATTTCCATCCTTGGAGATTTCAATGTTCACCACCAGCTTTGGCTTTCTTCTCCCTTCATTGACCATCCTGGTAAACTAACCTTCAACTTTGCTATCCTTCATGACCTAGAGCAACTGGTGCAACACCTTACTTGTATTTCTGACCATCTTGGAGATACGTGCAACATTCTTGACCTTTTTCTTACCTCTAATCCTTCTACTTATGCTGTTAGGGTGGTGTCACATGGGTGCCTTTATTGACATCTCCCAGAATCAAGATGCCAGTAGTGGCATCTACCAGCATCTTCCGGCATCTTATCTACTGAATCTTGGAGCTCGCTCATGATTGAACTCTTTTGGCATCTTCCAGTATTTTTGTTTGTAAACATTGCTATACGGTCACACAAAGACTCACATACATGTGAGATATTTTGAACAAGAAACAAATAACCAATTATGTAATTATATAAATCAAAAGTGTAGGAAACAGAGAGAGAGAGAGAGAGAGAGAGAGAGAGAGAGAGAGAGAGAGAGAGAGAGAGAGAGAGAGTTCAGGAGAGGGAGGTTTTAGCCCAGTTGTGCTGCTGTAGGATTATCCCTCAGGTCAATGGGATAAATCATAGTGAGGTATCAAGATGGTCTAAGTGTCATGTAGTCTTTGGGTTGAATGGATATTTCATGAAGCCACACACCTCTAAGCTCATTTCCCTCAGTAGTCTATGGTACATGCTCTCTTCTCTGCATTGAAGCCACTATCTTGCCCAGACATGTTTTCTGTGTATAATTCTTTGAATAATCAGTAAATTAAGACCCATTATAGATGGTCATCATTCATTATCTGGTTTGTTATGGTTTGAGGAGGAGACAACTGACGCACAGGAGCGTCACGTGTGATGAACCTGTCAGTAGCAGGAGTGAAAAGCATCTCAGAGCATCTTCTTGCAGAAAAATACTTAAGTTTGATGCCACCTTTACCCTATCTTCTTTGTTGGGCCCCCTCCAATCACAACCTCATATCTGTATCTTGTCCTATTTTTCCTATTCCTCCTCGGGATACCCCAAAGCAGAGGTGCCTCTGGCAGTTTGCCTCTACCAGTTGAGTGGGATCTGAGTAGGTATTATGCTGATTTTTCCCTGAAATGATTACTGTTTCTGCATCAGAGACCCATCTCTGTGTGCTGAACACATAACAGAGGTGATAGATAGTGTTTGGTATGGAGGCATACATTCCTTGTTCTTTTTCTCATTCTAAACTTTTTAAATCTTGGTGTAACACAGCCTGTTCTCATGCTATACATGATGGAGAGGTTGCCCACAAATGGTACTTGAGCCTTCTATAACCTGAATCTCATTACTTTATATTTCTGCACGGAATCATGCAAAGTCTGTTCTTCAACTTGCCAAACACTCCTTCATAAATAGAAAATGTCAAAATCTTTTAAACTCTAACTCCTCTCGAGACTTGTGGCATCTGGCCAAAAACATCTCCAGTAATTTTATTTCTTCCTCTTTTCCTCCTTTATTTCATCCTAATAGTGCACTGCCATCTCATCTGTTTCTAAAGTTGAACTCTCTCAAATCTTTGCTAACAACTCCGCCTTGGATTATTCTGGGCTTGTCCCTTTCTCTCCTCCTCCCTCAGATTATTTCATGCCTTCAGTTAAGATTCTTTGTAATGGTGTTTTCCATGTCCTCATTGGCCTAGACTCACAGAAGGCTAATGGACCTAATGGGGTCCCTCCTATTGTTCTCAAAAACTGTGCTTCCATGATTGCATCTTTCCTGGCCAAATTCTTTCAACTATGTCTGTTAACTTCTACCTTTCCTTCATGCTGGAAGTTTTCCTACATTCAGCCTTTTCCTAAAAAGGGTGACTGTTTTAATTCCTCAAACTACTGCCTTATAGCTTTAATCTCAATAAGAAGATTCTCAAACATCTATCACTTCACAACCTCCTATCTGATTGCCCGTATGGCTTCTGTCAAAGTTGCTCTACTGGTGATCTTCTGGCTTTTCCTACTGAGTTTTGGTCAGCCTCTTTTAAAGATTTCAGTGAAACTTTTGCAGTTGTGTTAGACATCTCAGAAAGCTTGTGATATAGTCTGGCTCAAAGCTTTGATTTCAAAACTGCCCCCCTACAGTTTCTATCCTTTTTTGCAATTTGATCTCAAGTTTCCTTTCTGACTCTTCTATTGCTGCTGTGGTAGATGGTCACTGTTCTTCTCCTAAATCTATTATTTTTACAATATTTTCTTTGGTTTCTTTCATAGATAAATTTGACAATCACCTTTCTTTTGTTCAGAGCACCACAATTGGGATGAAGAGCATACAATTTATAAATAATTTTGAAGTAATGGTTTTATTAATATGTTCAAGCAAAAATTATCATGATAAACCATGTTGTGGGTATGCATGTTCTGTTTATTTGTTTATTTACGTGTTTATTAATCAAAATGAAAAACAAAAACTGTTAATTTTCATTTGGTCAGAGCACCGCAATTGGGAAGCAAATTAGGAATTATACAATATGTATTTCTTAGAAAGAGCTACCATCTCAATTAGAGAATATTCAATTTTCTTACTTTTATTTCCAAAGAATTCTTATTTGTACACTATGTGGCAAAGTCACTATTTTTTCAATACTATTTTCTAAAATAAATCATGAAAATTAAATATGAACATAATTTTTTTTGTTTATACTTTCATCATCCGACAAGATGTTTTCTTTTTCAAATCTTATCAAGTGTAATTCAATAAAGATGATCCATGTATTTTTTTCAATATTTTTGCAGTGGTTCCAAATGGAGTCATGATACTATTAGTATTAGTGGAATTTGGCATTTCTGTTTAAGGGTTAAAAAGGAGATTTGAGGACATTTGTCCCAGATTTTTGGCTAACTCTGTTAATTTTTAAGGAAACTGGCAATGAAGTGGGCCTTTTCTTTTTGTTTTTTATTGTCCTTGGCCAGCTTCCCCTATTTCATAAAAGGAAAAAAAAATTCTACTGTTTTGTTTTAGAGATGGTTGGGCAGATCCATGCAGCTCAGAAAGTGCGTGATGAAGCAATGATGTCTCGAATAAAGCTGGCCAATGAGGAACGTGATGCAGCCCTCACCCATAGCCGGGTCCTCATGGAGAAGCTTAGTCTATCACCCCAGGGCACATCCACTGCCTCCTGTAGTGCTGTAGAAGCATCAGACCTAGTAAGTAGGGTTTGTTCCAATTTGTTTATATATTACTGGCAGACTAGTCTGAAAATTTTAAAACTTTGACATATTTCTATTTCTGGTATCTACAGTATATACTTAAGTTTGTTTCCTAATAGACTTGATCTTTTCAAAGTGAGATAAATACTTTACTTTATCTGTATCATTTGAATCCTGCTTGATTACTAAATAAAAAAAGACATGAAGATTAGGGTTCCCTTTATTTTGGCATCTGCCATTTTCTTTCCTTAATGAAGATATAGTAAGAAAAGTCATAGAAACTTCAGAAAAGAAAAAAAAGAAAAGGAATTGCTGTTGGTAGTTCTTGTGACCCTCCACATATTCGTGGAATAAAACATCCGAAAGGAATTTTAACATATGGGTAGACAAAGCAGCAGCACATAATGTAAGATTTATTTTTTTGGAATCAGTAGTATAAGTAATGCAGACATACATGAGAATATTATCACAATACCAGCATGAACACCCATCTGGAGGCAATAGTAGCTGCACGAGTTCTCCAAGACGCAGTGACAGACGCTATCAAAAGTCTGGTGATCTGATGCCTTCCTTAATGACCTCAGGGAGCCCTTACACATCCTCACCTCCTACCTTCACACAAGTATGTACCAATTATTAAAGTGCTATTGTTGTGCTATTGTTGTGCTATTGTTGTGAAGTGATGTGCTGTTTCTTTGTGTTTTTCTTGTACACTCAACCCTCCACTATCATGCCTAATTGGTGCATTTATCACTATGCACTAACCAAAATCATCATAGCTAAAGTAAAGAACCTATGGTAATAATTAATTTTGACACTAGGACCTCCAAGCTGTCATTTTCTTGTCACATTTTGCCCAGTTTTTATACCATATAATCGTATAAGAATGAAGAAATAATAGTATAAAAAAAACTTCAAGAATTATAATAACATACATTTTAAAGCATTTTATTAAGCGTATTTGACGGCATATAGGACGCACACCCATGTCAGCAAATCAAATTCAGGAAACAAAGTTTTTAGTGTATTTAACCCCTTCCAGGAGGAGGATCTGTATATAGATGTTTTGAAATTGGGAATTTTGTCAGATAGTCTATATAAAGATGTTTGTCATGATTTTACCGCACTAAGTTGTAGCACGGTCTGTATATAAACTATTCCTTACAAGTAACAAAGTTCATAAAATAAATCATTACTTCACATCTGAAATACCCAAACACTTGCCAACATTGCCTCTGAAGCCAGTCATCACTTGTGCTTTGTCAGTCATGTATGTGCTGAACATATAAGCTTATATTGGGATATTTTTTCTCTTATTATCAGTCTATCATGTCAAAGAGAAAGAACTGTACCATACACTACCAGCATTGCCTAAAACTGAATAGGTACAAAAGGAGTATAGGAAAAATATGAAGAAAAAGGGTAGTAAATTACATTCAGGTCACAAGTCCTGGATGTGGGTATCTCCAAACATTCATGGAAATATATTAACATACATTATCACCAATCAAACATAAATAACTTGTATATAGATTCAGTTGTGTGTTCAGTTTTGCAGCAGAATCTATATATAGATTCAATTGTTTGTTGAGTTTTGTGGCAGAGTCTATATATAGATGTCAATCTGGAATGCCCATTCATGGGGAAACTGTATATAGACATATGGATGAAAGTTGGCACAGTCTGTATGTAAACAATTTTTTATTTTGTAGTACACTCATCTGCCCTGCCACTGGGAAGGGGTTAAGCATATACTGTTGAATGCAATCTAGCAACACTTTACATGAGCAGAAAACATTTCTCTTTCCTTATGCTCTTCGGTTGGTCTTCCTGTTGTTGCCAGACACTTATTATTTTTGCCATAGGTAGTGGCCCGAAATTCCATGCTGCTGCTCTATTTACATGCTTCTTGGCATAATTTACCACTTATAGTTAATAGGAGATTGTGTAGCTCAATCTTTTTTTCTCTTGCTGCCTTAATGATTAAGGTGTTGATGTGTTTTGTTATGATCACGAATTGTTAGATTAAGTGAGTACTTACCAAGTATGAAGTTTGATCATAATTTCACTAACATTTAAACTGCATCACTGAGATATTAAAAATGATATATATATATATATATATATATATATATATATATATATATATATATATATATATATATATATATATATATATATATATACTAGTCCTCGATTTATACGGTAGATGCCTTCCAGAATGGACCGTATAAATTAAAAATCGTATAAAGTAAGGAATGAATACCAACTCCCTAGACTTTTTTTTAGTATAAAAGAGCAGACATGAGCTTTGTACAGTATCTCCAGCTCCTTTCCATCAAGCAGCCATGCAATCCTCATCAACGTGACTCCCAGCACATCCACTTTGTACCTTGGTTGAACAGCCTCACCCTCCAGGGCAAGGCTCAGGGGCATCCTTGCACCACTACCACTACCACTACCACTACCACTACCACTACCACTACCATCACCACCACCACCACCACCACCACCACCACTGCCACCACCACCATCACCATCACCACTCCCATCACCATCACCACCATCACCACCACCACTGCCACCACCACTAGACTTTGAAGGATTTGTTCAAAACAAAATAATCTTTCACTGTATGTATACATTTTGCATTAAACAAAATTATTTTATTAGTACAGGACATACCTTCTTACTCTATTTTCCTACAGTACCTCCTCCTCTGATATGTCACCACTGTCGTCGTCCGTCTCTGATTTCACTTCTTGATTTGGTGTGTGCGGTCAGAAGTAACTTGTTATTGATTGCTTTTTTTTTTTTCTGTTTTTCTTTGAGAAGAACCTCATAACATGCCATTCTTTCCATGACCTCTCTGATGACGGCAGTGCTTCTTTTGATATTTGGGTAATTTTCCTCTAGAATTTTCATTGACTGCACCAACAAGTCCATACATTTAGACAAATTGGCTGTTGTGAGGGCTCGCTGAGGTTGTCCCAATGTGTCTGCTGCTGCTGCTGCTGCTGCCTCTGCCTCTTCCATTATCTCCACTCTCTCTTTTTCTATGTCTAAAAGATCTTCATTGGAGAGCTCTTCTCTATGTGACTGTAGCAAGTCGTCAATGTCTTCCTGTTCCAATTCTTCGAATCCAACTTGTTGTGCAAGACGAAGAATTTTGACATTGGCATTGGTGACGTTGTCACATGTTAAATCCTTTAAAGTCATGAGCGAACTGAGGGCACAGTTTCTTCCAAACTCTGTCAAGACATGACCTGGGCATCTCCTCCCATGACTCCTTGATAAATTTCAGCGTGTCTTTCACTGAAAATTGCCACCAATAATCACGGACTGTGATGTTTTTGTGCTCTGTCACTTTCACCAGATGAGCCAAAGTAGAGCATAGGTAATACGCCTTGAACGTGGAGATGATTCCCTGGTCACAAGGCAGAAGCAGGGAAGTAGTGTTTGGCGCAAAAAAACAATTTTTACATTGCTGCTGATGTCTGCCAAAATTTTGAAGGGCAAATATTCATGTTTGCAGTACACCTCCAGTTCACGGTGAAGCTTGGTCTTGAAGTAATCCCCGAACACCGACCCAGTCATCCAGCCTTTCGTGTTGGCATATCAATAGATTGGCAGGAAGGCCTTGTCGTAACCCCAGCAAAGAAAAATATGCAGCATAAGATTTACATACGATTCCCCGATAATAATATTTCTCTCTCTCTCTCTCTCTCTCTCTCTCTCTCTCTCTCTCTCTCTCTCTCTCTCTCTCTCTCTCTCTCTCTCTCTCTCTCTCTCTCTCTCTCTCTCTCTCTCTCTCTCTCTCTCTCTCTCTCTCTCTCTCTCTCTCTCTCCCTCTCGCTCCACGTGTTGCCAGTGTCGAGTTCTATAAAACATGTCATACAGTCAGTCCCATATGTGCAAAATAAAAGAAAATAAAAAGTGGAAAGAAATGATGCATAATGATAAAAAAAATAAAGGGATGTTGCATCAGAGTTTAAATACCCAGAGCTAGCAGACATTTAAACTGTAAAACCCACCAAGGCACTCTAACACCTGGCAGCGTTGCACACCATGTGCGGCTGTGTCTGACTGATTCAAGCAGTTTTCAAAAATATAAATACGTATTTTTGACCGAAAAAATGGTTTTCCCCCTTAATTTTACAGAACAACTCTTACCTTGATGGCTCAAGGATTCTCGGAGTGGTATACCAGTGTTGGCTTGAGTTTGTAATCGCCTTCCGCATTGGCCCCCAGCAACAGCGTCAATCGGTCCTTAGAGGCTTTAAATCCTGGGGCAGAAGCTTCTTGTTTGGCAATATATGTACGGCTTGGCAGTTTCTTCCAGTAGAGGCCAGTCTCATCAATGTTGAACACTTGCTTTGGGGAATAATCACCATCTTCTATAATTTTCTGCAGTACAGCAGGATACTCTGCTGCAA